>NC_141628.1:17885839-18218964 GCF_047967505.1 Dipteris shenzhenensis
TAGACAACCCTTTCCCTCCCTTAGGCACCTGGACGCTACCCACTATCATGGACCTTCTTAAAGAGGCTCCTGGAGAGGCTATGCAAGTAGAGAGGTAGGAGGCCGGGGGGGGGGGGGGAGGAGAGATGAAAATAGGAGATGGGGGATTCTTGATGAAGAAGGAAGGCATCCAGAGTTGTGCACTTAGGAGAATGGGAAGTTGCGGCACACGGAAAAAGAAAGGAGAATTGGCTGGTTCGTAGGAGCAGCAAGCTTCAAGGATTGATTTGCCCTTGTGTGCACACTTTCTTTCGGCAGAGAGGGGGAGGGGTGGGGCAGGGTTGGGAGGTTGCGGCGGGGGGGAGGAGGGGGGGGGGGGGGGGGGTGGGGCTGCTAGCACGCCACAAGCTACCACTTGCTGCTGTGGGAAGCAAAGCATTGTGTAAGGCTGAACCAAAGAGACAGCTGCTAGGTAGAGAAACAATGCACGAGGCGAATGTGAATACGAACCAAGTGTGGAGGACTATCTGCCTCCCTTGGGCACCTAGGTGCTATCCACTGTCAGTGCACCTTCTTAAAGAGACTCCCGGAGAGGATTTGCAAGTAAAGGTAGGAAGCCCGGGTGGGATGATGATAAGCAAAACAGGAGGTGGGGAATTCATGATGCAAGAAGGAACGCAGCCAGAGTTGCACAATTGAGGGGTGAGGTTGAAGGACAACAAACGGGGACTTGAAATTTGCGGCACACTGAAAAAGAAAGAAAGAGATGTCTATTAATGTCACCAAAACGCCGATGAGAGAGGCTAGGGTGAGGGTAAGGCAGAATGGAGGGAGAGGAGGTGGCAAGCTCATAGGAGTGTGCAAGCTGAGTGTGCAAGCTTCAAGGATTGATTTGCTCGTGTGCACATTAGCCATCTCTTATGCACATTTGCTCTCCACCAATCCAGGTTTGTCCACCCTCCAACACATTTCACCAATTCCCTCCATGCATCATAGCCCCCTTTCCTAGATCTCCCCACTCCCCCTCCCCCAACACATTTTTGTATTTCCCTTGCTAACACTCCCCCCCCACATTGCCAGACTCTCTACCAATGTACTTAAGTCGTACTGTTGAAAAGGTCACCTCCCCATCTGTAAGCCCCCCTATGAGGAGAGCATGGGGGGGGTGAACCTAGGAAAAGAAAGAGGGAGGGGGCTGCCACATGGGCAGCACCTCACACAAAGAAAGGAGAGTACCTGGCAGAAGGAAGCTTGCCTCGAGGGCAGATCTGGCAGAGAATGGCCAGGTGACTGTCAAGCACAGAGCAGAGCAGATCTGCGCAGCATCTCCATTAAGGAACGAAGGCGCGATGACATCAGCCACTGTACGGATCTGTACGGGCTGCTGCAGGGCAGTGTACGGAAGGGGTACGGGCAGGACATGGCGCCGGCAAAGGGCTGCAGCATGGCACAGCATAGTGGGGGTATATGGGCAGGAGGTTTATGGCCTGCAAGCAGGGCTGGCAGGTGGCGGGGTAAGCAGTCCTAAGGGGCTGGGCCCTGCATGGAACAAAGGACCAGCAAATGGCCCTAAATAGGGCTGGATAGGCAGCCAACCAGCCAACCATCTGGTCGGTTGGTTAGGGCTGCTACAAACTAGCCAGTTGGCCCAATTAGGGCTGGCTGGTCGGTTGGTTCAAGGGGGCCTTGAGCCCTATAAAAGGAGAGGCCCTAGGCCTCATTTCATATCCAACTATCCAGCAAGTTCAGGAGCAGACAGGAGCAGCCAGAAGCCACTCCCTTGGGCCTCACACTGGGGATGAAAAAGAGTTGAAGGTGTGCTGCAGACTGAGTTCCCTAGAGGCTGGACCTTGGCTGTCTTCTAGGGCAGCAAGCTGTTGTGATCATCATATCTTCTGGAGCAGCCATTCACAAGCAGGTTGGAGCAGTGGAACAGCTATCTTGGGGCCTACATTCAGGAGGACCAAGGGGACCTGTGTGCTGCAGACAAAGCTTGGCAGGGGCTGCCCACCTAGACTGATTCACAGGCAATAAGGTGGAGAAGAACACACTAGACGGAAAGTCTACAGACGCTCGAGGTGGAGCACGCGGGCTCGAGTCTAGAGATAGCCAATAGATAGGAGAAGTACCTTGTGGTAAGATCAGAGGACCACACCATTGGTGGGACTCTGGATCTCTCTCTTTTGTATTGTGTCCATAGTTTTGGATGGAAATATATTATTTTGGTGGTTTCTCTATTTGGCTGGTTCATTGTCTATTGATGAGTCTGCACATCTATTTTATGCACATAAGTTAAGAAGTTTGTGATTCCACATCCCACACCACACTGTGTGAGCTCCTGGGCATTTCTATCAGTCTTCCACTCTGCATACCCTCTGTTGGGTAATTTCTAACACGTACAGCCATTCAAATGACTTTCCTTACCCCCTCAACCCATGTAAGACCCCCCTCCCCAACACACCCAATCCATTGTCCCCTCAGCCCACCCTCTTCCTCACACTCTATTCCTCCCTTGGACATGCCCTATGCTCCCCCTCATACACCACTTCACTTCCCTTATGTTTCCCCTCTCCCTCCTGTGTTCCCTCTAGCCCTCTCCATCTCTCCCCTATCCTTTCTCTACCAGCCAGCCCCTCTATCTTGTTCCATTGACGCTCCCTCCCCTTCACCACAATTGACCACTCCCCCCTCACAAAGGTTAAAACACATAGATATTATTACCTTTTTTATCCTTGTCAAGACATTCATACTATGTGTAATGAGCACTCACTTATACCTTAGCATTGTTGCTCTCACCTTGCATATCAACTTTGTATATTCCTTCCCTCCGCATATGGAGGAGCTAGCTTTGCCATCCTCCTAGCATTCTAGCACCTCACTGTTTGCTCCCTTTTCTCTGGTTGGCCAACTTGTTGCCACCTCATGGAGAGATCCAAGCAACTTTAAAAGTTATCCATGCAGTCATAACCATGGGGTGTTGGTGTGCATCCTAAGGAATTTGGCTATAGTTTGGCAATGATCGACATCATTTGATGCTTTTAGCACACAGTGCTTGTAACATATGCATCATCTGCTATAGCAAGCTGGACTTTTGGAGGGGTTATCTTTTTTATAGAATGCCCAAATATGTAGTGCCTTTAAAAACAAAAACAAGATGCGCAAGCCTCAAACAGCTTTATCAAAACCAAGTACATACATCATGGGGGGATGTAAATCTCAACCTGATGATGAGAATCAACAAAGTACATTAGGTGAGAGGACCAATGAGGGGGGCATAATGCCACCTTAAGCCACTCTTAGTGAAACAAAAGAAGATGCCACTAACTGACACCCCGAGGAGAGTCCATACTGTGTCATAGGCTGTCTGAGAGGCTCCACAGTATCCATCCCACTAATTCCTTAAAGTATGATAAATCCGATGACCGTCTACAATGGACACACTAGATTCTCCACATAAACCATGTGCAAAAGCAATCTAGAACAAATACATAAAATGCTGGTATGCAGAATGTCACTGAAAGGGAGGTATCTCAGCAATGGGAATCAGGTAACCTAGGGTCAAAAATATACAGCTGAACAGCTCAGCCTTAAAGAGAAATGCCTATCTATTAATGGTAGGGTGGGACGTTCTGTAGATGTCATGGATTAGATGATAAGACACTAAATTGTGGGTTAAGCATAAGAGGTTATTTTGGTATCCAAAATTAAGGGCTTGGTCTCAAATAGCAATTGCCTGTTTATCACCACCACAATCGATAGTAGGATGGTGGTTTTCTATAGATGTCATTATTTAGATGATTAGATACTAAATTTTGCTTGTGGAAAGCATTACAGATTCTTTTGGGACCTCTTGTCGAGTTTTCAGACAATTGGCAATGACACAACGTTAGCAACTTTTTAGACACAACATACATGATTATAGAATTGAACAATAAGAGGCCCATTAACCTATCTACACTACAACATTTTGGGCACTTAGACCAATGTTCATTGAAGGCTTCAGCATTGAGGGGCAGCGTACTGCACTTGGAGATTTTGCAGTCAAATTTGTACATCTCAACTAAAAAATCTCACTATGATATATAGGTTGACTTGGAAAGAACAATGATATTTGCAACAAACCAGGCTTGGCATCTAGGGATTCCTCAAGGTAGGTTGCAGGTCTACAAAAAGAGAAAAGCTGATACTAGCTACTTTTAATTGGAAATTGTGCAACTCCATTGTTTAACACAGTTTTAAAATATGGGTACTGTACAACTCCATTAATACTTTTGGGTGTTGTGCAACTCCGTTGTTTAAAATTTGGGTATTGTGCACTCCATTGTTTAAATGTATTCCTAGAGGAATCCAGAAACATGCCCAAACCCATCCTTTGAACACACAACACATAGTGCGTTATCAATATCATCAGTCACTCAGGTTGAAAACCATAAACTCCATCACGCATAGCAAGCATGCGATGGTGGGTGTAGACCATAGTATAAATACATGCTCTACACATACATATCCAAAAATCCACGCATGCTTGAGCATCCATTGTTCAACACGATTGATCCCTTAAGAATCAAATATCACATAACACATGTAGATCCATAAACAAATAATATCAGTAAAGCATTTGCAACACAAGACTGAACACACCTTAGTGCAATAACTGACTTAACCTGGGCTTCTCAAAGTAAAAAATCCAGGTACACATTCCTAGAAAGAAGCTTTTCACATTCAATTCCATTTAAACTCTGACTATCCCAAACTCTTCTCCTGGATAGTAACACTCTACAAACTAGAGAGGCAGCCATAGAGCCAGGGAAAAGCATGCAAGCTATTGTGATCAAAAAAACTTCATGCTCAACCAAGCTTACTGTACTGGTATTCTAGGCATATCCTGAGGTCCTAAGGGTGTACTAATCCTGATTGTACTCTCTGTTTAATTAATTGATAAGAGCAGTTGCTTTTACATGAGACAATTCTTTAGCCTTGCCCCTCACAATCTCCAGGAGTACCAAAAAGAACAGCTGGCTCAAAGAAGTCATCAGACTGTTCTTTTCAACTGTGCTTCAACACTTCTCTGACCAAACTTACATGTACTAATATTCCTGAACAGAATGTTGAGATAACAACTCCTGGCCCCGCAAGTAAAACCATTTGCACAAGGCATCTCTGGTTTCAAAAATAACAAAGATGTTAGTATGCGTTGTTGTAAGATTATATGATAAACCACTATATATCAGGACAGTACTGCTGAATGTTAAAAATGTGCAATTTCTAGAAGACAAAGAAAGCTGACGTTGCAGGAGGTATTGCTATGATAGAAGGCTAAAGACAGGATAGGCAAATTTACTAGACACAAAAATTGAAATGAATCTACCAAAGCATGTCTCTGTGGGACCTTGCATGAACAATTGCAACAATGCTAATGCATACATTACATGGTTTCAAGTGCAAACACTGCTTATCATGACTAGAAATAAATAGTCCATAACAAGGCAACAATTGTTTATTCAAACGGAGCACTTGGTCTGAAGGCCAATCTCATATCATCATCCAAACATACGTGCAAATGAAGATATCAGCATATACAGCACCAAAAACACAGCTAAGTTGCACCTAGTAGACAAATGTAAGATATAAGTAAATGATTTATGATTTCACGAAGGCTCTCACTACTGGATACCCAAGAAAAAAGCTAGCCACAGCTTAAGATATTATTCACAGCACGAATGCTAATTTTTGCTTAGCACATTCCCTTTTTCATCAAGCCTCTTATGAACAACATGCCACAAGATTGTGAGCCATAAAATACAACTGATGTGGCATTTCAACCTGCTAGTTTTTTCTACTATGTTTAGGAGGCGAAAAAAGTGGGTAAGGGGGTAAACATCCTTTGGCTAGTAGCTACAATAGCTGTTATACACACAAGATACTGCACCTCAGGTTTCTCACCTTCAATTGATGCACGTCCATGGAAAACGAGCTCTCAAAAAGAAGGGCAGGAAGAAACACGAACAGTATCAAACTTGGACTTATGTTGGACCCTGTAAATTTGACGTGTGACTTTGTCAAGAAAATCCTATTATTTGCAAACATAATATAAACCATCATTCCATAAAGCTAAACTCCCCATGTAGAATCTCTGGAGGATTCATGGACTCTTAATTGTGCTATATTGACATTTTGCTCTGTCAAGAGAATCCTATTATTCAAAAATATCATTCCATAAAGCGAATTTCCAATGTGAAATCTCTGGGGGATTCATAGACTCTTGCAATATATAGTAACAAGCTTGACATGTTTTTCATATTGAACTTGAAATGACACAAAGATAAATCTTACATATGCGAATACTTTGGCCTAAACTGCCAAGTGTGTGACTTGTTCCATACTCTGTAGCAAAAACCAGTAAAATACATTGATCAGAACCTGTCAAGGATTATTTGAATGTTATTCAACTTCTCACTAACAGAAATGTAATCGAAATGTTATAGGTACAAAAAAGGTGGTTACTAAGATGGTTACTGTACTTGAGTAATAATTACAACATCATCCAAAGGGTTTCTTGAATGCTACACTTTGATGCTTTTGTTTTCCTGAATGGCCTAATTTTGCATTATTTGTATCACATCAGGTGTAAGGGTAGCTTTAGGCAATATGATCATGTTCCTGATATCTAAAACTTTCAATTCATATAATTTTATGTAGGATCGTTTGAAAGAGGAGAGAGTGCAGGTAGCAAAGCATCGCACAAGTCTTAGCCGTCACGTCAAAACTTGGATAATGAAAATAGAGAGTACAAGGTACTTGTACCTAGACCTAGGACTAAGTGTCCTACGTGGCCTAAAAGGCACTAACACTACAAGTGCCTATATTTATGCCTACAAGGCACATACCATGGCCTATATATAGGGCATCACTAGAACCACCAAGAGATGGCCTACAAACCCCCCTCCATGGGATGGGCTGAAGTACTCTGGAAACGTCTCAGAATACCTAGTATTTTCTGGTCATGGTGGCACATGTTCATCCAAAAGGATATAGCCACCTATGAATGTACAAGGGATGTCAGATCATGTAACAAAGGGAACCAAGTGTAAAGCCTGTCGGAAGACTTCGAACTTGGGACGAGGAAGTGCCTTTGTAAAACATATCTACTATGTTGTCCTCTGTGGAAAGATAGGACAACTCTATGTCTCCTGCTGACAACCGCTCCCGAACATAATGATAGTGAACTTCAATATGCTTGGTACGCGCATGAAACACTGGGTTACGCGCAATGGCCAAAGCACTCTGGCTGTCAGTGTAGACAATAGTGGAGGATGTCTGGCGAATACCAAGATCTGTAAGTAACTGTCGAAGCCAAACACACTCTACTGTAGCGGTGAAAGCTGCCCTGTACTCAACCTCACAGTTAGATGTGGCAACTGTTGGTTGCTTCTTGCTGAGCCAAGAGATACATGAATTGCCAAGCAAAAAACAATTGCCAGTATGTGACACTCTGGTGTCAGAACATCCTGCCCAGTCACTATCCATGTAAGCATGCATGGTAAGTGAACCCTGATCACCATAGAAGAGGGCTAAATCCTGAGTGCCTCTTAGATATCTGAAGACTCTCTTCACTGCCTGCCAATGCTGTGAACTAGGCATGTGCATGAATCTGCTGAGGTGAGATACTGCATACTGCAAGTCAGGTCTGGTGTAACATAAATAAATAAGGCATCCAACAGCCTGCTGATAAAGAGTGATATCACATGGTGGGCTCCCATCATGAACTGAGAATTTGAAGCCAGGGTCCACTGGAGTAGAGATTGGCTTGCAATCCTCAAGCCAGGGTCCACTGGAGTAGAGATTGGCATCAAACATGTCAACATCTGGCTTAGCTTTGCAGTCCACAAGAGAAGAAGCTGAATGTTCAGCAAAGATTACATCTCTACTAACAATAATCTTCCCAGTATTTGGTTGATATAACCGATACCCTCTACTCTCCTGGCTGTAACCAATAAATATGCATTTGATTGCCTTGTCATCAAGCTTATGTCTCAGCTGAGATGGTACATGAACATATGCAAGAGACCCAAAAACTCTCATGTGTGAAAGTGAAGGCTTCCTGCCTTTCCATGCTTCATAAGGTGTAACAGTCTTCAATGCCCGTGTAGGTGATCTATTCAACACATAGTTGGCACACATAACTGCATCACGCCAAAATTTATTGGGCAAAGACTTGGCCTTAAGCATGCATCTGGCCATCTCCATTGTGGACCTGCTTTTCCTTTCAGAAACAGGATTCTGCTGAGGAGTGTAAGGAGTAGTACATGAGTGAATAATTCCCCATGAAGACATAAATGCATCAAACTCCTTTGACATATACTCTCCCCCCCTATCTGTGTTGAGGGTGACAAGCTTGCATCCTGATTCATTCTCAACCATATTCAACCATCTCTAACAGCATAAGAAAACTTGATATTTGGCTTTTAAAGGATATATCCAGCAATATCTTGTGAAATCATCAATGAGAGTCATGAAATACTTGTACCCCCCAATGGCATTTGTCCTCATTGGGCCACAGACATCACTGTGCACTAGCTGCAATTTCCTTTGTGAGAGTTTTGCACAATTCTTTTGAAAAGGAAACCGATGCATCTTACCCAAAAGACAACCCTCACACACATGTTTGGAAACTGTGTGAGTTTGAGGTACATCATTTGCCATCTGCTGTGAATGTAGCTTTGCAAGAGCTCTATAATTGAGATGACCCATTCTCTCATGCCAAAGATGAGTTTCAGCAAGCTGTGAATCTGAAATTGCAAATGCTTCAATAGAAAGTGCAGCTGAGTGATGATCAAGGTGATAAAGCCCCTTTTGCAGAGAACTATGGCATTGTCATCACGAAGATCATAAACTAGGCATCTGTAGCCATCAAAACTAACTCTGAAACCTGAAGTGGCAATTGCTGAAATTGAAATCAAGTTGACTTCAATTCTAGGCACAAAAAGAACATTTGTCAAAGTAATAGGATGGCTTGAAATGGATGTGAGCTGCACATCTCCAATTCCTTTTACAGCATATGAAGCATTATTAGCACATGTGATAGTCCCCCCTCGAAATGCATCAGCTAAAGAATGAAACAACTATCTGCAAGATGTGACATGCTTGGAAGCACCACCAGGACTGAGCATCATTAGCAGTAAAGAATGCATCAACTTTGGAGGGATCAAATAAACAATGGACAGCCCATGCCCAATCATCCTGAAGAGCATGTGCATGTGAAGCATCTTTTGGCTCATGGGATTCAATAGCATGAGAGGCATTAACTGTCAATCCTGCTTTCTTTTTCTCCGAAGCAATACGCTTCCTGCATTCTGAAATGTCATGTACAGGCTTGCGACAATAGTTGCATCTTTTCTTCTTTGACTTATCTGCTGTATTTTTAGATCCATGGGAGGAATTGCAGCTGCTATGCGCAGATTTTGGCTTGCCCATAGGCTTGGAAGCCTTGCCTCTTCCTGTCTGCTGTGAAGCAAATGCATGATCAGGAATAATGGCTTGTCTATTAGCTCTACTTTGCTCTTCCTGCAAAAGCAAAGTAACTAGCTGATCAAAAGAATAGTGGTCTCGATTACCCATGGCCACTAATCGAAGGGTTGTAGCAAACCCTTGATATGTATCTGGCAGTCCATTCAATGTGGTACTGACAAGCTGTGAATTTGGCACCACCTCATCAATGTTGGCAAGCTGTTCCATGAGGTCCTTGACCTTTGTCAGGTATGCATCCATAGAGTCACCTTCATTCATACTGACTTCCTGTAATTGCCTTCTCAAATATGCAACACGAGCTTCATTGCGAATCTGATAGAGAGAAGCCAATTTATCCCAAGCATCCTTTGCTGTCCTGCAAGACCGGATGTGTGGAATAATGATTCTCTTGCATGATAAGGCAATACATGAATGTGCATTTGCATCTCTTGCATCCCATCTTGACTGTTCTTGACTTGGAAGAGCAGCAGCAGGAGTGCTAGAGAAAGAGGCATCATGAGGAGTACCCCCTGCAGAGGGACTAGCAGTAGAGGCAACCACTGTAGCATTGGCTGGCCTCAGATCAGCCCCAGAAACAATATTCCACAAATGCTTTGCAACAAGAATATGTTTCATGAGATAAGACCACATCGGATAGTTGGTGCCATCCAACTTATCATCTTCACGAAGAACGCCAAATAGATCTTGATTGTTCCCAGCCATAGCAAATGTGATACCCTGAAAGAGACCTGAAAACCCAAAAGCCTCAAGGCTATCACTGCAAAATGCTGGCTGTCCAAAAATGACAGCAAATATCTGCAAATTTCTGACCCAAATCAAAAGGCAAATGCAGATCTGACCCAAATGTGACTGTGGCAGGCAATGTTCACTGCAAAAACAACAAATCTGGCAAAAGCCCCAAATTTATTGAGGACAAATAGGCCAAAAAGAGGGCAAATGCAGAAAATCCCCAAATTTTGCTGAAATTTTTGCAAATGGGACCCAATGTATGCAAATCTGACTCAAAGTCCTGCAAAAGTGACTCAATGTCCTGCAATCTGACCCAATGTCCTGCAAAAGTGACTCAATGTTCTCCAATCTGACCCAATGTATTGCAATCAATCGAGAAATTGCAGACCAAATCCCAAAAAAAATATAGCCTCAAGGCTTGCAACTGCAAAATTAGGACTGCTGTCCACAAATTGTCTGCAAAAGTGCACCTGTCCCAAAGTATAGACATCAAAATGTAGGCTTTCCAAACTGTTGAAAATTTTGATAAACCTTCAGACAATAAAAGTAAGTTAAGGACAACAAAGATCCTCAAAAAACTCAAATTTTGAGAGAGTCCACACAAGCTGTACGGACAGTTGTTCTGTACTGAACATGTACGATACAGATCTGTATGGATGTACAACGACGCAAGTACGGATCTATAGGTACGGATATGGTACGGGACAGTTACGGTGAACAGCCTACGATTGTAGGAAAAATGTACGACATCAGTATGGAGTAATTACGAGACACTTTACGGAATAGGTACCACACAGTACGATGTACGAAAAAGTACAAAGTCACCGTACGTCTGCTGTACGCTGATGCAGATACATACGAAAGTACGGCGTAGGTACGTTGCCACGTGATTGTACGACGGCTCAAGTCTGTACGGAAGCAAACTGTGAGTACAGTCGTCCGTACAGTCGTACGGACTATACGAATAAAGAAGCACTGGTACGTAATCCGAGGAGCAGGAGACGAGTCAACCTCAGCTCTGATACCACTGTAGGATCGTTTGAAAGAGGAGAGAGTGCAGGTAGCAAAGCGTCGCACAAGTCTTAGCCGTCACGTCAAAACTTGGATAATGAAAATAGAGAGTACAAGGTACTTGTACCTAGACCTAGGACTTAGTGTCCTAGGTGTCACATAGGACTAAGTGTCCTACGTGGCCTAAAAGGCACTAACACTACAAGTGCCTATATTTATGCCTACAAGGCACATACCATGGCCTATAGGGCATCACTAGAACCACCAGGAGATGGCCTACATTTTATTCCCCTAGTGAAGAAGAGGCTACACCATCTACATTGGATTAGTATGCAGCTGAAATTTATTTTGCATTTTTTGCATTATGCATTGGTGTGGATGCTCGTTTAGTAGCTCCACTACCACAGCTCATTGTATCAGGTTTTTCACAGTCTCATAGACCCATTGGTCTTCTGAAGACTTTAATAAACTTTCTTTCTTTCTTTCTTTCTTTCTACTCCTCTTCCCTCCTCATTCCTCGCTTTCTACTTCCATTCTCTCTCCTCTACGTGAAAGAAATCAATGTGAAAGAAAACATGAGTGGAGGCTCACTAGACTGTGAAGCCCTCCCCACACACCACGCGCACACAAATGACAATATGAAGACTTGAATAAGCGGCTAAAATTTCGTCTGGAGATGCGCATACTGAAGCGTAGCAACTGCTACTGCTCACAATGAATCCACACCCTAAACTCAAAGCCCTCAGATTAAGTGTGAGGGAGACGGGAGAAGACACCCTATGGCTTCACATAGAAGTCAGGCTTCCAGCCCCCCCTGAGCCAATAACACAGTGTGCCCAATTACAACACGTAAAATCATCTGCAAAAATGAAAAGCTCTCACAAATTGGCTGCCTTGGAGTGAGTGGAAGGATGAGAGAATGCCTCTGACAAATGCCAAACCACCTAGTATAGACCAAGAGAACGGTGCCATGGTCCATGTGGTGCCCATCCCCTTTGTCTTATGGTGGATGCATGTGGGGGTGATCTTGCCAATGACATAAAGGTGGAAAGGCCGACTCGAAAACTGTTGAGCTCCATCTGACTAAAAGGCTGCTTAGGAAGAGGGTGAAGGCAGAGGAGAGTCTGAGAGAGAGGCTAGAAGAGGGTGAGGGTGAGGGTGAAGGCAGAGGGAGAGGCTAAAAGAGGCTAGGAAGGGGGGGAGGTATAGGCTGAAAAGGAAAGGGGGGGCAGGGGGGATGAAAGGAGAGGGGCTGAAGGAGGAGGGGAGGGGAGAGGCAGAGGGGTTGAAGGGGTGGGAGAGGAGGTGAGGTAGGTGGGGGGAGGGGGTGGGGAAGGGGGGCGGGGGAAGGGGCTGCGGGAACGGGGCGGGGGTAGGGGTTGAGGGGGCGAGGGAAGGGGGCCAGAGTAGAGGGCAAGGAAGAGGGGGACTGAGATGCGGGGGTAGAGGGGGTAAAGGGCGGGGGAGAGGGGGCTGAGATGCGGGGGTAGGGGGTGGGGGTAGAGGGCAAGGGAGAGGGAGCTGAGAAGCGAGGGTAGGGGACAGGGGTAGAGGGCAGGGGAAGGAGGCTGAGAGGGTGGGGGTAGGGAGGCAAGGAGGGGCTGAGGGAGGAGGGAGAGGTGAGGCAGGGAGGGGGCTGAAAGGAGGGAGGAGAGAGGGCCGGGGAGGGAGGCAAGAAGAGGCTGAGAGAAGGCAGCAAGTGAGTCGGGGAGCAGCAGCAGCCCTTCCACCGAATAGCTTGCTTTTGCTATCTTGGAAGCTTGTTTCTTTGCATTTCATTGTTTGGAGTTCTTTCTGCCCCCACATTATAGGTTATAGGTAGAAACCCAGTCACAGAGGGTATGCCTGGTGGGTGCCAGAGGAACAGATTGGTTGCGATTTGGGAATTTGCTTTGATGCCTTGTTAAAGTCAGGTGACAGTTGTTGAGATATACCTTAGTTTTGACACTAGCATTGGGGTACTAGTGGTGCACTCGAATTGGATGCATGCAGAGGCCACGTGTTGGCTCTCGTAGTGGAAAATAAAAGGAGAACAGTATAATGGAGCACCCTTGTTGTAAAGCAGAATTCCACTTTTGAAGAATTAAATAAATACCGAAAGGGGCGCCAAGGTATTTGGGGCCAGTGTGGTGCTTCCGTGTTTGGTTCATTGAGCAAGGGCATTCTAGCCTCCATCCAGTTTCTTTTTCAAAGTTGTTTCTAAGTGGTTTTGTGTTTAAGGAAGTGGTTGAAAGAGATGCAATGTGGCTATAAATGACATGGATGCTAAGCTAGTTACGCATGACTCCCTTTGGTTTACTGAAGGCCGGTTTCAGTAGTTCCGTTGCCGGGACAATCTATTAGAAAATTACCCAACAGAGGGTACACACAGCGGAAGACTTATAGTAATGCCCAGGAGCTCACACAGTGTGCGTGTGGGATGTGGAATCACAAACTTCTTTACTTATGTGCATTCAATAGATGTGCAGACTCATCAATAGACAATGAACCGGCCAGATAGAGAAACCACCATAATATATATTTCCGTCCAAAACTATGGACACAATACAAGAGAGATAGATCCAGAGTCCCACCAATCGTGTGGTCCTCTGATCTTACCACAAGGTCCTTCTCCTATCTGCTTGGCTAGCTCTAAACTCGAGCCCGCGTGCTCCACCTCGAGCGTAAGTAGACTTTCTGTCCAAAGATCTCAGCACCTTGCTGCCCTAGTAGACAGCCTAGGCTTCAGCCCCAAGTGAGCTCAGTCTGCAGCAACTCTGGCCCTGCTTTGCCTCCTGGATGTAGGCCCAAAGATCAGGCTTCTGCTGCTCCTGCTGCTCCTATATTTGCTGACTTGCTGGATATGAAATGAGGCCTGAGGCCTCTGCTTTTATAGGCCCCAAGGGGCTGGCAAAACCTACCGACCCAGGCCCCTAGATCTGGCCGACCTGGTCAGTTCTTCCTGCCCTAAAAAACTGACCTGGTTGGCTGCCCCTACCAGCCCAACCAGGGCCCTATATAAGGGTCTTTTCTAGGCCATTTTTCAGCCTTTGTTCCAGGGATTCAGCCCCCCTGGCCAGCCCATCTCCAGGCCTGATCTGCTGGCTCCAACCAGACCCACCAGCCTCAGCCAATGGCCGACCCAGGTGCTGCTGCTCCCTTCCATGGTTGCGCCACCTGTAGGCTCTGTTGCAGGCTGTCCATCTGGACACAGATGCCCTCCACATAGGCGCCTTTGTCTGTGCAACCCCGTGCCATGTCTGCTGCCCCTGACTGACCTCCTGCCAGGTTAGATCCAGGACTTGCTGTCCCCGCCTTCTACTCCTTCCACAGGTTCCGTCCATTGCAGCCATGCTGGTCTCTTTGATGGGAGGTGCTGCCCATGTGGCAGCCCCCTCTCTTTCTTCTCTCTTGGGCACATCCTGCCCTAGGTCTCCCTCCCCCACGCTCTCCTCATTTGAGGGCTTACAGATGGGAAGGTGACCATTCCAACACAATCACCATCTTCCTACAGAGGTGAGCCCTGGTAGTGTTGGGTGAAGAAAGCCCCGATTGCATCCCCGTTACAACCAAAGAACCAGCAAGCATGTCACACTGTGAGGTCCTTGACTATCTCAGAGCAAGAGGAAAGCAGGCTGTCAGAGAGTTTTGAGGACCATAGCATCAGCCGGGGTGATGAGGAGCAGGACAGTGACTCACAAGATGAGGTAGATGAGGCAAAACGAAAGAAAGAAAGAAAGAAATTTTATTAGAGTCTTCGGAAGACCGATGGGTCTATGAGACTGAAAGAAAACCTGATACAAATCACAGTAAGGGTGGAGCTACTGAAACGAGCATCATCACCCGCGCTAAATCCTAAGTCTGATCATACATAATTAAATACATCTGGATGTAACAATGAAAAGAAAAGGACTGGAGCGGAGCGGAATCCTCCGTATGTAATGTATCCCTGGCTGGTGCATAGCCGGTGCTGGGACGTTGGCGCCCGTCAAGGGGTGCCGTGCGTCTCGGTCTCCTGGACGAGGCTCCACGCAAGACCAGAGCCACCGTGACTCCCGTCAGATGTATCCCGGGCCTAAACAATGATGGGAGGTCTCCCAGAGTGATCGGTGTGTCCCCTTGATGTCTCGTGTGTCGTGCTGCGATTGTCGGGCCGGGTTCTCTGTCACGTCTACGGCTAGAGACTGGACGATCAATGTCACTCGATGGGAAGAACTCTGTTATCCTGCTCTGAGAGATGTCTGATGATATGGCCAAGCCTCGTCGCCTGAGTAAGTGCTCTCTGTGTCGGACCCCCTCATGAATGAAGGCCGCGAGGCATCTCTGATCTGGGAAGGCGAGGAATCCGGAAAGGAGCCCGGAGCCGTCTCTGAAGAGGCAGTGGTAGCGACCTCGGATCTCGTAGTACACTGGGCACCTAAAAATAAAATGCTCCTCCGACTCAACCTCCTGATAGTCGCACAATATGCATAAGCGATGCTCCCTAGAAATCCCCTCTGCTCTACCGCTCTCTATGCAGAGGCAGTGTGATGATACCCGACATTGTCCGATGGAGATCCGTAGTGAGTGAGGCATATGAAGCTCGGTGGCGTGATGAATCCCTCCTCCAAAATACAAAGACAGTAATCTCTGTAGAAACTCAGCTTCACTGGAAGCTCCCTCGGCTCCAACCAGGTCCTAAAGGTGTGTAGCTGCAGGAGATCCTCTCGAATGACCTGGTTGGTGTGTGGCCCGATCGGGATGGTGGGTGGGAGTACCGGAGGGGCATCCAAACTGTACTGGAAAGGAGGTATCCTATCGATGTGGAACCCTAGTCTCACAAACCATCTGTGAGTCCGTGCATACCAGCATCGCTAACCTCATGGAGGAATCGCGAGCCAACCATGGCAACCTCTGTCTCCCTGATGTGCAGTCCCCATATGATCTAGCCCGGTGTAGATATGTGATGGTCTAAAAGGCTGCATCTAGCTGGAGTGGAGAAGCACCAAACTCGGCCTGAATGATGTGATGTGGTACAAACGGTTTCTCCCGGATCATCCGTGAGAGCATGAGGATCTGAAGGCGCTTCACCCATGTCCACTCTATCTCTGACATGTCAGGCCCCCAACAAGGGCTTCCATACATACCGGCTGGTCGGACCAAGGAGTCGAAGAAAAGAGCCTTGGTCCGAGGGTCCTGGAAGTGGGAGTGGAAGCATTGTCTCTCTAGCCGAGCCAGTGAGGCGTATCCCCTGCCCAGTCTGGCCTGCATCGCTGTTCTCATCGTGAAGATCGAGCCGAAGAAGACGACCCCCAAGTAAGTGTATGAGGATACGATCTCAACTGGTGACCCACCGAAACTAAAAGTAAACTGCTTCCGTTGCATGTTTGCTCGAGAGGTGTTAAAGATCATGACCTTGGTCTTGCCAAGGTTGACCTCCAAATCATGGGATAAACAAAAAGCCTGCAATGCATCTAGGTGTCGCTGAAGCCCCTTGCGTGTGGACGACACGAGTGCCACGTCATCTGCAAAAAGAAGAATCCTTATGATGATCCCGGCAAGTGAGCAACCGGTCCCTCCGAACGCCCCCATGAAAGTCTCAAGCTCAACGATGTAGAGGCCAAACAGGGTCGGTGATAAGGGACAACCCTGTTTGACCCCTATGGTACTCAAGATCTCATCTGTCCAATTTGCGCCTGTCCGAACTTGACCTGAGACTCTCTCATACAGTGCCATGACTGCCCAGATGATTTGATCAAATCCCAGTGTCTGTAGGCGTGTGATGAGACGAGCTCGAGGTATTGTGTCAAAGGCTTTGCGGAAATCCACAAAGCAGCAATATACCCTCTCCTTCCCTGATCTGGCCTCCTCAATGACACTCCTGAGTGTGAGTATGTGATCCATAGTCCCATGGTCTCGCCTGAAACCGGCCTGACCCTCTGCTCTCAGCCCTCTCATCTCTGCGAACAGGCTGACCAACGCATCCAATACAGCTGCATAGATCTTGGACATCACATGTCCAATCATGATGGTCCTGTAGTTACTCGGGTCCATGGGATCCCCTGCCTTATGGATGGGGGTGATGGTGTTGAGTGTCCAAGTGCGGGGGAAGCCAAGGCAAACGTCATTGAATAGCTTTGCTAGGATCGGGGCTAACGTGTCGATCCCATATGCGATAAACTCAGTGCATAGCCCCTCGTGATCCTTAGCTCGGCCATTGTGCAGTTTCAATGTCACGTCCTTGACTCCCCCTCTGGTCAACAAGTGCAAGTGGTGGGGCGAGGTATGTGTATGAGATCTGGAGTGGGCTAGTGTGGGACATCATAAAGATGGTGTGCATACGTGTCATGTCGGTGAGGGGTGGTGGAGACCTACGCTCAAGGAATCTCCGCCAAAAATCCTTAGAGTTGTTGCTGTACAAGATGTGCAGCAGCTCCTCATTTCAACGAAGAAACGCCTACTTCTTCCGACGTACGAAAGGTCGGTACTTGCGTACTGTGTCTGGTGTGTTCGGGAGGTGACATCTGGTTTCAAGTCGTAGCTGTCGACGATAAGCCTTGCACTCCGCATCGTACCAATTGTTGTAGGGTATAGAACCAAGAGGTGGTGGTCTAGTGGACCGTGTGGTATGGGAAAAGATTTGGAGGGCAACCTCGTGGAGTGTGCGACTAATCAAGGCAGCACGGTCCTCTATGAGTGGTATGTGATTGATGTAGGTTAGGAGTCTGTTTAGGCGTCCAGAGTAGGCCGGTGAGAGGCTGTGATCAAAGTGTGTCATGGTAGGTGTCGTGCTTCCTATGTGGTGTGTGCGGTGTGGCTAAGCGTGGGGTGGCGATAGTGAAGAATAGGTATGTGTGATCAGCTCCTGGAGGGAGTGGTGCTACAGTGAAGTCGGTGATACATGAAGTGAAGGTAGGGGATCCCATGATGTAATCTACTATACTAGTGCCCCCCTCGTGTGGGAAGCAAGTAAAACCACCTGAGGAGGGCCATAGGTCAAGCCCGTTGTAGATGATGAGATCATGCATCCTGCCCAGATCAAGGAGCGCGTGTCCATATGGCATAACAGGCCCGTGTCGGTCCGATGAGATCCTGGTCATACCTGCTCCGCCCTCTAGGTCCATGTCTGGTAGCATGATAGAGTCGTCTCGGACGTCCAGAATCAGTATGCCTGGCACATACTTGGGCAGTTTTCAGCCAGGAATGCAAAATTTCCAGCAACAAATGATGGGGGGTATGCCGGCTGCAAATGCCAACATGATGTATGCAAACATAGGGATGCAGCTCGGAATGCACATGGGGATGCCGGGAATGATGAGTGGTTCCATGAATATGCCACAGATGCAGGGAATAGGACCTGGAATGATCAATCTAGCTTATGGGAGTTGTGCAGAGTTTGGGCCAGATCATGCCACCTCCTTATTTGCAGCCACCTGTGTATGACAACATTACACCCAAGGGCAAATTGAAAGACTACAAAGAGGGTGGGGGCTGCTGTAAAATTTGCGACAATGAATGGGACTCATGACATGCTGAAAGCATTGACTTTTGTGCAACAATTTGATGCTGCTTATGCCGGTGGGAACTTCACGGAGTTAGGAAGGCAGCCACATTCCTCAAGGGTAATGCACTTCAATGGTGGTCCAATTTGCTCTTGCAAGGTAAAGCCCCTAACACTTGGGTTGAGCTCAAGTAAGTTTTCTCATCTGCTTGGCTCACCACCACTTTTGAAGTGGATATAATGACAGCATGGCATAAGTTGGATGCCGCGAACTGTAAGAACCTCGAAGAGTACAATAAAAAGTTTTGGGAAGCCTTGCTGCCCGTGAGTTCTTACAGGCGTGTGGAGCTGTCCGAACAGATCGATAAGTTTTGTTGTGGGCTGCCAAAGGAATTCAGGACTACTACACTAAGACCAAAGTCTCCAATATGTCCCAACTGATAGAAAATGCCACAACAGCTTATGCCCTATTACAAGGGAAGACTTCGGGCTTCAAGGGCAGCCACCAGGAGGCACAAAAGTTTAGGGGCAGCAAGCAAGGAGGCCACAAGCATTTCAGAAGATTTGAACAGCCCATCAAGTCTAGATTTGTTGCAAGACAGAGGCGAGGATCGCCTCGAAAGAAATTGTTAGAGGAAGAGAAGAAGACCCTCTATGATGCCAACAAATGTTTCATATGCAAGCAAGAGGGCCATCAAGCACATGAATGCCCACACAGGAAGAGAGTTTCCCTCGTCCGATCAAAGTGAGAACAAGGGAGAAAAGAGGGATGACCAGCCGGGTAAGAAGCCCAAAACTACTGCTGGTCTTATGCCAGATGTCACTGGGGCTATACAGGATGTGGATGCCACGAAGTTATGCAGAGCATGGGGTAAAATCCATGACCAGACCGCTCTATTCTTCTTTGATCCAGGCGCGAGAGCCAATTTTATATCGCCAGAGCTGGCTAGAAAATTGGGCATAAGGGCAGATGAGATGGGGCCACTATGTGACGCAGATATGGCTTGCCCAAGGCACAGTGAGTCAGTTACACCGATCTTTGGGAAGCTCTACATGCACATTCAGAGCTACGTGGACACTGAGGAGTTCTACATTATGCCACTAAATGGGTGTGATGTTTTGCTGGGTATACCTTGGCACCATAGGAAGGGAGCACTTTTGGATGCCAAAAACATAACTCTCTTTGACTCACCGAAAATGGCACCCTCACAAGCTGAAAGCAATAACAATGGGATTCAAGAACAAGAGCCTAGTCAAGAAAAGAATATGGAAATACGACAGCTTGGAGATGAAGATTTGTTGGCACAACTTGCTGAAGTAAGAAAGGACCCTCTTTTCAGGCGGCTTGTGGAAGATTTGGACAAGCATCCTTCTACACCAGCACATAAGAAGAGCAGTTCGAAGCACGTATCTCAAGCACATACCTCTGATTCTTCATCCTCTTCAAAGAGATCCTCTTGACCTCAACATAGAGGCCAAAGCAGAAAGCGTAGAAGAAGATCTCCAAGCTCCAACTCATCATCTTCTAGCAGCTCTTCTTCCACAGCATCCAGGGAGCGATTTCCACGTGGTCAAAAAAGGAGAAGAGAAGCAAAGATTTAAAAGAAGGTGGTAAGACCATTTGGTTCACCACTTTTGATGGAACGTATGGCAAATGTAAAAAAGCTTTTAAGACAGGACATTATCAAGAGAAGTCAAAGCTGAGGATAGCAATGCAAGTGCATGGTGGGGAGCTCTTCTTGTTGCAGATGAAGCACCAAAACATGGAAAGAATTCAAGTGAGCAATTTCTGCCCAAAGATTCTATGATGATGTTCACACAACTTGGGGGAGCTAGATACTGCCAAGACTTATTTGGTCAACTTATCTTCAAATTACCCCGTTTGGATTACCCCCTTCAAGGAAATTTCAAAGAACAAAAAGCTTTGGAACTACAAGGCTGGTTTACAACCTAGTATTTGTGCCCAAATGAGTATTGCAATATTCCAAGACATAACTTCGAGATTTGATGCATTCAGCTCCAATTAATGAAAGAAGTTTGCGACTATTAGTAGCAGCATCAAAAAGCAAGAACGGAAACACCATCAAGAAAAATGTGGTATCTGTACAAGGTCAAAGGGAGGAGTTTCAGCCACAGAAGCCGAGGGGTGAACCAAAGCCCTATAAAGGAAAGTCTAGATTCACTCTCCTGACAAGATCGAGACCGAAAGGAGGGGAAAAGTTTTAGATGCGGGATAGAAGGACACTTGGTAACCGACTGCCTTTAAAGATTAAAGAACTCCAAGGGCCAGAAAAAGCCAAAAGAATCACCAGAGACTTTGGTGGCAGCAGTCCCTGACGTACTAGGGAGAGTGGCCGATAAAAAGGCCAGAGCACTTTGTCTCTCTTGGGGGCAAAGTAAGAGATCTGAACATTTTGATTTTGTTCGATATTGAAGCAACAGTTAACTTTATTTCTCATAACCTAGCCATGCAGTTACGGATCAAAACGAAGGAGTTTGGACTATCTCTTCATGCCTAGCAGATTTTCTAGGGAAAGTAAGTACCATTGACACCTCTCATTGGAAAGCTTAGGATTCATATTCAGGATTATGTGCTGAAGAGACTTGTTTTCAATCATAGAGAAAGAGAACATCACAATGTTACCAAGGGGAAGGGAAATATATTCCTATTGTATCCAATGTTTCTATTGGAAAATTAATAAAGTCTTCGATTTCGGCTTACATGATTTATGTTAACGAAAAAGAGAACGAACCAAAAGTTAAACTAGATTCTCCAGATTGAAAATTTCAAAGCTTAGAGATTGTTTTTCAAAATCATTGCCAGGAGAGTTACTTCCAGAGCAGCCAAAGGACCATCTCATCGAGCTCATTTCAAGTCGACCATCCTATCGGGTGAGTGCATCCTAGACAGAGGAGAACATGGCGAAAGTATAGGATATTCACTCCAAACTAATCTAGTTCTTCTCCTTTTTGCTCACCTGTGTTGTTGATTCAAAAGATAGATGGGTCTTATCGAATGTGTGAGGACTATACAGCCCTCAACAAGATGACTGTCAAGAACACGTTTCCGATTTCTCATATTAATGATGTGTTGGACTGATTGAAAGAAGCCACTATTTCCAGCAAGATTGACTTCAAGACTCGCTATCATCAAATCAGGATTCATCACAAGGACATCCATAGGACGGCCTTTTGGATGATTTTAGGGTTATAAAAGTTCTTAGTCATGCCCTTTGGCTTAACAAATGCTCCAGCTACTTTCAATAGGATGATGGACTGCATTTTTCGACCTCATATAGGTACCTTCTTTGATGACATTCTTGTGTTCTCTATGTCAAAAAAGGAGCATAAAAGACATCTAGCCATAGTGTTCTAGCAACTCAGAGGTAACAAGCTCTTTATTAATGGAAAGAAAAGTCAATTCTGTTTTTATGGAATCCATTATCTTGGTCACATCATTTCCAAAGATGGCATACAGATGGATCCCGCAAAGATCAAAGCCATTCAAGAATGGCATAAATTGATAACAGAGCATGATGTGCGTAGTTTTTTAGGGCTTTGTTCCTACTACAAGAGATCCATCAAACACTTTGCTGATATTTCAGCCCCGTTGCATGATTTGACAAAGAAACTTGTAGTTTTCAGATAGGGATAGTGACAAAGCACACATTTCAACACTCTCAAGCTAAAGTAAACCACAGAGCCAATTCTCATTGTTCTCAATTTACACAAGCCCTTTGATGTGGACTGTCACACTTGTGGAGAGTGTGTCGGAGCTGCCACATGTGGTTGCCTACAAAAGTAGGAGATTGCAAGATGCCGAGAGACATATGGGGACTTATGAGAAAGAGATGTTGGAAGTAATTCATGCTCTTACTATCTGGAAACACTATCTTTTGGGAGCTGATTTCATAGGCAAGATAGATCATCAAAGCTCAGGTACCTTTTGACCCAAACCAAGCTCTCGGAAAACATTTGAGATGGACAAACTTTCTATCAATATTCCATTCTCAAATTGTCCATACCCCATGAGCACAGAATAGAGTGGCAGATGCTGTCACATGCACCCCTACACTTGGGTGTTGGCTACATCGACAAATGCTTAGTGGATCCCTTTATAGGTGATTTTGTCATATGTCGTGACCCCATCGTGATCCCTCAGTCCAGGGACAGTCAGACACAAGCTACGCAGGTCAATCTCCTAGCCTTAGGATCAGTAGTAAATAGCTTGTACCCACTAGAGAAATAGTTAGGATAGTCAAGTTCAGCCTAGGTTAGTAGTTAGGCAGCATTCTTAAAGGCCAGATCTAGGCAGTCAGCAATGGCTGACCGGTCAAAGGTTGACTGATCAAAAACCGCCCAATCAAAGGTTGACTGGTAAAAGGCTGCCCGGTCGACAGTTGACTGGTCAAAGGTTGATTGGGTCAAAGTCAAAGGCTGCTCGGTCAAAGGTTGACTGGTCAAAGGCTGCCCGATCAAAGGTTGACTCGTCAAAGGCTGCTCGGACAATGGTTGACTGATCAAAGGTTGATAGTCAAAGTCAAAGTCTGACCGGTCAAAAGCTTACCAGTTAAAGGGTGATTGGTCAACCTAACCAGCCTTATATAAAGGACTCCTTGAGGCCTTTTCAGGCATTCAGTCTTCAGCCTCTCCTCTAGCTTCAGTGCAACTCCCCTCCCAGCCCTAAGAGCAGCCCCTATGCACCCCAGATCTGGCCATGAACAGCAGCAGATCCTTAGCAGCTCAGATCAGCCACCTTTGGAAGGGGTCCACGCGGCACTTTAGCCAGGGTCTGGAGCAGCAAACAGAGGGAGATTTGAGTTCTATTTCATCAGCTCTTTGCAGTTTTCTTTTATAGTTTACAGTAGCTCCTTTTCAGCTCTCTTTCTCAGCTCCAAATCTCAGCTTTCTCTCAGTTTCTCAGCTCCATATCTCAGTCCTTGCATCTTTCCGTTCACCTCTCTCACTCACGCAGTAACCCTGCATGCCTGTGGACAGCGCAAGCCTCATCCTTAGCCTTGCACAGTGGTCTACATCATCCATGTGGACAGCATTGAGGCCTTGGTCAGTGGCTGGTCTGTTGCTCAGGTTTTGGGTTAGTTCAGGAGGTCACAGTGTCTCTTCAGAGCAGTGTTCCATGCGCTCTTGAAGAGTGTCATTTGTACTTTGAAGTTCTCCAAGCTTAAGGAAATTCTCCCCTATATTGGGGGAGGGGGCCCTCAATGGGTACAGAGACCCAATCGATTGTCGTCTCCATTACTCTAACCTTTATCTCTCTCTCCCCTCTCTGTGGTGTATAATTACGATTCCTCGCTAAAGGTTTAAAGAAGGTCTTGCTGTGATTAAACGATCAGATAACCGTTGCATGTTACATTGGTATTAGAGCTTCAGTCTACAATCTAGCTTGACTACCGCGAGTGTATTGAGTTGGACGAAGCAGAGAAGCAGCTTCAAGAAAAAGTGGAGTCAGGGCCTGAAGCAGTGAAAGACGTCTCAGATTTTGAAAAACTGCTCTTGGTTATGCGTGAAGAACACAAACATGAGGAGGCAATTCGACGCTCAAAAAAGACCCTAACCGAGCAGCAGCAGCATCTTGACCGAGAGGCCATGCTACTAAACACAAACAGACATTGGCTACTATGCAGGCAAGTTTGAGCGCAACAGTTCTAGTAGTCGCACCTGGGATCTTAGAGCGCTTTCCCGCGGAGGCTAGCAAGATAGTCTATGCAGGGCAAGGCATCTGCCACTCTATTGTGGACTCCTGATCTATTTAACCTCAACTAGCCATGCACTCTATCATAGTGTTTGCTTCATATACTCTATCATAAGAGGAATAATTTTATCTCAGACTGTCAAACCATCTATTTGAAATAGTGCTAATGCAGGAGTTTATATTAAGTTGTAAGTCACTACTTGAATTGCCACCTTAACGTAACTTGTAATCTTTGCTAAGGAAATTGCTACGTATCTCTTAATGCAAGAGCTGAGCTATCACTCGCTAACTAACCAGTCTTAGCAAGCATGAAGCATGGATTTGCAGGACAATGAGCTTGCCCAAAGTGGTGGTGGGGCACCTTCCCAAGAGCCCAGTATTGTAAATAGCACCCATCTTGTAATTGGTGGGACTTAGGGTCACACCCTTCCCAAGAGCCCAGCATTGTAATACTTGTGTGTGGCAAACTTGTTCATATCTTATGCATTTTGAGATTGGAGAGGCCACTATACTGAAATACCCCATACATGGTACTAATAATCTTGCATGCCTTTATAGTAGGAACAGTCATTATATAGGAATACCGCATAGTAAAAATTTATCCCTTCATACGTTTCTTCAAGCATTTTTAATACTTTTAGCCTAGATTTTCTTCAAGTGAATAAAAAATCACTTATGGATGTAAATTTATGTGAATTGGCATAAGAGAAATGCCTCTTTTGAACACAAGGTCTAGGGTTACATATTTTTAAAGACTCATGACTTTGTAGGCACTTATGTGCCAACATGGGTCGTCATCATTCTCAAGGGCCATGACCTTAGGTCAATGTTGACTCTTGCTTAACCCTATTCAATCATGTAGCAGTGCTTCTTGGCACAAAACCACACATGGGATAATAAGTCACTAAAGTGCATGCAGTTATATGTCAAATTATTAAGAAATTAACCAAAACTTCAATCAAGCATGGCGGTTTGGCCAAAATGAACCATATGGCTTCCCTCCTCTCGAGTTCATGCAAACGCTTACTCTACATAGTTTGAGCCCTTTAGCCCAAGTTTGACCACTTTAATCGATTTCAATAGAGGTTGTCCGAGACATTCCAAGTACTTTAATAATCCAATGGGTTATTACATGTGTTTCTTAGAATAGTACATAGCAGAGTTAAACAACGTGATTAAGCATAACCTAACACCCCCTTTAATCTTGGGTTGGGAGTATCTTCACATACTACAAGTATTACGCACAAGCATAATAATCATGGGCAATGACACTCTATTGTTCCTCCAAGCCAACCTCTGTGACAACGAGCTTGTATTCATAATGGGTTATTACATGTGTTTCTTAGAATAGTACATAGCAGAGTTAAACAACGTGATTCCTTTAATCTTGGGTTGGGAGTATCTTCACATACTGCAAGTATTACGCACAAGCATAATAATCATGGGCGATGACACTCTATTGTTCCTCCAAGCCAACCTCTGTGACAACGAGCTTGTATTCATAATCTCTCACGTGTGTTCCACCTGCATGCTATACACAAAGCCCACAAATCCCTAGATGATTCTACATGCCACATGTCATAATTCTAGGATCAATCCTTGGTGCACCATTTACCCCTCTCTTGGAGTATCATTACATTCCATTTGCCCCTAGGCAATTACACAATTTGATGCCCCTAGACCCCTGACCTTTAAAACCATCTAGTCAGTGTCGATTCGCCCTCACCAAAAACCTTGACATTGATTCCTTTGACCATAATTTTTTCACACTCTAAGTCTTTGACTACAGGGGAGTGTGCTAAGTTATCACCCTGATATTGTGGACACCCCTTTTTAAAATAGGGTCACACCCCTTCATGAAAAGGTACACCTATTCCAAGGGTCACACCCCTTAGAATAGGCACACCTTTTGGCACCAAGCACCCTACACAAGGGTACCTAAGAGGGCTAAAAAGGAAAACCAGCCCAATACCCAAGACCTAACCCAAGCCTAGTTAATTCTTAAAAGAATAGGCAAGGTAGCCTATAAGTTGGAATTACCACCGGGTTGTGAGGTGCACCCAGTGTTTCATGTTTCTTGTTTAAAGAAGTTTTTGCATCCAGGTGACTCATTAATCGAGGGTGTTGTCTTGTTTCAGGAGATAGAGAATAATGCAAGGCGCAAATCAACAAGAATCCTGGACCGAGGAACAATGCAAGTACACAATCAGAAGATACCCAAGGTGTTGGTTACATGGCATGGTCTACCTCTATCTAAGGCTACTTGGGAATCCGTGTACCAGATGCGAAGAGCATTCCCTGATTTCATCATCGAGGACGCCGATGCCTGAAGAGGAAAGGAATGTTATGCTCAAGCTGAGACAACATGGCCTCGGAAGAGTCGGTGGACATTTTCCTTTAGAGGACCAACTTTCGTATTAGATTTCATTGCGCTTCAAGTAGATTTTCAGCATGCATATCAGCTCCAGAACCCAAAGCAATGGGTATCAGCCCTTCAAAAACATCATCTGAAAGTGAAGTAGCTAGCATATTAAATTCGGTATGTGTATTTGCTGAATTTTCTGGAAAAGATTACATCTCTACTAACAAAGATCTTGCGAGCAACAGGATCATAGAGACGGTATCCTTTGCTTTCCGTGCTATACCTAACAAAAAAAAATTCGAGTGCTTTGCCTTTCAGCTTATGACGAAACTCTTTGGGCACATGGGGGGCATATGTAACACAACCAAAAACACAGAAATGATTCTCTGAAGGCTTCTTTCCATACCAAGCTTCATATGGTGTCATAGTTTTCAAAGCCTTCGTGGGAGCATGATTCAACACATAATTGGCACACATGAGACCTTCAAGCCAAAATTTGTGAGGCAATTTCTTACTCCGAAGCATGCATCTATCCATCTCCATGAGAGTGCAATTTTTCCTCTCAGCTGGAGGATTCTACTCAGGAGTAAGCCTCACTGTAAGCTGATGATGAATGCCCTTTTCCAGCAAATAAGCCTTAAATGCATGAGGAATATACTCCCCCCCTCTATCTGTGCGAAGTGTGTGTATCTTGAGCCTTGTCTCATTTTCAACTTTGGCAACAAAATGTCAAAAAATGGAGAAACAGATCAGATTTTGCCTTCAAACCATACACCCAAGTGTATCTTGAATAGTCATCAATAAATGTGACAAAATATAAGTAACCACCCAAGGCAGGAGTCCTCATGGGACCACACACAAGGTAGGTCTGTGCAGATTGGGACTTGGTACAAGTACCCGAACAAAAGTGGGTTTAAGAAGAAATACTAATTCTAGAAGGACAAGTCCACGTTTCGCCAGCAGCAGCAACTCTTGGTTAGTAAGTAAAGGGAGTGTCTCACAGCCTAGTGGCCAAGCCAAGCACGCGAAGCCAATTGAGACTCCTTCTAAACCAAGTTACACCATTGGGGTGAAAAGAAAAGTAAGTCCAATGGCAGCCCGAGCTTGGTCAAAATCTTCTTTGACTCCAGAGCAAAAAGAGAAGGCGAGAAGAGAAGGCTTGTGTTTTGGATGCCTTCAGCCTTATCAATGGAAAGATTGTCCACGAAACAAGGATCGTCAGATGGCTGAGATGGTGTGCGACGTGGAGATGGAGGAAAGTCCTGGAGCAAAACAGATGCATATTCAGCTAGCGGGATCTTCTCAAAGGTCAATACCTGTTTTGTTATGCGTGTCTATTGCTAAGTTAGTAAACAATGCACCTGATAATATCCTATCAAAGCTTGCAGTAACGGGGTATACAGCCTTTAGCTATACGGAGTTAATTAAGATGAAGGGGCAAGTGGCCACCAATCATGACGTCATTGTGTTGTTTGACTCAGCGTCAATGCGCAATGTAATTAACTTCAAGCTCGTAAAGAGGCTGAAATCAAAGAGTAGTCCATCTGACTGCGTATACAGTCAGGATGGCAAATGGAAGTTCAACTGAAGTATGGGACCAAAGGGTTACTCAGTTGGAACTTCAAATTTAGGACTATGCGGAGAAGCCTGATTTCGAAATGACCAAGCTTGCTCACGCAAATATGGCCCTGGGTAAGGCTTGGCATTTTAAGAAGAATCTAGCCATAGATTGGAAAAAAGCACATTTATTAGTTCAAGATGAACGATATGCTGTATGTCTTGCGAGGTGAAAAGGATTTGCCTCACGGACCGTTAGTTTCCGTAATGGAAGTTCAAAAAACTCAAGAAGAGTTTTTGTTTCTTTGTACAACATCGGTAGAGTCAATTGATGGTCCATCGGCTAGCACTGATGTTACCTAAGATGGGGAGATGGTCAAGCTGGCTGATCAGATTGCAGAGGAGTTCTCTCACTGTTTCAGGGATGAGTTGCCTTATGGGTTACCTCCAAAGCAGAATGTTCAGCATAAGGTTAAACTTATCTCGAGGCAGACCCGGTAAATAGGCCTCCCTATAGGTCAAGTTTTATTGAAGAAGCTAAGGTGCGAAGACAACTGAAGGAATACCTCAAGCTGAGGCAGATTCAGCCATGTTTCTCACCTTTTGCTTCGCCAATGATATTGAAGAAAAAGCCAGTCTGTATGTAAATAAAAAGAAAATTGTGCTGTGCATGGTAAGACTTGAATATTTAGAATTCATTATTACTCCTGATGGGGTGGAAATGGATCCAAAGAAAGTGGTTGCGATACTGATTGGCCTATCCCTCAGAGTTTGATCACTTTGCGATCATTTTTGGGATTTGTCCAATTTTATCAGAGACATATCAAAGGATATTCCAAGATAGTATCACCATTGACTGATTGACCTTAGATAAAGTACCTTTTATATGGCGACGACAGAATCAACAAGAAATTTTTAACGCCATAAAACAAGTTGTGGTCTTATGACCGGTGTTTAAAATAGTTGATCCTTAGAAACCGTTTTTCATAGAAACCGATGCAAGCGGTATTGCGGTAGAGCAATTCTTCTCCAAGGGGGAAGACCAATAGCCTTTGAAAGCAAGAAGCTTTCTCCCTCTCAACGAAATAAGCCAACTCATGATTTAGAGTTGTATGTTGTATGACGTTGTCCATGCTTTGAAAACATGGAGACATTATTTGTATGGTCCAGAGTTCTATGTTGATGTTGATCATGACACTCTTAAACATTTCTGTAAACAACCTGACTTGAGAGGCCGCCAAGCTAGGTGGGCAAAACTCATGCAGGAGTTTAACATGAATCGGTAGGCAGAACTCATGCGGGAGTTTAACATGACGATTCGGTACCGAAGAGGGAAGGAAAATAAAGTTGTTGATGCGTTGTCATGCATTATGCATAATATGAGTTTCACGGTATTGGAGAGTGCTCCAATGGCCGAGATTAGAGAAACTCCAAAGGTGGACAAGTTCGTTCACAACCTTTGGCCTA
Organism: Dipteris shenzhenensis; assembly: GCF_047967505.1. Classification (NCBI taxonomy): domain Eukaryota; kingdom Viridiplantae; phylum Streptophyta; class Polypodiopsida; order Gleicheniales; family Dipteridaceae; genus Dipteris; species Dipteris shenzhenensis. Next base: position 17,915,645 of record NC_141628.1, read on the forward strand.
AGGCTTATGTGCCTAAACTTGGGAAAACGGATGACCTGGCATCCAGAAAAGGCCAAACTTATGCAAGATATACCATAGGGAATGGTATGCTGAAATGAAATGGCAAGGTAGTAGTCAGAATGATCTCAGGCTGAGAGTCATTCAATAGTGTCATGATAGCCCGTGTGCAGGACATCCAAGAGTCGAGAAGACGTATGATCTCGTGAAACGAGATTTTTTTGGCCAAAAATGGAAAAACATTTTCATGAATATGTGACAAGTTGTTTTTCATGTCAAGTGAGTAAGGCAGAGTAGGTGAAGTCGCCTGGACTTTTACAACCCTTGGAAATACCTGGGAGAGCATTTCCATGGACTTTATAGTGGGTCACCTACGACACAAGGTGGATATGATTCTATCCTTGTGGTGGCTAATCGTCTTACCAAGATGGCTCACTTCATTCTCACTAAGGAGTCTGTTGGTGCTCCACAAGTGGCGGATTTGTTTATTAAACATATATTTCGTCTGCATGGATTACCCAAATCCATAGTATTAGATAGGGATGTTAAATTTACCAATCATTTTTGGACTACGGTGTTTGAGGCACTAAGGACTGAGTTGGGAATGAGTAGTGGGAATAATTCTAAAACGGATGGTTAGACAGAAATAGTCAACCAAACTTTAGAGGATATGCTTAGAGCATATGTTTCATTGAGGCAACATACGTGGGACAAGTGGTTGCCATTACTAGAATTTGGCTACAATGATAGAAAACATTCCTCTACAGGAATGAGTTCGTTCGAGCTGAACTATGGTTATAGACCAGCAATTCTAACTACTGTTGGAATACCTCAGAAAGTGCCTAGAGGCGTGAACTATATGGTTGAGATGCGGGAGATGCTAGCACTTGTGAGAGCTAGCATCTGCCAAGCTATGGATAGAGCTAAGGCGTATGTGGATGAAAATAGATCCGTTAGAGAATTTAAGGAAGGCGAAAAAAAGTTTTTCTCAGAAGGATTTACAACAAGTCCCCGTTGTTCCACATGCCCCGATTCAGCCTCAAGCTGATTTAGTTCCTCCACAGGCAGTGGAAGATGCCGTTAGACAAGAAAGGACAGCAGCAAAATCCGTTCCACATTGGCTGCTCCAAACTCTCAAGGAGAGTAAACTTGATGCTTCTTTGCTTGGTAGAACTCGCACTTCAACCAGACATGAAGAGGGGACACATTTTGTTGATTCAGCCTTTGCTGGTACCTGATCCTTTTGAAGAGGCTAAGGATAATGTGCATTGGATGAAAGTCATGAAGGATGAGTTGCAATCCATTGATAAAAATCAAACCTGGAATCTTGTGGATTTGCCGCCAAGGACATGGCAATAGCAGATCTGATTGTAGTCATCCCGTAAGTAGGAGCAAATGTCTTCTCATAATCAATGCCCTTTTGTTGAGCATAGCCTTTTGCAACCAGCCTTCTTGTATCTGTCAATTGACCCATCTGGCTTTCTCATTACTTTGAAAACCCATTTAGTACCCCTATGGCATGCTGCTGCACATTTTGATTGGAATCTACATTAGTTGGATATAAAAACAGCTTTTCTTAATGGAGACTTATTGGAAGAGGTTTATGTTAAGCAACCTAGAGGCTTTGAGGCATTAGATAATGCACATAAAGTAAGCAAGATAACTAAAGCTTTGTATGGGCTGAAACACGCTCCACGTGCTTGGTACTCAAAGATTGATGCATTTTTACCACCAAGGGTATGATATTTTGGTCATCATTCTTTCTGCTCACAGGGTCCAATGAAGGAAAAATTGCAGATTTCAAGGCTAAGTTGAGAGCTACTTTTGACATGTCAGATTTGGGCATGCTTCATTTTTATTTGGGGATCCAGTTCAAGAAGGAAGATTGCAAGCCTACAGCCACTCCCATGGAGTCAAGGCTGAAGCTTACCATGTATGGTGGAGGTGAAGGAGTTGATGCCACACTTTACAGCCAGGCTGTTGGATGCCTCATTTATTTGCGCAATACTCGGCCTAATATTCAGTTTGCAGTTTCACAAGCAAGCAGACACCGTCAGCGAAGCAATTCACCGCTCCTCGAACCCATAAAAGAAAAGTGAATCCTAAACCATGCTCTTCAATCCTTGAATCAATTGATCAGAATCAGTTATGTGATCAAAGGACACTTTCAGCTATCCGCTCAAGTAAATTCATGGACAAAATCGGAACGTTCAACTGTGGAAATGCCGGCCAATATAATTTAATGCAGACGGTAGATGCCTTGAAACCATCATCACCAATAAGAAGGTATCGAACCGAAACAAGGCCTATCTCGAACCATAACCCCAACACTATAGTCAAATATGCTCTCTCTCCAATTGAACTGCTTAAGGCCCTCATTCCCTATTCTTGGAGTAAAAAGTGCAACCATTGCTTTCAACGTTTGTCTCCTGCAAGCAGCTGCATTATTGATCAAAGATTGCTCAATGTAGCATGATTCTCTCAAGTCTGCATTAAAAATGCATTACTTCCAAGTATGCATTTAACTATAGACCTCTCTTCCAAATCTTTCCATAGTTCCTTGGCTCTTTTTGGCAAAATCTATATGATGAACGAATTTCTCTTGAATTCTGTTTCCAAGAATAGTAGCTATTGATTTTTTGAGGCCCATTTTGTCTTCTCAGCTGCAATATGGTCTTCATATTTCCATCATACCTAAATGCGCTTCATAAAGGATAAGCTGCACCTTCTTCCACCACATGGAAACACACTTCGCAGTTGGCATCAATTCAGCAGCACTGTCCAGCTGCTCTCAGATTTATAGTAGCCATCTCCCTCACCATCCTAGCTTTGGTAAGATAGAAAGTTCAGGCTAGTGCAGGTTACAACATTCACCGCAACTCTGTATAGCCAAACTAATCTAGCCTACTTCTACAATCGGAAAAAACATGTACCGACCAAGTGATGAGGAATAGCCTGCCCACAATCGCATAAAAGAAGACAGGTGTGTATGGAAAAAGATTGCACAAATACAAGGACATGTCAGTACAGCTCTCAATTCTTATAACCTTAATTCAAAAAAATGCATCATGTCTGTAAGCAACTTGAAAAGGAAGCAATTAGAGATACTTGGAAGTTGAACAACCGCATGGCACCCTTTAATGCTACCCATGAACTCATTACCAATGTAGAACTTAAGACTTGGAATAATCAATGGTGAAAAAATACTTGGTCAGGATCATGGTAGCTAAGATGCGGCAGAAGATCTGCGCTACATGGCTCAATCACCGCATCACAATGGCCAAGATGTGGGACTGGCAACTACATCCATAGCCAATCTCATTGGTTATTTTGCTTCTAGTAGACTCCTTATTTTCTGTGTCACTTAGACAGGACTATTATCAAGGACATGTTCCGTCTAAGGAGACTCTCTTGTTTTCTTTGCAATGTTAGACAGGATTATTACGAATGATTGAAGTACACACGCTCTTTCCACAATAGCTGTTTCACTGGTTCTACACTTTCATATAAGCCCCACAAGAGAACACAACAGCTTGCGAGGTGTATGTAAACTTGACAGAACTATGAAGAATGATTGTAGCACACACGCTCTTTCCAGCATAGCTGTTTCAATGGTTCTACACTTTCATATAAGCCCCACAAGAGAACACAACAGCTTGCGAAGTGTATGTAAACTTGATTACAATCACACTTCCAAAATCGACACACGCCTTGCACCATACCATACAGAAAATTCTACAAGCCAAATCTGACCCGCATCGAGAAACTTCCATTTACTTCTTCAAATAAAATTTCTTTACAAGGAGCAGCAGCTACGGTGGGAGGCTGGACTGCATAGTTGCCATCAAAGTCACGAGCAATTAAAGGAGATATGCGTACCCGCAGCCCCCAAGGCAATTCCAAGCAATAGAAGGGCAGCAGTGTAAGGCACTCTCGTCCCTTTCAAAAGGTGCCGACAACAAAGTCCTAACACCAAGGAGACTCCCATAAACAAGATCACCAATTCTGGTTGACTGGATAGTGTATCCTTTAAGGCTCCGTCGTTAGTCGTTGGGGCAGCACTTGCAGCAGCCATGGCTGGTTCCGTGATGAACTGGGAAAAAACATTTACAAATTGTCAGCGTTAACCTTTTGAAACAATCATTCTGCAACATCCCGTGACACCTCCTTTTCAATCAACACATTGCGAGGCACAATTGGTCGAAGCTCCGCAACGGTTGACATAGAAGCGCTCCTAATAATGAACGCTGGTCGTTAGAGCGGTATGCCGTTGATGTCCAAAACTGTGGGCGTACGTGATCGCAACCGAGCGAATGATGAAAACAGTGCTTTCACTATGTACTTTGCGAAACAAGGTTCGATTTTCAACTCAGGTGGAGTTTTACATGTTCTCAATCTAAGGGAGCCAAATTTTGTAGCGACTTTAATTACAGAATTGTCGAGGGAAGAAGCGGCATGCAGCGCACCAAAATTATGCTGGCAGCCGTGCAAGGAGGGGTGGAACCACACGACAATATTATTTCAAGCCTGGATGATCCATCTTGAAAGTTCGCAAATTCGGATCGCAAATCAGGCAATGGCGAGACTAATAAAACGGCTAAACCCAGTGAAATTTTGTATGCACATTGCGCCTGCGTTGCTGATTGCCAATCATGATGCACCGAAGCACTCAACAACTCTTTGGAGCTGGGAACGATATACTAGAGCTGGAGGAATGATATATGTGTATGCAGTTCTGAATGCACGAAGTTAAGATTGCAGCTTTCCCAGTTGTGGAGGGGAATTGAGGAGGTTAGAAGAAAACGAATGCCAATCATGATGTAATGAAGCAATCAATAACTCTCCGGAGTTCGGAACGATATTCCAGAGCTGGAGGAATGAGATACATGTACGCAGTTCTGAGTGCACAAAATTACGATTTGGTGGAGGGGAAACTAGAAGGTTAGAAGGAACGGAAGAATTGCAGTTCTGAATACACCAAGTTAAGATTGCAGAATTTCCCGGCTGTGGAGGGGAAACGAGAAGGCTAGAAGGAAATGAAGGATTTGTTGTGCAATATACATGGATGGAGTTCTGAATGCACAAAGTTAAGATTGCAAAATTTCCCCTTTTCCGGAAACGAAGGATTTGTTGCGCAATATGCATGTAAACGCTTCTGAATGCAGATTGCAGAATTTCTCCTGTCCCAGTACGCATGTAAGCAGCAGTTCTGAACGCACAAAGTCAAGATTGCAGAATTTCTCCGTTGGCAGGTAAATGAGAAGAAGGAGACGAGGGACTTGTTGCGCAGCAAGCAGGAATACGGAGCAGCTGCGAATGCGCAAAGTAAAGGTTGCAGAATGTCTTTCCGCTTTAGCAGGAAAAAACGGATGTAGCAATCAAAGAAACGAGGGATGCAGCATTCAAAGCAAAAGAAGATTGGAGAATTTCTTTCCGCTGTCGAAGGAAACGAAGGATGTGAGGATGCGGAGAAGGCGATGGCAAGCTAAGGGGGGGGGGGGGGGAGACGGAAAAGCTAGAGAAGACGGAAAGCAAAGGGAGGGAGGGAGGGAGGGAGGGAGGAAACGTACCCGGAAGAGGAACTCGTGGCGATGGAGGGAGGGAGCAGCGATGGAGGAGATGATGGATGAGAGCAAGCAAATGGAATATTAGGGGGCGGGGCGGGGAGGGGAGGGGATGTTGACCGCCAAATGCCAAGGGAGCCGCCAAAATGGCTAGAGATTTAGCAAAGCGGAAAACTCTATTAAAAGAGTGCGTACGTACCAGGGCTCCGCCATAGCCATAGCAGCTGCTGCTGCTGCTGAGCCAAGGCCAAAACTCCTGCTTGTTTTCCAGCCATCGCCATAGCTCTCCCGCAGGCATGTCCCTCCTCTTGTTGTTGTTGCTGCTGTTTGCAAACAAACAGTTTCACTAGTGTCTTTTCTTTCTAGGTCATCGTCTCTTTTCTTTCTTCTCAAACATAATCTTCTTCCCTTTTTCTTTCCCGTCCTGCTCCTGCTCCTGTTGCCCCTCCTCGTTTCCCCTCCCTTCCTCCCACGTTTTTCATCTCTCCCTCTATCGCTCCTCTCTTCCATCGCTCCCCCTGCTTCCTTCCCCCTTCCCCGCTTCCATCGCTCCTCCCCTTCCTGCACGATTATTATTATTCATTCTATCAGCTCCATCTCTTCTTTCCTTTCCGCTTCTCCCCTTCCGGTAAGCTCCGTCGCTTCCTTCCTTCCTTCCTTCCTTCCTTCCTTCCTTCCTTTCTTTCTTTCTTTCTTTTTCTTTCTTTCTTTCTTTCTTTCTTTTTTCCTCCCTTTTGGACTGTTGCTTACCCTTCGCTTTTTCTGCTCTTGCTCTCGCTCCCCTTGGTTATTTTCAGCAGATAAAAAGGTAGGAGGATGACAACATGGATGCACGCGTACGATTCGGGAATCGACTGGAATTACAGGGATGTGTCGCGTACGATTCGGGAATCGGAGATCCCCTCTGCAACAAACCTCCGCCCTTTTCTTTCACTTGGTTGATCTTTGTTACAGCAATTGCCGCTTCATACACATTATTTGGTAACTTTATCGATTTTGTAAAAAGGCATGAGGGGGACATACTTCGAAATAAAGGCTTGGCAAATTCTTAGCCATTATTGCAGTAAGAAGTATATTAAATGCCTACTACTTGGATGGAGCTTTTGCTTTTTTTTATTTTAATAAAGCCGACTTGTATTAGGGGGGAGGTTAAGCCCCAGGGAGGAAGACCTAGATACAAAACCAAAACAAAAGATGGCCCAGCTAAAGGGCAACCACCCAAGGCCTACACTGCCACGCAGTTCCCAGACAGTTCCCAGACACTACAAAAAGTGGATGATCTTCAAAAGACATGCCCCTAGCAGAGAGTCCTTCCTCATAAGCAGGACCCCACAATCCGAGACAATCCTTTTCAATTCATCTACAATCATTGAATCTCTGACACCCATCGAAATCTGACGACAAAAAATCAAGGTATTACGGGAGTACTAGATCGCCAAGCATACACACACTCTGATATGCACCCAGTTGCAAGCTAAGGTCGATGGTAACTTATCTGTCCCCCAACAACACTAACTTCCAATTAAGCTCGAATGCCTGCCAAAGCCCTGCAAGTCTGATTGCCTTCTCCACCTGTTTCCAAACCTGCCTGACAGTGCAGCATTCCCAGAACAAGTGTTTAACTGTTTCCCTTGCCGGCCCACACACACCACACATTGGATTGATTGCCATCCATTTCGACAATCTACCTCTAACCGAGAGCCAACAATGAAGAATTTTCCACAACAAAAAAGATTGCTTCCTTGGCAGGGAAGACTTCCAAATGGCTTTGAATCGCTCTTTCCACCGCCTTGCCCCGACGGAGATTCCATTTCTATTCAAAACTTCTCTTAATTCGCCCCTACAAAGTAATTGCATGTAGACCACCTTGGCTGTGAGTTTGTTGAGCCCGGTTCTCCCAATCATCCCGCACTTACTTCTCCACAGCAAAGAGGGAAAGGGATTGGATGGCCACCATTGCGGCACTACAGCCACAATTCGGGACGAAAACGATGTGTTAGCCTCGGATAACCTAAATTCACAACGAACTTGAAGGATCGGCTTCCAAAAGGCCACCTCACAGTCCCAAAGCTGGACCCAATACCTCACGCCCTTTCTGTGAAGCGATCTTGCTCTCAGCAAGTCCAAGGATGCTAACGGTTTCAAATTTGTCGTTACAGCGCCTCCCCACCAAATATGCTCCAACAAACTTGCATCCCCCCGCAACCCAGTACTCCCTCTCCACTCCAACAGGCTAGTACATTGTTTCCATGTGCTTATCAAGCCCGAAATCAATTCTGACCCTAACAATTTCAATGGAAAATACGAAACCACCTTATCATACCAAGACAAGCCTGACCATTGACCTATCTTCTTTCCTCCACTTTTATCTACAAAAAATCTAGACACTTGAACCCACGGTATCGAGCCATTGAGGTATTTGACCAGCCACTTGGCCAAGAGAGCAGTGTTTCTCAACCCTATGTCAGGGAGTGCCAAGCCTCCCTGAAGCTTAGGGCATTTGATCTCATCCCAAGGAACATAGTGGCATTTCCGTGAATTACCATCCTCTGCCCATAGAAAAGATATGAATAATCGCGCTTAAATGAGGCTATTGCTTCCCAATTTATGAGCCTGCCTCCACTTCTGCTACTGTTGTTTCTGCTTCTTCGCTCGCACTTCTTCGTCTACGTGCCACTATTCATGGAGCTCCTACTGTTCGTCAACAAAGAGTTGTGGCAACTCTTGCAAGAAGCAAAGCACTTGCTCTTGTCAGTTTTTTCTAAGTTTCTCTTTGAAAGTAGACTATGCTGCGACTAGGAAAGTGCTTGACCTCGACACTTCTTCCAACTAATTGAGACGGTTGGATGTTTGCTTGCATGTGTCATCGGTCTTCTCTTATTGGAATATCTACTTCGGTGTGCACCTTGTAGTTTTCTCTTCCAGCTAGTAGGAATGGTTGGGAACCTGCTTGCATGCGTCGTAAGTCCTCTTTTTTTTAATCTTTACTTCATATTCTCCTAGGTCCCCATATGCTTCTCCATGAGCATCTCCTAATAGTGGCTTTCAAACATGGGAAATAATTTTTGAACTCCTAGCATATATCCTTGATTGCATACTCAGTTGAAGGATTTCTCTACAGCTTCAAATACTATACTCTTCATAAGAGAACCTAGCCTATTGTGGCTCTTAGATGGGAATCTAATGTAGATGGCAAATTTAGGTTATCATATGGGTAACATGTCACATGTGTTGCATTCTAGTAACTCTTATAGTAAATCATTTTGAGTTGCAAAAGTTTGTGCTCCTACTAGTGCAAGCGTTGGAATGTGCTCTTGACGTCACTCTTTTCTGATTGGTTGATGATAGAGCTTTCTAATGTCACGAATTTGTTAAATCACAGATGGAAATTCTGAATATGGACTGGTTATTACATTTTAGCAGGCCACGTGAAATTCACACCTTGTTTTCCCGAGCTAAACCACAATGCCAAAAAAATATTTGATGAGGCCTTCATGAGCATTGCGGTCATTAAAATTAAAAGGTGAACGTTACTCAATGATTATCTCTATTTAATGCTCTCCCAATCTTTGACTAAGTTTTGGCCAAGTCCCCTTATGATGGGCTTGCAATTGAGATGCCAAAAAATACATAAGCATTAATTGGGGTCTTTTTCCCCTAAACTACAATACCAAATAAATATTTTGATGATGCCTTCATGCACCTGAAGAAAATACTAATGGCATAATAATTATCTTTATTTAATGTTCTCCCATCTTTGACCAACTTTTTACTTGCACCCATGATGCTACAATATACATAAAATGCTTTCCTACAATGAAGGGCATAAAAATCGACCGCAATGGATCCCTCAATAAATAGCTCTACTTAATGGTCTCATGTCTCCCCAGCATTAGCTTCCATTTTAAGGCCCCATTGAACTTTCATCATTATGGTTGTGTATGCTTATACCAATATGGGAAAGGTAGTTTCATTGGATAAGGGGCTTTAATGCACAATTTAGTACATTTTTCAAGACATATTTTAACATGTATGCAATAAACAAGCATGTGTGCATGTGCTAAGCATTGTACATTTTTTCATGCACCTTGATTGTGACCACTGGCGAAAGGTGACATCGTTTGAAATTATATATCATGCTAATGCTAAAGATGAAGGATGCTCTCTTGCACTATCATATTTTACTAGTTGGCACGATCACAATCAAAGATATCATGTCATGCATAGCAAAAGAAAAACAAATACAAAGATAATTGGCTTTATGCATTCAAACAAAACATTAGTATCTGGATGAAAATGGACTTATCAAATACATGCAAACCACATTGTTAAGTCTACATTAGACCAAGACTTCGGGTGCATTCTTTCCTAAGATTCCTTACAATTAGAACCAAGGCTTTTTAGAATGTCTTATAATTCATACCACATTTTTACTTTCACAATCCAAAGTATGGTTGAGTTCAACCCACTTTAAAAGTTATGCATCGTTAGTCATGGCCATCTATTAAGAAAGTCAACATTAGTGTGGTAGCCTTTTGCAAGGTCTTAATCATCTACCTTGGGCAACAAAAAGAATCCCCCCCCCTCTCTCTCTCTCTCTCTCTCTCTCTCTCTCTCTCTCTACCTTGGGCATGGGGGAGGATTCTAGAACATGGGGGCTCCATTTGGAAGGAGGCCAATGGAAGATACTGCACACAAAGACAAAAGAATAATCAGGCGAGACGTGAGCTCGAGGGGAATCTGTGGCTGGCCATGATTTCCACCCTCTTTGTTCGTTCACTCTCTCTCTCTCTCTCTCTCTCTCTCTCTCTCTCTCTCTCTCTCTCTCTCTCTCTCTCTCTCACACACACACACGCGCACACACGTGTGTGCGCGTGTGTGTAAATACATGTATAAATAGAAATATAAGCATACAAATATAAATATAAATACAAATATATATATAAACATACATACATACATACATACATACATATGTATGTATGTATGTATGTATGTATACGCGCACACACACATATAGATATAGATACATCTTCTACCTATTAACCACATACGAGGTTTTGCCACATGGCAGCTTGGAGGAGAAGAGCTTAGGAAATGTTGCCGTGTGCCACCCTTGGACTCTTAGACTATCACTATGTCTTGGAGTACCACCCTTGGACTCTTGGAATATTACGAAGTCAGTAACCACCACAAGCCCGTGGACTACCATCCTTGGTTTCTTAGACTACCACAAGCTCTTAGACTACCACAACCTCTTGGACTAACACCTTTGGACTCTTAGACTACCATGGGCTCTTTGCTATGCCACCTGCCACCCTTGGACTTTTGGACTTTTACGGACTCATGAACTACCACAAGCTCTCAAACTACCTCATACACATATGCATATGTGTATGCAACATACACACACGTGTATACATGCACACAAAAGCACACACATGCATGTTCTCACACCAACAAACATGCACATGCAAGTGTGCGCGCACGCACACATATGAACATTTATACATACATATGGGTGCACAATGCACATAGATGCATACCCACACACACAACACAAACACGTACACAGGCACAAGGTGCGCACGTACACACTTAAACATGCACATGTGTACACAACACACACATACATAAGGGTTGTATACACATACACACGAGCATGTATGCAAACACACACAATCACGCATGTGCACGCGCATGCACACACACATGCATGCAAGCGCACGCACGCGCGCACACACATGCACATATCAAACATATACACACATGTATATACGTGCACAAAAATATACACATAAACGCCCGCATTAATTTTGTTTGTGTCATAAAAAATGAGAATTAAAAAAAAAAGATTCTACACATAAATTTTGACATATATGTCTCAATCAATTATGCAACAAAATGTGCGGGTTTCGTACTTACACGTGCACACACACACAGATAGATAGATAGGCAGATAGATCAATACATACACACACACACACACACATATATATATTTGAGAGAGAGAGAGAGAGAGAGTGGGTTGGAAACTCCATGGTTTTGAATCGGGTCGAATGGGTTGCATTGCAAGGCGTAGCATCTCAAAATGTGCTTTCTCATTCCATTCAAATCAAACATTGACAAATGATCAAACTCTCTCTCTCTCTCTCTCTCTCTCTCTCTCTCTCTCTCTCTTATTGTCAATTTCAAAACAAGAACAACCATATACATGAAACAGAAATAAGAATAGAGCATAGAGACTAGGAATCAATACAATCTCATATCCTCAAAAAAAGTATACAGATTACATTCATTTATATATCACGCATTATGTGCGAGTCTCCTTTAGAAAGTTGTTTTGAGTACTTACAACGTTTCACAAACCTCCTTTCGGATCCTCGAACCTTAACTTATGCTAAGTATATATCCTAAATACTAATTCGAGGTAATAGTATAGTTAGTTAACACTCAGCACATCCCCATGGTGAGTATTTTTGAAACAAAATTGCTGACCTGAACCCACGAGAGCCTAATCAACAAATTGTGTCTTCTGCCTTCGAAATATAGATGACCCCTTTTTTGATGCAACATCTCATCAGTCCAGGGCTATGCGGTTAACTGTCAGTAGTGCTTGGTGCAATACCAAGATGGAATTCGCTTACACAATATTGCCAGACTTTCAAAATTAGATGGTAAAACTAAATAGTATATTTAGATGTAACTTGAAATAAATTAAGGTGTGTTCACAGGTTTGTTTAAAACCCCCTAAGCAGGTTCTACTGGTGTGGTATCATCTTTTTTACAACCATCATTCAACTTGGAGGCTTCCCCCATCTGACCATCAGAATAAGCATAGTCCACTAGTTTGACAATTGGCTTCTGCGTTGTGTTAGTGGATTGTCATCCACAGGCAAATGGACTGAATTTTCTTGATCTACCACTTTATCCACTAACTCTCCAATGATTGAATTGTTTCCTTCCGGATCTCTAGATACTCATCTATTGGCTTAACCTCATCTGTCACAATGGCTTAACCTCCCGAATCTCTAGATCCTCATCCATTGGCTTAATCTCGTATGTCGCAATGACTTAACCTCATCCAATGGCTGAATTGTTTCCTCTCGTATCTCTAGATCCTCATCTATTGGCTTAACCTTGTTTGTTGTAATGGCTCTGAAAACCATAATTAAAGCCTCTCCAACATCTGCATCTACAGTTTGCACCTATGTGCCTATCTTTTCCATTCTACAGCTTTAGAAGAAAATTATAAAACATTTTGCTAAGCATGAATTGAAAATAATAGGAATGGCTTGAAGGGATAAGTAAATCTTACTGAAGATCTTTCCTGTTCATCTTGTCTTAGTTTTCCTCCAAGAAAGAATCTGTCATATCTGAGCTTTCCACAATTGGAGTTTTAGATTTTAGCAAGTGGACTTCCTTCTGTAGCTCTTGAATTTGCTTTTGCAAGAGAAATTTTGATATTCCCTCCTTCTAATGTTGCCATGCCTATAAGGGTTCCCTTTCCAAGTGAAGTAATTTGTTTTGGATCAATGCCTAGATCCATGTCATGTACTCTATGACCTTGGTTTTTAAATCCTCAAAATCCACATCCGACATGAATGTGCCTGCAATTTTTGATTCCTCATCCACAATTGACTTCAATTTCTCCTCCACTGATTGTAAGGCTACTAGCTTTTCTTTCATCATTATATTTTAAATTGTAAATTCCTTACTCTATTCAGTCAACTTCCCAAACTCCAGTGAGATATTCTTTTCAATGTATGTGGACCAAGCTTCTAGTTTAGCCTCCACCTAGGCTTTTTGTTGCAATCTCTCCTTAAATTATTGGATTGAGATTTTAAGAATAAAGTCCTCTTGCATGATCTTCTTTTCCTCTGCTTTAAAATTCAATTCCTCTTTTAAGCAATCAATTTGATGCTGCAGGATATCATTGTCTTGTTTTAATTTTGCTGCCACTCTTCATACACTTTTTGCATTCCCACATAGCTTGTTTCCTCCTATTGGTGGTATCTGTGCAGAAAATGTAAAGCTCGACCTACTTCAAAAGTGATTATTGCTAAGTCTTTAGGTGGCTCATCCTCCAACAGACTTCTTCAAAAGTGATTACTACCAAGTCTTCAGGTGGCTCACTTCGACTAGGATAGTTCATCCAAACCCAAACCTAACCTTCTCCTGGTGGTGGTGACCTATCTTCTTGGCTTTCTTGGGTGTGCTGAACTATCTCAGGATGTTGAACTAGTAATGCCAGAATTGAATTATCCTCTTTAGCTAGTGTCTTCTGGACTTTTGTTTCTTCATGTAGAGGCAATTCTTGCTCTAGATTCTGAAGGTTATCCACTTCAAACTTCTTGTTATCCCATGATGATGGTCTTCTCGAACCCTCGTAGTTTTATTGGTTTTCTTTAGGAAAAATTTTCCCTACTTTCCCTTCTATATGCCCAGTAGACTCAATGGCTCATTCAAACCTTTCTTTTGATCTATAAGGGCTATTATGATTCCTTTGTTGCATATCCAACCGCTTTGAAGGCCTCCTCTATATCTTTCCTTGGACCTCCTTGGAGTGTCTCTTCTTCTACTAGGGCCTCTTCTTCAAAAGATTTTGGGATGCACTATCGAGGTCAAGGCGCATTCGGAATATAGGTGAATAGTGCAAAAGGAATAAACTGAAGCTTGCTATGAACCAAACTTTGTTGTTTGTCCATCATTGTGACTTTGCCCATAATCATATCATAAAATAATTGTGCCCATTCACCGCATAAGGCATCAACACATAATTTCATGGAAAATGTAGTTGTATTTTGTGAGAAACCAATAACATTGTTCCTTATGCTGGTCAACCTATTCAATTTTCACAAAAAAGTATCCTCTCAAATTGGCTGGGGCTCCAGATTCTTTGATCAAAATGTCATCTGGGTTTCGGCCCGGGGCTTTGACTAGAGCATCCGGATCCAATGGTAGTTGGAAAACACTGTGATCAGCATTTGAGGCGTTAAGTGCCCATCCATGCTCTGTAAAGTTTGAAACTGTTCTTCTGCTTCCATATTCACGGCCCAAGTCCACCACATTAGTTTTTAAAATGCATGCAATCACAGGGTTCATAGCCAAAGTGCATTCTTCGTAACACTATAATCCAGATTATGTTTGAAATCCTAAAATTAGCTTTGAGTTTCCACTGGCAGCTTCTTACTAACCTTTTTAGAAGACTCCATTGTTTGTCCTTCCTGGTTCTCTATTGTCTTGCTGCACAGCGACCAATATGTTGCCTTGGGAACTGTCCGCTTCTTATGGGGCTGGGTTGAACCATGTCACAACAAGTTGTAAACTTGAGAAACTACTTCTGGCTTGCTCTCCCTCAATCAAATCTTCTACAACCCGTCAAAGTGTGCCTCGCATGCTAAGTTCTTGCATGAATTTGCTGATGGATGGTTGCACATAGTTTGTGATTACAAGGACAATGAAGCTCAATTTGAAATGATTAGTGATAGTAAGCTAGAAGAGTCACTTTTGAAACAATGAGTTTCACACGTGTGAGAAATCACAATCACCATTTCGATCAATCATCATCACGTTTTTTATAATCTAGAGGTATTGGACTCCTTTTCGATTCATCGGATTAGTTCCGAGTCATAATCCATTCACTGGGTTAGGTAGACTATATCCAACATGCATCGGGAAAGATTTGTTTGCTTCTTCATATAAAATTTTCTATGAAAAAAATCTATACTTTTCTATAAAATTTTTTGTTTACTTTTCTATAAAACAAATAGCATGGTGGGAGGCTAGACTACATAGTTGTCGAGCAATTACAGGAGATATCTGTACTTGCAAGTCCAAGGCAATTCCAAGCAATAGAAGGATAGGATTGTAAGACACTCTTAGATCATGCAAAAGTTTCCAATAGCAGAGTCCTAACACCAAAGCAGACTTCCATAAACAAGATCACCAATTCTAGTTGACTAGATGGTGTATCGTTGAAGGCTCCATCGTAAGTTGTTGGAGGTAGCACTTGAATAGTGTATCCTTGAAGGTAGCACTTGAAGGCTTCATCATAAGTTGTTGGAGGTAGCACTTGAAGGCTCCATTGTGAGTTGTTGGAGGTAGCACTTCAAGGCTCCATCGTAAGTTGTTCGAGGTAGCACTTGGATAGTGTACCCTAGAAAGCTCCATTGTAAGTTGTTGGAGGTAGCACTTGAATCATCCATGGCTTGGTTCCATGATGAACTGGGAAAAAGCATTTACAAATTGTCAGTGTTAAACTTAAAGAGTGAAATTTTCTAGATTTTCACATAAATCACATAAAATACAAATGAAACCTAGGTTGGCTTTAAAAGAAAAGGAAGCAATTTTAAACAATCAATTATGCAACATCCCTTGATACCTCCTTTTCATTCAACACATTGTGAGGCATAATTGGTCATAGCTCCACAATGGCTAACGGAGAAGCACTCCTAACAACATGATGACCTTCAACCCCGATCCTTAATGGCATTGACCACGTTGGAAAATAGCTCAGCCATGCCTCATCACTGTATCATTTCTTGATGATGAGCAGCTGTGCCAATTAGCAATTGAAGGCCTATAAATGAGATCACTTGCATGACTAGAGTAGCCCCTTTTGCCTTGACTCATTTCTTGTGTTGATGACCTTTCTTACTGTGTTAATGAGCCTTGCATTTGCTCGTCTCTCTTGCACTAGTTATGTCTTTTGGTGGAGAGATCGTCCCTATGGAATATGATAATGCTAGACACGTTTCTCCCTCTAGGTACATCACCTCATAAGTTTTGGCTATTCTTCTTTTTTAGTTGAATTAGTCCAACATGCACATTGAAAACTTGATAGTGCATCTCATGTGACGGCAAGTGACAAACCTTGTTATGATTCAAAATTCTGAAAAAAGCCATTTACTAGCTCGATGGATGATATCATATACCTTTAGCTTGGCATTTTTTGACTGTAGTTGAGTATCACCATTGGTTTGATAGAAGTGTTGGAGAAAGCAAAGCCTCATTTGAAGGATTGGCTAGCATGTAGTATCATCAACTAGATAACAATGCCAAACATTCATGGCCTCACTTATAGAATGCTTTGAATTGTATTTTGGGGAATATGGACACTGTGAAAAACAGACTGCAAGAACTGCACCAACTTCTTGAAACTATTTCCCAGTTCGACATTAGACTACTCCTTCAGGTTGACACTCAAACGATCGAGGACATATAGTTATTCTTGCTATGGCAACCTCTGTGTTGGACATTTCACAACGTACACAAGATCAAGGGCCAAAGACTCTTAACAAAGCTCTCCTTGATGCACAAGGGATTAAATTTGCTGCCAACAAATTTAGTGCTAAACTTTTGACCCTTTCTCCCTTTCTTATTGTGCCATCATATAACTCTAACCCCACTCCTATAGATGTTGACCATACATAGAATGCACAAAGTTTTCAAAAGAATTCATATCCTCCAAGATTTCCAACTCAACAGGAAAGAAAACTCCCTGATCATGATTGAAACAAGAAATCTAGATGCTCGAATAGATATGTCCATATAAAGAAATACTATCAATTGTTACAACCCATCCAAAATTCTCAATTCATAGATCAATCCACATCGCTTGTGTCGGGAAAAGCGCAATGATGGTGGACATGTCTCCATATTCTAACCATCATCCACCTATTGCCTTTTTAGTCGAAGATCTTGTCAATTAACATCCTTCATAGAGTCTAGTAGCTCCTTGATGCCTTCTCATAGTTCGTTCATGCAAGATAGTAACATTTCTCTTTACTCTTTGCCTCAAAACAAAGTCACCTTTGGAGATAATAGGACCACTATAGATTCTTCATCTGAGCACCCATATAAGTTGATTAGCAAATTCAAAATTTCTTGTTCAAACCATTGTTTTGCACAATAAGAAATTTCCACTTACCTTAGGTTGTAAAAAACAATGCTATAATCAACTTAAAAAAATGAATTCTTACATCTTCCAAATGAGACCAAAGTTCCTTGGTTATTCTAGCATGATGATCTCTCATCTACCGTACAACAATGATTCAATAAGTCATTCTATAATGATAAAAAATCTAACAAATACTCTCATAATTTCCAAATGCATTTTGCAAGATCAACTCCGACGACAACTACAAGATATATTTTCCATGAAATTCTTCTTGGCAACTTGTCTCTACACCGCAGTGTTGCCAATCATGCAAGGATATTCAGATACTAAGGGAACACATCAATGCAATGCTATATGATCAAATAATTGAGCACTTGAGAAGTCCCTGGGCTTGGAACAACACTTGGTAAGAAAGTGGGAAAAAATTATAGGTATTGCATTGGTTTCAGGCCTCTCAACAAGGTCATAGTTCGTGCAGAGTATCCACTTCCATGACTTGACAACATCCTAGATTCTTTGGCACATTCCAAGTATTTCACAACCTTTAACCTCAAATTAAGGTACTGGTAGATCCTACACAAGCTGGAAGATTGACATAAAAGGGACTCAAGGACCCTTTTGGTCTATGTCAGTTTAACTTCATGCCTTTTGTGGCTTCCTTGGCTTTATAAAGCTTTAAGTGGCTCCCCTAGCGTTCATATTGAACATCATCTCTCCTTGGTCCTGTTTGCACACAACCCAGATGCATGCCTTTGAGTGCATGTGTGAGTATCCTTTGGGTTCACACTAGCTTTCCTCAATCGGGAGGCAGTGGCCATTGGAGCATTGGGGTGCGCAATTGAGTCCAACAAAATTTGTTGGACTGATTTTGCCACTGGATGTTAAATGCCTTGACTAGACCATGCAGCCAATCAACTACATGATGCTTGCCTCTCTGGTCTGCATCCATCACGACCAGTTTCAGTCTATAGTCTCCGTACACAGAGTTTGCCAGCCTCTCCTTGCACGTGTGGCCTAAATGGTGATGGCCATTAGGCCACAGCATCGGGCTATGTAGAAACATGCCCCTTGCTCCTCCTTCTCGTACATCATCACTCCATGTTTCACCATGGCCAGACATCCCTGCAACTTGCAATCATCCTCCATTTTAACACAATTAGTTTCAACATAACATCCAACTCTGGAATATCGTTCATGCTTCATCACATCATGATTGGACAGTCAATCCTTCTCAGTCATATGATTCTAATGGCAATTTTTGACATTAACAACTAATGATTCGAACAACACCTCCGCGTTCGTTATCATAGCGAGTGCAAGAGAGGCGACTTCAGTTGAGCAAATGCAAGGCTAATAGACATAGCAAGAAAGGTCGTTAACACAAGCAATAAGTTGGGGCAATGCAAGTGATCTCATTTATATAATGAATTGTAGGGCTCCATTGGTAGTTGTTTATAATCATCAAGAAATGATCAGTGTGATGAGACGAGGTATAGCTAAGCTGTGTTTCAATGTGGCTGATGCCAACGTGGACCCATCACGTGTCTCCTCGATGAAATAAAGTAAATTACATTCGATGGGCCTACCCAATCAAATGCAATGTATTTTGTGTTTCAATGTAATTGGTGGTTTTAGTGTATGTTTTGAATTGTAGTGTCCATGAGAGAGTGATCCAATTAATATTACGAAATTTATTATTGGTCGTGTTGCTTTGCAACCACTCCATCAGACGATCAATGTGCATAATGTTATCCGAAATACCATACATCAGTACATGCAGCACAAATAAGCTTTTCAATTCACCCCCACTGTCATGCATCAATATACACACCATAAATCTTTTGAACTGTTGTCAGTTGAGGCCTACGATCTACATCACTCAAATTTGTCGAGCAATGTTCAACACATCAGTACAACAATTTTCAACTTTCATCAATGAGTTGGGTGTGGTTCTTGTAGGACAAATCAAATTCATGTATGGTACGTTTGACCAACCGAGTTAACTTGGATGAGTTAACTTGGATGTTGCCCCACCAATCGCCCGAGTCCTTCATTTGTGTCCCTATCCTTCTCCAATTCTATGCACAGTGAGTCTGTCAACCATCCTTGAGCGTATGGCTCAGATGGCCTATGTGAAAATAGGCCTAAAGAGGTGTATGAGATGTGAGAATTTAGCGTTGCTGTGATGTGTGACCAGGATATGGCCTTAGTGACTTCATTGTACTTCCTTGGGTGGTGGGAGATTTTGAATAAGAGGAGAACCCAACGTGCAAGTCGACATTGCAAATGCTGTAACGCCTTGAGTTTCATGGGATTTCATTTGAGCAATAAGTGCCAAATACTTCAAGCGTGATTGTGCCCAAAAATGTTTTTTGGAAATTTTTATGAGATTAAAGTGCTAAGATCCAAAATAGGAAAAAAGAAGATGAATTGGATGGGCACCATGAAAAATAGGGCAGAAAGCTCTGTGTGTGTGTGTGTGTGAGAGAGAGAGAGAGAGAGAGGGGGGGGGAGAGAGAGAGAGAGAAAGTAGAGAAAAAGATGGAGAAATTTAAGGGATGAAAATAGCACGTGAAACTTGCACCAATCATAAACAAGTTGAATACATTCAAGAGGCTTGCCCAGGCAAATTGAAAGCTGAGAAGAAGAAGAAGAAGAAGAAGAAGAAGAAGAGAGAGAGAGAGAGAGAGAGAGAGAGAGAGAGAGAGAGAGAGGAAGAAGAAGACGAAGAAGAAGAAGAAGAGAAAGGGGGAGAAAATGATGGGGCCATAAGAAGAAGAGAGAGAGAGAGAAAGGAGGAGGAAATGATGGGGCATTAAATGGAAATTTAGCTTCTTAGATGAAGCACCATCACTTAGACCTGGCTAGGGAAGGCCAAGAAGAGAGAGAGAGAGGGGGGGGGGAGATGGGGATACAAATAGGAAGTGAAAGTTAGCCCAATCAAGCATTCACTAGGCTTGCTCGGAATAAAAAGAAGAGAAAAATAGGGAGAAAATAGTGGAGTCCCAACCAATCACAAAAAAGCCATGAGAATTTAGTGAAAAATGAATTTTCCATTTAGCAAGTCCTTCCCTAGAGGGAAGACCAAAAAATCCAAATGAGAAATTTTGAAAAATCAACATTTTAAGCTTGTCAAAGTAGAAACTTCAATGAGACCTTGCCATGGGTGATAAGGGCAAAAAAATGCCCAAAAAAAAAAGTTGAATAACTTTTGTCGTTCATAAGGCTTGCCTAAAAGGAGTTGGAGCAAGGCTACAGCTTCTTGGTTGCATCAAAATAATGTGGGCTTGGAGATCAAGAGCTTGAGTGAGAGAGAGAGAGAGAGAGAGAGAGAGAGAGAGAGAGAGAGAGAGAGTTGAGAAGCAGTGGGAGAAAATGGTGGAGCAATAAAAAGAAATAATAAAACAAGATGAATGATATTTATCATTCATAAGGCCTTTCCAACATCAAAAAAGCTAAAAAGAATACCCATTAGATGGTGTGTAGGATGACTCCAAGAGATAAAGGAAGGGGAGAGAGAGAGAGGATTCCCAAGGCAAAGAAATAGAAGGTGGAGAAAATGGTGGAGGATTCCAAGGGAAAGAAATTGAAAGTGGGGAGGTGGACCAATCATAAAATTTAGACTTTCACAAAAAGAAATCTATGAATTTTGGCTTTCATGGAACACACCCTGGTCACTATACCCTTCCCCCTTGGGAGGCTGAAAATAAGCATTTTTGCTTTGGAAGCCAAAATTACAGAATTTTCCCTTTGGGAAGGAACTAGGGTGCGGTAGGCCGCCTAAGGGACCGCCTAAGGGGAATGAATGAAGAGAGTAATCTATACTATGTGTATTATAAATTAACGATGAAGAAAGGATGACATGCCGGTATTTGAAAAATACCTGACTATGAACTAAGCTGACAATAGCAGGCCTGACCAAATGGCGTATGTGTTTAAGCGTTCCCTTCTTGCGAACACCTCAGCACACAAATAGAAAAAGAAGAATTTAGAATATGCAAAAGCAAAAGAAAACACAGAACTTGAAATAGAAAAAAAAAAGAAAGATATGTATATATTTTATATAACCACACATAGTGTGGGCAGGGAGGCGACATGCTTCCTTCCCCAAATAGTTATAATCCGAGGGAACGGGCCCTTCCCCGTGCGCTAAGGTTGTAATCGCCAAGAATATTAGCGCTGAGATTGAGTATCGCGAATCTGTAAGAGAATGATATATTACCTAAATCTCAATGAGTGTATCTATATTCCAACTCAAGTATCAACCAAATTCTTGTCATGATTTCTTCTGTTATTTGTCGTGGAAATCCTGTCTCTATCTCCGAAGTGGTTTCTCGATGTGAGCGATGTTGGAGAGAGAAGGCAGCAGAGCCAACATTAGCTAGACGAGATCCAAAGAGTTGAAGTTTGCAAAATATATAGATTTAGAGGCCTTCAAAGGCGCTCAACCTTCCATCAAGAGCTTTTCTTCCAAAAGCATACTTTTCATCAAGTGTTGTAGGCCTTCGGATCAAAATTAAATCCAAGGCTTATATTAGGACATAGCCAATAACTCAAAATCAAACTTGAATCTTAGCATTTTATCAAATTCTTAAAGGAAACAAGAGAATAAGTAAACATGTCGTCATTCGAATTTGCATAGCTTTTCGATTGTCACATGATTTGAAATTAAATATTGTCAAGAACATGCCAAACAATGACTTATGCAATGTTGCATGCAGCTCATTAAGCATCTCTGCTTGCGACTATCTTCTTCTTTGATTACCTTTAGAAAGGAGACTGGCCCTTAAGCTATGGTAGAACTCACCACATCCCCCTAAAATTCATTTTGGAAAACTCCTCCTATCGTAGCAATGAAATCCCCCTAAATTTTGTTTTGAAACCTCCTCCTACCATGTCCAATTCATTGCTGATACCCATCTGAAATTTCCTGCAATTCGGTCGATACATCATTTTTGCCTAAACTCTTCTAATAACCCCTCTGAATCCCGATTGTCCATGCCATAGACATTTCGAAGAAACTCAGCGCCTAGATACTTAATTAACAGTTTGGGAAGCTCCTCACCCAACCAATTACAAACTAGGTCGTACTCACTAGCATTTTAATACTAGCATCCAGAAGTGCAAGTATTCCTTTGTCTGCATTCCGCATCTAGTCAAACATCAACACATCATATACTGATGTGCTGCAGGCAACCCACTCATACCCATCCACCCAAGAGACTCTTGCACGTCAATTTCGTTCAAAAAGTTTTTGAAGCTGCAAGAAGGTGCTGGTGGCCGTCCTAAGCCAAGGTGTAAGAAGGTGCCAGTCGCTGTCCTAAGCTTTCTCCAATAAGGTCTACATGACCATCGTGGTGGCGAACTTGGAAGAAACTCCAATGGCTTCCAAATGATTACTACCACAAGGTGCTAAAACTCTCATCAAGCACAGAGAGTTGTTTGCCAAGCCAATACCATTCCTGAGCTTCACATATGCACAGGAGACTGGTCTGCAAATTAGGACGTTCTCAAGCCTTGTATCGGTATTGAGGACTACAACAGCAAGCAAAGGCCACCTCTAGAGACAAGGACTAATTTGTCTTGTAAACCAGTAGCAATGGACAAAGTTAGCGGTCCAATCAGCCTGGGCATGTCCGAGAAGTCATAGCATAGGCTACGAACACAGTCCTTGTGGATATCGTAGTATTATGCAAACAAAAAAGCAATGTTAACATACAAATTCACAGAATAGTAAGACTAGTACAATACAATTAAGGAGATGATTCTCCATGAATCAACTTCCCCAGGACAAAGTTCGCAAGCACTTTCAAGTAACAGCAATTATACTTTGCGTTTAGACATATATGACAATTATGAACTCCAAGTAACATCATCACTTCCCAAACAGATACCCCATAATTTCGTTGGACGTTAAACATGAATGGCAGAATTCTACTTTGGGCCGGTAGATCCTCTGTACCTTGCAAGACTAGCATAGGGCATAGTTCCAATGTCTCCATGAAACGCCAACTTACATTGTGTTCCCTAGAAGAGACATGACCGAATCATATATTCTGTTACACGCTCAATATGCAACCACACACATCACACCACCTTCTGTTTCACACTTGCTAATGTAGGTCTTGCAGATGGTGTATCATTTCTTGATTCTGCTATTGGCACTCTCATCTATAAGACCCATTTGTAATGCGTACTCAGCGTAATATTTGTCGAATGAGTGAGGCCAAACCTTCATCCTGTTTATTCCATAGGGGTGCAAACAGAATAAGAAACTCAATCATTGCAAGGAAGCATGTCTTTTAGCCCGTGTTTCTCTCACTCTCAATTCACACATCCAAAAATCCAAAAACACATCCAAAAATTAAAAAGCGCAATTCGCACCATTAGATCTTTTGAAGATCGACGTATATTCTTATGACACATGGCTCAAGGAGGGCTTAGCAAACGAAAACTTCCCTCAGGCTGCCTATCGTAAACATCACTCTACTAAAGCTTGGGCAGGCCAAAAAACCTGAGACCATGACTTTCAAAATCTTCCAAACACCTTGTGCAGGACTATAAACATAGCGCATTAGTGAGGCCAGGCGAGAGGTTCATCATCATCTTGTCCCTTCCTGCTTCCCCTTCTACCTTCCATTTCAAACCCCCCCCAAGACCCACTTCTGGCCTCTCCTTTCGCCCTCCATCTTCCCACGTTAGATTCCCAATCTCTGGACAAATTTTCGCTTCAATCGCTGCTCGTGCCCTCCGAAAGAACTGAAAAGCTGCTTCTAAGTTCTCCTTTGGCCCAGCTACCCATTCGCTTTCTGTTTTGCATCTCTTCAGCTGTCACCTCCCTTTAACAACGTCGGTTATGTTTGCCGGTCACTTAAGACCAGCGAATTCCAGCAGTCTGCAATTTAGACTCCAGAATCGTACATGCCAGCTTTGCACACATCCGGGAAACGTTCTCTAGGAGGATACTCAAAGGCTGTTGGTTGTCATCCTTCTACCTTCACCTGCTGAAAATAACTAGATAACATACATATGGGGAGAGAGATCTTATTTTGGACCGTGAAAAACATTGTGAATTTGCTAGAGCTATCAAACAAACAAATTGATGTTCAAATATTCAATTGCACATGACACGTTAAACAAGATGAATTTAATTCATTGGCCTGCCAAGAGAGAGAAGAAGGAGAGAGAGAGAGAGAGAGAGAGAGAGAGAGAGAGAGAGAGGCTTGCCCAAAGTGAGAGAGAGAGAAATGGAAGAGGAGAGAGAAGGAATGAATGCACTTTAAACAAGGTGGCGATACCACTTTGGCCTTGCTTGGAACCTTCGCCTTCATCACTTACCATCTACTACTGTTGCTCCTGCTGCTCTTCTACTACTTGTTGTGCAAGGCTAAGGGGGTAGGTACTAAGTACTTCCAATAAAGGAAGTTGCTAAAACAAATTTAGTAAGATCTGGGTTAGTCCCTATTTGGGTCAAACAAATTTAGGAAGTTGCTAAAGCAAATTTAGTAAGATCTAGTTTAGTTCCTATTTGGGTCAAACAAATTTAGTAAGATCTGGGTTAGTTCCTATTGGGGTCAAACATTCCTAACTACATCATTAACCTAAGACCTAACCCTAGTCCCCACTAACCCGGTCAACTTGACTGACTACTCACAAACCCCCACTTTTACTAACCCAACCCAAAAAACCGACACTACCCTAAGACCCTTTGTAGGGCCAAAAAAGCACACCCAAATTTGAAAACATGCTCTAAAGTCAACACACCAACCAATCAAAGAATTTGAAAAAAAAACACGTCTCGAAAATGCTAGAAATTATTTTTGGTTTCTGAAAGTTGAGCCTTCACTTAGGCTACCTAAAGGCAAGCCTAAAAAAGAAAAAACCATGCCCAACCTAAATACAAATAATGGCCACATGACATGTCTAAGACTTTGACATCTCTATGCTATGCACATTCACCTTAAGTGGGGTCTTCTTTCCTAGCTAAACTATAATGTCAAAAAATATATTTGATGATGCCTTCAAGGACATTAAAACCAATATCCTTATGTCACTTGATGATTATCTCTATTTAATGCTCTCCCAATCTTTGACTAATGTTTTGCCAAGTCCCCTTAGGACGGCGGGCTTGCACTTGAGAGGCCAAAAAATACATAAGCATTAAGTGGGGTCTTTTTTTGATAGCTAACACCCAAAAAATATTTGATGATGCCTTCATGAAGATAAATGTCATAAAATTTCATAGCACAATGCTACTCTATCATTATCTCTTCCCCTAAAAGATGTGCTTGCACTTGAGATGCCAAAATATACATAGAATGCTTTCATAGGCATGAAGGGCATAAAAAATGAATCCTAATAGATTCCTCAATAAATAACTCTATTTAATTGTCTCAAGTCTTTCCGACATTAGCTTGCATTTCAACCATAATTATACATAAATTCATTAGAGAATGAGTTTTCATGCACATTTTTCAAGACATATTTTAACATACATGCATGTAATAAATAAGCTTGTGTATGTGTGCATGTGATAATCATCGTATGCTTTCATTCACCTTGATTGTGACCTCAAGTTGACACCAGCAAAAGGTGACATGTTTGAAATTATATATCATGGTAAAGATGAGGTGACACTCTCTTGAATTATCATATTTTACTAGTTGGCACGATCATAAAAGGGTCATAATCAAAGATAGTCAACATGGGTGTACTACCTTTTTGCAAGGTCTTAATCATCTATCTTTGGCAACAAAAGAATTCCTCCCCCCTTCTCTCTCTCTCTCTCTCTCTCTCTCTCTCTCACGCATGCACACACATGCACGCACGCACGCATGCACACACACACACACACATAGATTTTTCCTTTTGGTCAAATCCATGTATATTTATATTACAAGAAGCAGTCCCTAAAGTGGAGACCCACAATTACAGTATTAGAACATTTCATTGTAAAACAACATTGTAATTTATCTGACGAACAATAGAGAGGTAATCATAAAGGGATAGTATGAGCGACATCCGAAAATAGTAGAACATGGATGGAGTAAGCTCTCCAAAGACTCTACGGTTCCTATCTTTCCACAGAGTCCAAATCGCCCAATATTAAATCCATGTGAAAAAAAGATCAAACTCCGGCCTCCGTGGGTGAATGCCAAAGAGCCAAAAAAAGCTTTCCAAAGCAAGCAGTAGGAAAGCAAGGCTTGGAGGCATTGTTGAAGAAGTAATAGGAAGTCATGAGTGACAGGGAAATGCCAGAAAAGATGGAGCAAGAATTCTCTGGAAGCAAGACATATATGACACACACGCATGCGCATGTGCACGTGCGCACATGCACATGCACTTGTACGCGTGCACAACAAGTGCCTACTTGATTCTTAACATGAGCTCCAATGAGTATAAGGGTTTGAGAAAATGATCAAACCCCATGAATATTATTGAATCCTTGAGGCTAAGCCTTGGTGCTCAAACTACTTAGGATCAAACATTTTTCAAGTTGTCAACAACAAGTACTTAAAGGAAAAGGAAGGAAATTTGTTGGAAATAAGAATTAAAGTAGTAAAGTCAAGGTTGCAAACATTGCCAATCCCTAGTGCAAGAAGTAGTTGTCAAAACTTTTAAAAATAGGTGACCAAATTGTTACATGAATAATTATATAGACCTATTTTTCTCTATGTAGTGTTGGTATATACTACTAAGAGCTTTTATAATGACAAGTATGGGTAAGTGAGTTGTATGTATGGACATTGTAGATGATGAAAATAGGGGATAGGGGTGTTCTAAAGAATGGGTAGACAAGTCAACCCAAAACTCGCACCTGTACAATGCAATCTAGGTAACCAAGCTAAGTAATTATCCCTCTTAGTTAGTTCTTAGCTTTTTTCTAAGCTCTATCTCAAAGGAATTCCTATATTTTTTTCATGTCTTAACCTTTCCTTGACAAGGCTAACACCTAAAGTTGCCTTATTTAGGGAATCTCTCCAAAACATATAATAACCTAGTGTCCCTACAAGAGGTTTTACTAACATCACCATTCACTATCTAACTTCTACTCATCCTCTTTTATTTATTTATCTTTTCTTTCAGCTCTAGCTTAGAAGCCTTTCCTAGAATCCCCCTTCTATAAACCTCTTCAGCATAGTCCTCATTTTAGGGGTTTGTTTGGTGTATTATCAGACTCCTCTTGATTTGATGACTTAGACAAATAAAGCTCCAGATGGTGCCACAACCTTATTGGGCTCAAATACTTCCAAGCAAAGTCCTCAATGAAATGGATTTTAAAGGACCTTCAATGTAGAGAAGCAAGAAAAAATGTCATGCACAACTCTAGATGTTCAAACATGGCATGACAAAGACATAGTCTAATGAGAATCCATTAGAAGTCCCACTCAAATCAAATATGGGACTTAAGAGGAGCATGAGAATACACTTTACTTACTCTGCTAACTCTAACACCACTAGGATCTTACATCAATCCCTACTAACACCTTCTTCCTAATAACTTAGCCCTTATCTATTTTTCTTTATCTTTTTCTTATTCCTTCTTTGAATGGTCAATACATACCATGGCATATAGGGCATCACTAGAACCACCAGAAGATGGCCTACAGAAGATGGTGGATGGACTTCCACCCTAGGAGCCAATACATCCTTCTGCTGCTGCAATGGACCAAAAGAACATTCAGCCTAGTGCACAAGAAAGACAAATTTGCATGATCTTCATTGACAACACTCCAACAACCATGAACGTTGCACGATCCAGAGGACTGGATCGAGATCAGGAAGGGGGGCATGTTAACAAAAATATGCCATTGCTAGTTAGCCAGGATTGTGTATTGGAGCTAGATGGGCCCAAGAGGATGGTAAAAGAATGAGAGGAGAGAGTGGTATAAAGAGATTAGGGTTGGCCCTCCCTTCAAAAGGTGACTTGTATAAAAGGCCAAATGATTGACTTTGGTCTTCATTGTTGTATGCACAAGTTTGGAATACAAGCTCCCTCTTCTCTTCCAAGAGTGTCTTTGGGTGTTCTCTTATTTCCCTTGTAGTGCCTTTGTGTTCACTCCATCCCCCTTCACTCTCCTCTTCCCTTCTCCTTCTCCCTCCCTTCTCCTCTCTCTTCTCCCTTCTCCCTCCTCCCTCTTTCTCTTGTGGTGGAAACACATTGCAACAATCCGAGAGCCGCTTGAGTGACACATGCGGACGGCTTGTGCTTTGCATTGCTCTCACAAGGAGTACCTTGGAGTGGAGGCTCCATCAGCATTCCTTCAAGATCCCCACAACATGTTTGAGACTACACACCTTTCACGATAAATGTAGTCGCATCGGGAACTACCACCCTCGCCATGGCCATGTTTGCATGGAATTGCACCTTTGATATGGTAGAAGGAGACCGATAGCAAGCTCTCCTTGTACTGATCAACAAAGCTATGAGGAACTACCAACGTGATGGTTTGGTAGTTGTTTGCCTCAGTGAGGTTCGCTAAAAGTCTTGTTGCATCGTTCATATTTCTTGCTTTGTAAGTGCCATATTTGACCAACACTTTTCCCTCAAATGCGAATCTATATGGGATTACATCACTTATGAGGTCTATATCAAGGATAGGCAAGCTATCCCCCCTCTAACAAATCTTTCTCAAGTTGGGACCAAGGTGTGCTGTTCGTAACGGGCAAATAAATTCTCTACAAACTTTCCCTCATGGTCATTTTTTGGAGTGCTTTGCTCATGAATTGGGGCTTGCTTATGTATGGATGCCTTGCTTACTGCATAGAACAATGTGATCACTAAGAATTTTGGCACAATGTTGGAGCAATAAAAATGTAAGACCAACTCAAAAGATTATCATCTATCTAATATTAAGAGGCACTAATGGCTCTTGTAAATGATTGTTGTGTTTTCCAAACACATTACTCCAAAAAATTATTACGTTAAGTGATACTATATTGTGAAAATGGTTAAGGAACATTGTGTAAGAAGTAGATTGTATTAATAGCTTTACTAGAACTTAAATTTTACCCTACATAAAGATATTGCACCATTACTGAAAGCATATTGGAGAAAAGGTGCATATGTTGTACTTCACACACAAAACAAAGTATTTGCCTTTCCAATAAAAAGCCAAATGCCCAAATCATTCTATCAGTCTCGAGAAATAACCTCCAATGTTATTAAAATTTAATGACTACCCAAAGTCTACCAACGTCTCTCAATATTTCAACAAAGTCAGAATTATTTTTGCACACAGAAACAAACTGATGTCCCTATTCTAAAACCAAAATTGAATTCCATGATAAATGTCTAATCATCGAAGATGATTGTGTATTCTTTGCACATACTATAAGTATAGCAGTAGGTCAAAAGCCTACTGTTGTAATAAAATACTCCTGCAAACAATCCATACATCTAGTAACACACTATCCATGGAAAAAAATATGGATTACAAAGTCGGCCTACAAACCTTCACTTGTTGTGCAGTAGCCTAAAATGACTTGCAAAGGTCCCGCTTTGCAGATTGTTGATCGCTGAGCTCTTGTACATGTGCACACCGTGGAGATGGAGGAAGGGATGTTTGTAAGGATGAATCTGAGGACACAAAGTGTGTAGAGATGGAGCCTCTTGCAGAGGACTCTGAGGCTGAGCTCTCTACATCTATTCTCTCACTTGAGGCAGCTAGGATCGACCTGCGTTGCCCTTTTAGGGCGGGTGGCTGGCTTGGCTTGACAGGCGGATATCTCCTCTTCTTTGTTGCTAACCCTTGTCCATCTATTGTGGCTTGGAACTCTGCCATCATGCAATCATAACATTAAGGCAAAGTATAACATCACATCAATATTGTATACTCATTGTTATATCCACTACTAAGCTTGCCAAAGACTTGTCTCACTTTCATGATGTTTGTTAAGTAAGTACTCCACCCACCAGGGACATCTCTCTTGCTCCCAATTAGATAACAATCTCTCTTCCTCATACATGCACTCCACCCCTCTTGAGACAATCCATGTTTTCACAATACTTGGCATAGCTTGCAAAGCTCCCTCTTGCACGAGGTCCATGCACCATCTGCCCAAAAGCATGAAGGGTCATAAATCCCCAAAATTTTAAACTAACCAACATTAAGAATGCCACAATAGCATGATAAAGGGATAGAATATACTGATACATGAGCCATCGTGCATTTTGGAAGAGCAGTGCTTGCCTCTCTGCTATGAGACCACTCTTCACTTTTCCCCATAAGGTTTGATATGCACCCATGCCATGTGTCCTCTTCATCTGCTCCACCCAATTGGCAACATAGTCAGGCAATGATACAAATGGGTCTGAACTATGCAAGTTTGCTACCAATGATGATGAAGCCTCGTGTAGCTAGTCCCAATACACCTCCTTCGACATCCACTATCGAAAGGCCTTATCAGTTGTGGGCATCCCCATGACAGCCCTTGCCTCATCTCCCTCTGCGAGGGTAGAATAGTAGCTTTCCTATTGACATCCATTATTCAACAATCATAAGTGCAAATATATTTAAAGTGATACCATAAAAAAAGGAGAGAGAAAAATTACAAGAAAGAGGACAAAACTACGTTGTATGATGGATCTTTGCAAACCCAATAATGCCTAATTTATCTATGGTAATCGGGAGGCCTTTCACCATCCAATTGATTCGAAAGAGTTCATCAAAGAACTCCATTCCATTACATGGATTTGCAATGGCAGAGATCTTTTGAAACTTTGGTCGTAGACTGCTGTCCTCAGCCTTCTTACACCCTAATCGCCTCACTTCCCTTTTTTGGGCTTTCATGAGGGCATCCACGTTTTGAGACTCTATGTACTCATTGACAATGCATTTAAAATCATCCTAATCAATGAAAAGTTTTAATAAGAAAACAAATCTTTCAATAAAGTTAAGAAATTGTAAATGAAACTCTTATTGCTGGTACTTACTCGCGCCAAAGGAGTTGCACTAGCACTGCCACAGGAGCATTATACCATGCATCCGGGGCTCTCATCTCCCTCTTCTTCTCCCTCTCCCAAAATTCTCTATCCTCATCTAGAAGGCATTATACTAGAGACTCAAACGAAGCTTGGCCTAGCTTTTGGGTGTAGAACACTTCCGCACCGAGAGTGTAAGGCACTGTCACTCTTGTCAACCTACATAGACCAATGTAAGATGAGGACACATGAAAAATTCAAGCTTTCACCTAACTTTTAAAATGTAAAGAGGCACTCACACATTGATTCCACTAAGTGCCATCAACACCTTTGCCTCCTCGCAAGCTTTAAACTTTAACATTTGACACTTCACTCATGCATAGAATGATGAGTCAACATGAGGATCTGCATAACATTCTATGCTGTGTAAGGAACTTTGAGATATGAAATGGTATGTTTGAATCAAATCAAATAATCGTTGCAAAGATCCTGTCCATGCATGTAAGCAATGGTTCCCATCAAGTACATGGAGCTTTCTGCCTTTTCAAGTATGACCCTTTCTCTGAGTTTCCCACCTCCATTTCAAATTCTACATTTATTCAACCCCATGCTGTCCTATGCCATAGTTGCTCCTCTGAATTCGAAACTAAAATAGGCTCCTGATCAGGAAGACGATCACAAACTCCTAGGGCGCCAACTCAATATATAATATGTTACTACCTTCGTCCAAAATCTAGGTATGGGGGGACAAGGTTCATATACAATATGCATGGATTTCCTTAAAAAAATTCAAATATGCAAGGGAAAAATATGAAATTTTCATGTCCCTCCCACAAAATATAAGGTATATATCTTGAAAAATATGCAAGATTTTAAGATTTGTACATATTTGTCATAATATGTGAGGTCCAAGGGGGGGGGGGTCTTTTGGATGAGGGGGAGTAAAACAAAAATATGAAAACCCATCTTCTTTCAAATTAATGTGACTTTTTCATGTGTTACCAAAATTTCAAGGTGTAAAGACATATTTGAAGCTCTTTTAGTGTAGAACACAACCATGTTAATTTGAATAATTTCTACTCATGGAATATTGTTAAGTTCATCTCATACTTAAGATTTTGATAGATTTTCTTACTAAAGGGTGTTGAGATATGGTGCCATGAGCACATAGATTAAAGGGCTAAGGTATGGTATAGGAAAGAATTAAAGTAGCCACCCTAGGATGTGGACTACATGATGTGGAGATGTGGATTGAGGATATCCACAAGGAGAGATGTGGATGAGAGGATCCCACATGGTTTGACTATTCTAAAGGCTCTCTCTATATAAGAGGCCTATCATGTATTGTTGAGAACACATGTTGCAAGAGATATAGACTTTCTATCTCCCTCTCATGTCTTTTTCAATGTGCTTTGAGCCTCCTTAGTTCTTTCGCAAATCTTGTGTGCACTAGGCTAGTACGATCCACACTTCGACATGGTATCAGAGCTAGTTAGCTAAGCCTAGAATAGCTTAGATTGAGAGTCTTAGAGAAATCTCAGTCATGCATTTCCATTCATTAGAGATATCTGTTTCCATCCACTCTTCTTCTTAGAGAGTTTGATAGTGTGGAAGAGAGAGCTGGTAGCCGAGACCAAGTATTCTAAAGATTAACTATTGATCCAATAGCGGACGTTTCAATCATCTCTTCCTGGCCAGATCAACACTATATTGAAATCGAGCCCAGAGTGGAGCTTGGTGTGTTGGATACAATCTATGAGGAATTCGAATAGGTGTGTAGTGAAACATCAACTGAGGGTTCTTGCTGCAGCGTGTCAACTCAGATGGATCTATTTCGTTGGATATGGCAAAAGCAGCAGCTTTGCAACATCCTCGGATTCTTCAAGCATCAACTGCACTCTTCAAAGGAGCATTAGTGCTTCGAGTGTCTTTGTTTGGCTTGGAGGAGAAGAAAGCTTTGAAATGGTGGCGAGCTTCTACTATGGATCAGGTATCTGCTTGCAGGCTTCCAGCTCAAGTGAGATGCGCAGCCGAGTTCCTGGAGATGACAGAAGAGTACAACCATGAAAATCTCTGAAAACGATGCGATTTGTTTTTGCATCAGAAAGTGCTCAAAAGATTGGATGACACCCTCGTCGTTCTCAAACAGTGCCCTGAATCTCCAAGCGGACCATCAACGCTTCAACAGCCACGGTCTGCAGCTCCAAGGCCTTTAGCCGAACCTTCATCGACTCGATCTCTAAGGCTCTAAGCCCAAAGCTCCAGCCTTGCAGTGGACTTCCTACGCAGTCCACAGCTGCCTCCATCTATCGCTATGTGTGAGTAGCTCATAGTTAGCCTCCTCCATCGTTCCAACAGCCTAAGCTCACAAGGCTTTAGCTGGCCTCCTTCAAGCTCCTACCGCCCCAACAATGATCGGCCACAATGACACCCTGCTAAAGCCTCCAGCAGTAGCTCCCGTCATCGCTCCAAGCTACAAGCCACCATCCGCTCTGCAGCTCCCATTGCCTCTCATCAGCATAGACAAAGCCTCCAACAAAGCAGTCAGCAACTCTACACAGGGCGCTTCAAGCAAACGGGCCATAACTCCAGCACACGAGCAGCCAGCTGCCAAACAGCCAACAAATTGCCTCAGCCTACCTCCAAACGAAGAGCTCAGAACACCTACCACGATCTTCTCTGCATCAACAACGTCTCGTAAAAATCCAAAGTTCTCCAATTTTTCGAGATACACAGGAAAATGACACGTGGCACATTTGGAACCAAACCTACCTTAGCTGCCATGTCACCTAACCACAGCGTGTAGCCTTGGCCAAGAAATAGCCACGTGGCAGATAGATTTGAACTCTAGTCAAGTTACAACCATGGTTAGGTAAAGGGTTAGTTATGCCACATCACTATGTGCCACCTAAGCACAATGCCATCCAAGCACAATTCTGCAAGCTGCATATGAACCCTTATGCCACATCATCAAAGGCCCCCTTCTTCACATAAACTTCGACAAAGCGTAACTTGCAATCCAGGAGGAATTTGCACACGCTCCAAAGAGAAAAAGTGATCACCTTTTTGAGCTCTATGCGCTTGTCAGGTCAAAATCATTGTTAGCAATTAGACACTACCAATATTGAAAGAAATCAATTGGTAAGACCTTTGCAACAAATGGAAAAGCAAAGCATGAATGCACACATCATTGTCATAAGCATGCCAAAAGCACAAGTGCATGAGATGACCATAGCACGAAGCATGGCATCCACACATAAAGCATTAAGGCACATGGAAGAACAAAGCATCATGCATCAAGTTATGTCAAGCGAAGAAGCAAACGACATAACATGAAGCATTGAAAAGCAAAAACCCTTGCCAACCTTGCCTATATGTTTGTAATCAAACCTGACCACCTGAGAGTAGCTATGAAAGCACCCAGGGGAGATATTGACATATAAAAACCACACTTGACCACCTTAAGTAGCAATGCATGCACTAAGGGGAGGTGATGGAATGTAACTCACATCTGACCACCTTGCAGTAGCCAAAGGATCATGGCACCAAGGGGAGGTGTTGAGATATGGTGCCATGAGCACATAGATTAAAGGGCTAAGGTATAGTATAGGAAAGAATTAAAGTAGCCACCCTAGGATGTGGACTACATGATGTGGAGATGTGGATTGAGGATATCCACAAGGAGAGATGTGGATGAGAGGATCCCACATGGTTTGACTATTCTAAAGGCTCTCTCTATATACAAGGCCTCTCATGTATTGTTGAGAACACATGTTGCAAGAGATATAGACTTTCTATCTCCCTCTCATGTCTTATTCAGTGTGCTTTGAACCTCCTTAGTTCTTTTGCAAATCTTGTGTGCACTAGGCTAGTACGATCCACACTTCAACAAAGGGAGTTGGTGCCCCAGGCACAAACTATGAACATTCCCATTATAGGAATGTATCCTGTTTGTAGGAATTTTTCTGTGAGAGCAGATACGTATGCCACACCCTTCATAGTACGTACCCTCTCACTAACCATGAGGCGACACAATGGCACAAGGGGTAGTCGGGTTGAGTCTATGCTTCATTCTATGAGGCTCTCTGAGAGGGGGCTAAGCTCAATCTCTTTTCCGTAAGAGGCATAAGTAAACTTGGAGATAGATGATGGCTCAACAGCCTCCGTGTTACCTGTGGGCAAGGAATCAACATCCTCTCTTGTGGGATTTGGTTCCATCTGAAAACCTATCATAACCACATCATTGGGTGGTGCTAAAGAGTGGGTGGTGCCTCCTAACTGTATAGGTGCCACATCTATAGTAGATTCTCCTTGGGTGCCCATGACAACATTCTCTTCATTAATAATTGTCTCCACCACCTCCAGCTCACCTGTCACCCCAATCGTTACTTGGAGGTCTGAAACTCCTGAATCAGGTTCATGCATCATGAAAGTGGAGCTAGGGGATGCTTGCATATCATGGGCACCTGCACTTGCATCATCGCTTGCTCCCTGTTGCTCGCTTAGCCTAGAGGTCACCTCCTGATGTACCTCGCTCTCCAGAGTGGGTCCGTGTGACACACTTGGTACTTGTAATGTAATTTGCCGAGATCTTAGATTATAAGGCATCTTTTGAGGGGGGATGGAAGGATGCGAGGTAGGATGAGACGGAGGATAAGAAGGTGAGAGTGGGTGTCCTGAATACATAAATATAGTCTCGATTAGTAAGCTTACAACCAATCTTTACAACTTTGAAGAAAAAAGAAACATTTTTACAAACTTTAAAAGATTTAAGGATTATATAAATTTGTCTATATACCTAACTACTTATACATATATTTACACATACTTTAAATATTTTTGAATGTATATACATAAATATTTCTTTTAAATATCTAAAAAAAATGCAAATATTTATATAGATAGAGATATTTATATATTCATATATATACATATATATATATATATATATATATATATACATGTATATATATTCACCGATTAGTCAGCTCATAAAAGAACTTCATACATTATACATGCTCTCATGACATATCTAATGTCTAGTAAAAGGTACATCGAATAAAAAGAAAAAATTTAAACAAATTAGAGCACAATTTTTCCAATTGTCTTGTTGGCAGAAATCCAAAGATCTATGAGAGTGAAGAGACACACTAGTGAATTCTTGAAGAAAAATGAACTGCAGCCTGAAAGGGAGTCTTTAAATCCAAGATCCAGACCAAGAAGCTCTTAATCTCATCGCAAATCAGTTCGGCCTTCCCAATTCTTCTTGAATTATGTGCCCATAGCACAAGTGATTGAATCTATAAACAATCCTGGACTTTTCACAAAGTTAAAGTACAACCCGTTTTTGCAGTCCTTTCACAAGCAAGGATTAGTCTCGTCTTCTGACGAATTAATTCAACCCTTCTTGCTATCCTAAATCAATTGTCTTCCTAAACTAAAATATGGAACCCTCGCAAGAGGAAATCAATTGCGAAGGGATTCAAGAACAAGAGTCTTATCACAAAAAGAATACGCAAAGAAGCCATCTTGGATATGAAGATTTTTATAAAGATTCATCTACCTGCTGCTGCTGTTGGAAAGAAACAAGAGCCAAATAAATATTTTAACGTGAAAATTGGTGCTTCATAGTGTGAGATGCCTCTCCTTTCCTCTCTTCTCCTCTCCCTTTTCCCCCCTCCCCCCCCCTCTATCTCTCCTTTCTTTCTTCTCCTCTCCTTTTTTGTCCATCCCTCTCTCACCTCTCCTTTCATCTCCTCTCCTCTCCTTTTTAGTCCCTCCCTCCCCTCTCCCCTTCCCTCTCCCCTCCTCTCTCACCTCTCCTTTCATCTCCTCTCCTCTCCTTTTTAGTCCCTCCCCCCCCTCTCCTCTCCTCTCCATCGCTTTCCTTTTTTGTTCATCCCTCCCTCTCCTCTATTAGTAGTTACTTGTCCCTCCTTCCCTCTCCTCTATCTCAATTATTTTTGTCCTCCAATTGGGTCCTATTCCAACCAACAATTTGGCTCATCCCTCCCTCTCTCAATTTGGCTCATCCCTCCCTCTCTCTCTCTCTCAATTTGGCTCATGGCCACCACTATAATGTTGTGCTCTCAAACTGGATCCTCTTTTGTTGTTCCACTAGACAACGGGAAAGCCATTGTTAGTAAGTCATACTTGCAAAAATTACTAGGAGTAGAAGCAACATTCACAAAATTGGTGGCGATGCAAGGCGATTGGGTGGCCGCGGATCGACACACAGTGGAGGTAACCCCATACTATGATGTGGAAGGTAGGGATTCTTACATTCTCGAAGATAGTATTTTGTTGGAGTACGAGGTAATGTCCGTGTGCTTTGAGAACAATGTGCTAAGTTCAAGGAGATTCTCCCCATACATTTTTCTCTATTCTCCCTTTCATGTTAAGTATATAAGTTCAATGATTAAGGTACAATGTTGAACGAGTCTGAGATTGCTTAGTCTTCAAAATGCAGACCAACACACAATGAAGAGGATGAATATGGGAGTGCTCATGAGTTTGCAATAAGCATTAACAGTGGGACGCCGTCTCAAAAAAATGACCATCTACTTGGATGGAAGCTCCCACTTCTTTCAAGTCTTCTTGCAGCTTCTCAAACCCTAACACATCTCGTTGCAGTAATGTTTTGGGTGTCGATGATGTTATCAAATGGGTGCCTATGGGGATGATGAGAGGGTCATTGGACAATGTTCCTTCCAAGTTGAATGCCGTAAGATTCCAATCTACAAGCATTGGTGTTCAGGGTGCCTTTAGTGCCAATGAGGAGCAAGGAAAAGGGTTCTTCAATTCACAAACCTTGAGCAAGGGCCCACATTCATTGGGCACTCCCATGGAGCCAATCAATCTTGAGATGGATAAAAAGAGTGGTGAAACTTCCAAGGATGTACAATGGAAACATCGTCTTTGAGTTTCCACCAACGTTTGGAAAGTTGGCCCCAATGGATGCCATGGAGTAGAAGTATGATGGGCACCTCTAGAAAAAGCACACACGAGAAATGTAAAATTTGTAGGGGTTGTGCATATAAGCTATTGTGTGGGTGTTCTTGAGTGCTTAAGGTTGACGTGCCCATGTTACAAGACATTAGGGAGGTATAATTAGACATGCTTCAAGGGGACCATGAAGAACAAATGCCCACTTGGATTGCCAGCTAGCATCTAAGGAACAATTGCTTGCCATTATTGCAAGCGTCCAGGGATATGCATAGCAACGCAGGGTGTATTATGTCGTGCCGCATGAAAAAGGTATAACACATCTCATGATTCATGTCGGTACCCACACTCACTGAGTGCAACCTGGCACCTCCAAGTTGGCAATGGAGAGGACCCGAGACTTAGTCTAGTCAGTGGTCAACCATGACAAGACTGCTGGAGCACGAAAAGTCCAAATGACAATTACCAAGGACATACTGATGACTAGCCTGGTAAAGCCAGATCATGACACCTCAAAGAATGTCCGGGAGTGAGAATTCTTCCACATCTCGGAGGAGCTCACTCCCTTAGTAGAGAATGCAAGGTGAGGGCTACTTTTTAAGCATAGTTCAAACAATTAATTATGGAGATTTTCTCTAACCCATTTCTAGAAAATAGGTTTCGAAGAATGGTCAATAGGGATAGCAAGTTTCTAGGCCAAGGGTCCCTTGAGGACAAGTGCTTTGTCATGAAGATGTCTACAATGGGGCCTGCCTCTAGGGTTGACCTTGTGAATAGGATGCGACGGAATGGAAATGGGGATCTGCAACAAGAGCTTGGGTCCAATTCAACCACACGAGGCGATCGAGAGAATGAGTTACCATGGGTTGCCATGTGTATGATCCAAGGTAAGAAAAATCCATTTTTAACATTCCATGAGGTTTGTGAGTTCTTGTAGTCAGATGTAAGCTTATTGTTAGGTTGCACACCTCTAGCTTGCAGGAGTTGCTTACCATCGCGACATGTGAAATGAAGGAGGAGGACACACAATCACAAGTGTTGTTTTAGCAGATGCTAAATGATGTCTTGACTCGAGCGGGATATGGTGCAGCCAATTTCTTGGATCTATGGCAGATGAGGCATAAGCAAATTGGAATGCAGTGTGCATACTTTACAATGATGGTGCCATAATGCAAGGCAGGGAGTGGTCTTGCCTTTTCCATTGGGAGCAAATCTTGCAACTACACACCATCAAGTACGCGAGGTGAATAAGTAAACAAGAGCACAAAGGAATTTGTGAGAGGTGGAGAATAGCCACCACAAAGGAAGAGGCACGATTGCAAAGCCTCTTGATTAGACAATGGTGGAGGGCAGGTCCAGTGCACGATAGTGACATCCCTGCAATGGACTCATGGTTGCTGGTGGGAAGTGCAGATAGATTGGGGAAACAATATGATAGCATGGGTAAGCAATCATCTTATAAGCATCCATATGGGAGGAATTTTCCTTATGTGTTCTAACATGCAACACATTGATCTAGGTGGAGAGGAGCGAGGACAAGGTGAACACCCCACGCACGAACATGGCAGAGTCAAAGCACGGAAGCTGGCTAGTAGGTGAGGGATTTCGGAGTCATATATATTTATACGACACTTGCGTTTTAGACATGGCAAATGCAGTGCTCCAAAGTGCAAAGCAGTATGCTTATGGTAGAGGAAAGCATATTGGAGAAGGGCCTTCCTTGGAGGAGCTCATCCGAAGATCAGAGGCACATGAGGCACCAACACCATCACGGGTAGCACGAACAGTGCAACATGCTATGTTTGGAACTCCAATGTTTAGAGGTCTACCATCCATGGTAGAAGGGTCATCCATATTCATTGCCTGAACAAGACTATGAAATGACTTGTGCCTAAGTTGTGATGCATGTATCCATGAGTAGATTCTATTTGCAATTTTATCAATGTATGATAAAAAGGAAAATTTCTTTGATGCATCTACTACCGCTAGAGCCTCCCGATGTGCTATGCAGTGTACACTCACCAGATGAGCAATCTCTCTTCGTAACTTTGTCACAAGACCATCATGGCATCCAATCATAGCACTTGTGCCATTAGTTGCTATGCCAACTAACCGTTGAGGAGATAAATTCATTTCGCCCATAAGTACCTTGACTGCATCAAACATTGTTTGTGCACATCCATCTTTCACAATAAGAAGCCTTACAAACTCTGTACAACATGTGCCTTTTCCAACTTCAAAAAGATATGTTATATAAACAATCAGATGTTTCTCATATGCCATGTCAGTGCTCTCATCTAGCATCAATGCATAAAATGGACTCGATGACATAGCATGTCTTTGACAAGTAAATAGAGCCTCAGATATTGATAGAATAAACCCTCTGCCCGAGACCATGCTAGTGTAGGATGAGTATTCACTACTCAATGGCATATTTGGCAGATGTAAACTATGTCCCAAAGAGCAAAGTGCTTCATATTTGCTAATAGCCAAGTCTTCTTGTGCAATAAAGTACATTAACTTCATCACAGTGATGATCCTATCTTTATTGTCATCCATCATTTTTTGTGAGTGTTGAGGTAGCTTCATCTTTCCTTTTTCACTAATCCATCTTTGCCTGGCAAAGTGATGGTCATTTGCCTTAGCATGTCTTTTAATGGCTGTCAACTGCAGAGTTGTGCATCCAATTCCTTTTCCCCAAGGCCCTTGAACTTTATATTTCTCATACCACTCACACTTTAAGACTTCCCTTCCCTCAAAGATGATGACCTTCCAAAATGGCTACTTGATCATCCACTCCCTCTTGAACTTTCTTGTGACCTCTTTTTTCTTTTCTCTAGTAGAAGGATCTACGCTTGAGTTAACCTCACCCTCAGCAATCCCAAACAATTCCATATCATGCCCTAGATCATCATTTTCAGTTTCAGTTTCATCATTGACCTCCTCACCCTCAGATCCAAAAAGATCATGCATAGTTGATTCATGAGTACTAATGGCTGGGGATTCTTGAGATGTAGGCTTGCTGCCAAACATATCTAACAATGTCTTTTGATGACTCATAGCTTGTGTTTCTTGATTTTAAAAGAATGTGTTGAAATGATTATGTATTCTAATGACTCATAGCTTATGTTTCGTGATTTTAAAAAG
Source organism: Dipteris shenzhenensis (assembly GCF_047967505.1). NCBI lineage: Eukaryota > Viridiplantae > Streptophyta > Polypodiopsida > Gleicheniales > Dipteridaceae > Dipteris > Dipteris shenzhenensis. The sequence goes on from NC_141628.1 coordinate 17,957,124, forward strand.
AATGTGTTAAAATGATCCTAATATGATTCAGTAATGTATAATGGTTTTCATGATGTATAAAATTAATAAAAAATCACGATAAAGCTGAATATAATCGCAATTCATAATGTAAGAAAACTGAGGTACCTCGAAAGTGGATTTTTGAAAGCAATCTGCTGATCCAAGCAAGCCTAGGGCCCTCAACCTCAACCTTCTTTTTTGTCATGGCAGTCTGGTTCAGCAAAGGTGATTAGAGCAATGATAATAGCTGCGTGACCTCCAACAAAGCACCTGCAAGGCAGCAAGGAAGCTACACATGAATGAATCGCCATAAATAATGAGCTCCTGTTAAGCTACAACAGAGAATATTAAGAGCAACTTTCCCACGCAAATCGACTGAAATCCATTCGTATCTAGATCTCGAATCCTCATGCTTGCTTAACTCAACGATGAAAAAACAAAGCTCAAAAGCTACCTGCTGTACTCGTCTAGCTGAGTTGACACAAACAACATAGTCTAGATTCTACGCAGCTTTGCAAATTGCCTTCCATGTAACAGCAGCAAGCCCGCAATCTATATTACCACTGACCAGCAATCATATTCTACATGGCAATGAGCATAATCATGATTCGTGACTTGTGCTTGGTAGCTATGTCATTTCTATTGAGGCATAACATTAACGGTTAGGGGCTTTTAGAGAGACTATAAACATTACGATCGAGTGAATAGTCCTTACCTTAATAGATTCGTTTGTTGCCGTCTGAGCTCTACAACGATTTGTTGCAGCTTGGAGGTTTGTTGAAGCGATCGACTTGGGCAACGCTTGAAGATAGAAGGCTGAAGCCTGGAAATAGAACGTCATTAGGCTGCAGGAAAAGCTGGATTCTCAAGTGTAGAGGCTGAGCAGGTGGACTCTGGAGTTTGGATCATGATTCACAAAAGAACTTGTAAACTAACGTTAAGATACGTTATATTTATAGCCTTAGGAACTTACAAGAATGGCCGACTCCTCACTTCTGAGTCGGATAGCCCACTACCCGACTGGCCTTTCAAGTCCTTGAGGCTTGAAAGTTGGACCTTCAAGTTGCTTCAGCTTTCTAACTTCTCCCTTGACATTTTGAATTTGGCAATCCATCGACGATTGGGAGGCAGGAGCCAGGAGGTGCATGACTGACGATTGGAATTTGGGAGGCTGGAGCCTGGAGGTAGAGGACGATTCGTGAGGCTTGAGCATGCTTGAAATAGCTTGGCCTTGGCGATTGGGATCTTGGAGCCTGGAGGAGTCGGAAGGACTGAGCGTCATCGAGGTGTAGTAGAAGCTAGCCTCTGGCCAGTGGCGGGAAAGAATTGTAGATGGAAGTCGAGAGACTGAGCAGTGAGCAGGGAGACTCGAGAGGCTAGAGTGAGCAGGCTGCAGCCAGCTGCAAGATCTAAGAGTCAGTGAGAGAGATCTGGATTCTGAGAGAGAGATCTGTATTCTGAGAGAGAGACTCTCCCCACCCCCGAGATTTGAGAAGTTCAAAACTTCAAACGACTTCAAACTGAGTAAGTCTACCATCTACGTTATGAACTTATAAGTTATATCGTATATGCATAATGTATATATCCTATACACTATACTATAGTCTATAGTATATACTTGAAGCTTTGGAGATAGGCCTGAGCTTCAAAATGAAGCTTATAGGAAAATGCCATGCTTCAGGAATGCTGCGTAGCTAAATTTTATCAGAGTCATTTGAAGCCAGAAATGCCAATGAAGCTCAATCTGCCCAGCAAATTTAAGCACTGATATTAATTTTAATTTAGGTGGTATCCAACAACTATCTCAGTGGTGCGATACCCGATTCGCTGGGAAACCTCAGCCAGCTTCAGCTTCTGGACTTGTCGGGGAATGATTTCTCTAGTGCTCTCCCTCATTCCCTTGGAAACTGCTCTAGTTTGCTTGTTCTCCATCTGAGAAACAACCGTCTATCAGGGACGTTGCCATCTGACCTGAGTAAGCTGGCAACCCTAGACATACTCATTCTCGCAAACAACCTTTTTTCTGGCGGTATTCCACAATGGATGTTCAATTTTTCTCGAGAGCTCCGTCTGATTCACCTTTCCGACAATCAGTTAGCAGGAAGTCTTCCAGAGATCATCCCTTTGCAGGCTTTGCGGAATCCTCACGCTGCCAACCAAACTCTCTCTCTCGACAACTTGTACATTTTTGAGAAAGGAAGAGTTTTGAGTACCTCTATCTCCTGGGCAGCATGGCTTCCCTGGATTTCCCGGGGAATCGTTTGAACGGGACAATCCCTTCTGATTTAGGATCTTTGATCGGCGTGGTGTACCTAAATCTTTCTGGCAACGCTTTACGCGGACCGATTCCTGCAAACCTCGGAAATTTGTCCAATTTGGAGACTTTGGATCTCTCCAATAACGATTTGGTTGGTCACATCCCATCCAGTCTCAGTAATATACCCCGATTGTCCTTTTTCAGTGTCTCCAACAACCAACTTTTCGGCCGGATTCCACAAGGAGGTGAATTTAACACTTTTGGAGAGGCTTCTTTGGCTTGTGCGGTCTTCCATTAGGGGCTTGTAGTAACGGAAGTGGGAATGGCAATATGTCCAGAATTCCGGACACAGGAAAAAGGAGATTCATGCCCATTGTGATTGTTGTAGTTGTTCTTGCCAGTGGTTTCACTGTAGTAGTATTTCTTCTCACACTTAAAGCGGTCAGAGCCTATATTTTGGGCTGGAATTCATCGGTGCGAGATTGGGGATTGCTACCTGTTTTCCGTCAGCAGCTTTGACTGCAGTGTTGTTGGCGTGGGCGGCTCCAGCATTGTATACAAGGGCGTTTTGCCCGATGGCAAAGAGATTGCCATCAAGACATTGCAGACAGCTTTAGGCAACGACAATTTACTGGAAAGAAATGTGGTTGCAGAATGCCAAACACTGGGTAAAGTTCGTCACAGAAATCTGGTAAAGATACTGGGTGTTGTCTTGAATCCCACGAGAAAGGCATTGATTCTAGAGTTCATCTCCAACGGCAGTCTGGAGAAGCACTTGCACGGCAATGAGAGCTGCGAGCTCGATTGGTCTAACAGGTTCGGCATTGCAGTGGGCGTTGCACAGGCCGTGGCTTACTTGCATCACGATTGCGGAAATGTCCCGATCATGCATTGTGATCTTAAGCCGGGCAACATTCTACTGGACGAAAGCATGGAGGCACATGTGAGCGACTTTGGAATTGCAAAATTTGTGAGCTCGGAGGGCAGAATTAGTACCTCCCTTGTATCGTCCTCATCAGTCCTGAGGGGCTCCATAGGCTACATGGCCCCTGGTAAGACGTTACATAAATCTGCTCTGAGTAGCTCTCAATTTGCATATGAATGATATAATTATGTTTCTGCTGAGCTCCCTCCTGATTGCTTCTTGTTGTTGTTGTTGTGGTGTATTGACAAAGTATGGCAGTGGAGGAAGGGTGACTCCCAAAGCAGATGTGTACAGTTATGGCGTGGTGCTTTTGGAGATGTTGACATGCAAGCGGCCGACGAGTGAAATGTTCAGCAACGGCTTTGACACGTTGGTTACGTGGTCACGCTCAGCCATTTCTGAGGGGCAAGAATTGCGTGTGGTGGACGAGACACTGAGACGCGAAGCTTCTGCCATAGATACACCAACTAGCAAGCGCGTGGGGGAGGAGGTGGGTGCAGTGTTGAGGGTGGGTGTTCGATGTTGCCAAGAGTGTCCGAGCGAGAGACGCTCCATGAAAGAGGTCCTTAAATGGCTCTTGCGAATCAAGGGCCCTTCCCAACAACATGCTCTCTCTCACTAGTTATTATGTATCTGCTTTACATAATTAACCTCCAAAGCTTTGTGAAAGGCAACATTGGTTACACTTCTCCCAACAAGCTATATATTGCTTTCCATGGGGACTGAATTTTGCTCTCAAAGCATTGTTTCGAAGTGTCTTGGTTATTCTTACTATCAACATATTTATGCTCCCTATAAAAATGTGTTACTTTCCTAGCATGAGTTTTTAAAGGAAATTGTGAAGAAACGTATTCCAATTTTTCTCCCTTGAAAAATATTTAATTTCCTAGAATGAGTTTTTAGAGGAACTTGTGGTAGCATTGATTGATAGAGAGTATATATATATATATTTATTTATACATATATTATATGGTTCCTCTCCCCTCTTCTTCTGCACCCTTGCCTGCACAAAAAGATGAGCAATCATATAACATGCTTTCTCCATAAAAGGAGGAGCATTAAGTTGTTAAGCTTCAAGATCAAACTCCCATTCACATCTCCAATCAAATAAATTCTTTGAAGATCAAGTTCTATCTAATGCATCAGCACTTTGAGTCTTCTATATATAAACCTTTAGTAGTTTTGAATCATGGGCAATCTTTAAGCTTTACATTAGTTTTAATGCATGGATCCCTATGTCCAAAGTATCATGCTTGAATAGTTAAAAAAGACCTTGAGGGAAACCTAAAGTCATCATTCAACTATATTTAAAATAGTGGCGTGTTGGGTTCTCCAATAGTTTGGCATCTTGAATTGCAAGAGGTTGTCCGTGTGTATTTCTCCTACCTTGTGGAATAGGTTTTGCAGCAAAAGTGATTGATTCTTCACTGTGGACAAGTTTGGTTGTGCAATTAGGTGAACTGATAGGCCAAGATAGACCGTGTGATTAACAAAAGAAGAGAAACACTTATAGTAAGGAAGAGTGCGAAGTACTTTATTGGTGGTAGTAATATGAACATTTGGTGGCAGTAAGAGTTGTATCTAGTTTTCAACATTGCTCAACATATCCATCTTGACTATTTGGTCAAATGTAGGGTGAGAACCTCAAGCCAAACAATATCAACTTCATCTGTGTGTTGGATGTGTGTGCCCGTGTGGCATCCCTGGAAGAGAGTCGAGTGATCCATGCTACTATTACTTGCTACAGATGGGAATTGGATGTTGTTGTGGGGAACCTCATCAATATGTATGGCAAGTCTAGAAGTCCGGATGATGCAAGGGCAGTGTTTGTAGGGATGCCACTTCTGAATGTGGTCTCTTGGAGTGCCATGATCACTGTATGTTCCCAGAATGGGCATGGAAAGGAGGCCCTGCAACTGTTTGGTCAAATGCATGCCCTTATCAATATGTACGAAAAGTGTGGGAGTCTAGATGATTTAAGGGCACTGTTTGCAGAGATCCCACAATGTAATGTGGTCTTTTGGAATGCCATGATCGCTGCCTGTGCCCAGAATGGGATGGCAGGCCCAGAATGGGATGGCAGGGAGGCCCTACAACTGCCTACTCAAATGCAGGTAATCGTACATGTCTATTTGCTGATGGGAGCCAACACTATGCCTCTTTGAAGAGAGACCATGGCATAAACCCCTCTGTGGAGCATTATGTGTAGATGATGATGGAGAGGAGGTCTTATCGGAGAGCAACAAAGAAATGGAGAACACCACAAATTATGGGTGCTAACTCACCCAGATCAAGGTAAGCTCTTATTATGTATGTATGGTACAAAGGGGTATAGATTGGGCCATTGGCCTTTACCCCAACAACCTCCCACTTAAAGGCCAATGCGCCTTTAAGGGAGAAGACGGGCATCCTAATGTCATCCAACACCCTTCAATACTCTGCAATGTGCAAACTGCTCTGAGGAAAGACTCTTTGTAAGAAGATCTGCAGGGTTCTCATCTGTGTGAACCTTGACAAGCTGGATGCACTTGTCCTCAATCACCTCTCTGATGAAGTGATACTTCACATCAATATGCTTTGTCTTCACATGGAAGACAGGATTCCGTGCCAACTGGATGGCACTCTGACTATCACAGTGCAAAACTCGAACCTCTCCTGCAATGCTCAAGTCTCCCACTAGACGAGTAAGCCATATAGCTTCCTTGCATGCCTCAATGGCTGCAACATACTCTGCCTCAGTGGTAGACAAAGCCATACATGGCTGCAAATGAGAGACCCATGAAACTGCACCTCCATTGAATGAGAAAACATATGCTGTAGTAGACCTCCTGGTGTCTACATTCCCTGCAAAATCAGCATTTGCATATCCAACAATGGATGTGCCTTCCTCCCAAAGAAAATGCACATGTTTGTACCATTCAAGTATTTCATGATACCTTTCACTACCTCCCAATGCTTCTTGCCAGGATTTGCCATATACCTGCTAATAGCTCCCACTGCAAAAGCAATATCTGGACGTGTAGCAACCATGGCATACATCAAGCTTCCTACTATGGATGCATAAGGTATCTTTGCCATTTCAGCCCGTTCTTCATCTGACTTAGGGCTATCCGCTTGGCTGAGTTTCACATATGGAGACAACGGAGTACTCATGGACTTCCCCCTCTCCATATTGAAATGCTCAAGTACCTTGCTAATGTACTCTTTCTATGACAAATGAAGGAGTTTCTTGTTCCTATCCATGCCAATTATGTGACTGGCATCACCCAAATTCCTTCATGTCAAAGGTCTCATGCAACCTTTTCTTCAAGGCATCCACATCCAAAGAAGATTTCCTAGCAATAAGCATGTCATCAACATATAAAATCAAAATAAAAAGGCTGCCATATGATGCCTTCTTTGTGTAGAGGCAATGATCTGTCTCACTCCGTGTGTACCCTTGGGATTGCATAAATGCATCAAACTTATGGTACCACTCTCTAGGAGCCTACTTCAACCCATAAAGACTTTTCTGAAGCTTGCATACCATCCGTTCTTTGCCCTGCACAACAAACCCCTCTGGCTACTACATATAGATGTTCTCATGAAGATCTCCATGTAGAAAAGCTGTTTTTACATCCATTTGGACAAGCTCCATGTCCTCTCTAGCAACTAATGCAAGCACTATACGAAGGGTAGTCATCTTCACCATTGGGGAAAAGATCTCATCAAAGTCAATACCCTTCTTCTGCTTAAAACCCTTGGCTACCAACCTTGCCTTATACTTAGGCAATGCATCTGTTGGAGACATCTTCAGCTTGTAAACCCATTTGCATGGCAATGCATGCTTTCCTTTGGGCAAATAAACCAAATCCCAAGTAGCATTCTTCATCAAAAAAACAATCTCTGGCTGCATAGCCTTCTCCCACTTATGCTTGTCATTCCTAGACATAGCATCCTCAAAGCATGAAGGCTCACCACAATCTGTCAACATGACATAATCTAGAGATGGAGCATATCTCTGTGGAGGTTGTGAGACTCTAGTAGAACATCTCAACACTTGCTCACCATGAGCATCTTGTTGTCCCAACTGATTTTCTTGCATAACCTGAGGTTGTCCACCTAGATGTGGCTCTCCCACCTCATGATCTATGGGCTGTCCATGCCTTGCATCATGTGGAACAGGTTGTGCATGCCTCTCATATGGTGGTTGTCCATCCTCTTGAAACACCACTCTGCATATCTCAACAGTCTTTTCTGGCTTCTTGTGTATCTTGTCCTCATTAAAGATAATATCATGGCTGCATACTATCTTCCTGGCCTCTAGATCCCACAATCGGTATCCCATCTCGTCGCTTGAATCACCATATCCAAGAAAAATGCACTTCCTTGACTTTGGATCAAGCTTGCTGCGTTTTTCCTTAGGGATGTGAACATAAGCTTCATAGCCAAATACACGAAGATGTCCATAAGATGGTGGCTTGCCTAACCAAACCTCTTTTGGCACTTTCCCATCTAGTGCCTTGCTAGGCGATCTATTGATAAGATGTACTACTATCTTGATAGACTCAGCCCAAAAGCCATGAGGTAGACTGGCATTAGAAAGCATGCTTATATTCCTTTCTTGAATAGTTCTATTCATCTTCTTAGCAACCCCATTCTGAGAAGGGTTCTCAGGAGTAGTCAACTCCCGCTTGATGCCACGTAGCTCACAAAAATTCTTACAAAAATTCTTAAATGCATGAGAGGTATACTCTCCTCCATTATCAGTGTGCAAGCATTTGAGCTTCTTGCCCGACTGATTTTCAGCAAATGCTAAGAACTTTTGAAATGCATCAAAGACATCACTCTTCTTCCGGAGAGGATAGACCCACACTTTCCATGTAGCATCATCAATGAAAGTAGCAAAGTAAGAAGCACCACCCAATGAGACAGTAGGCATAGGTCCACACACATCACTGTGAACCAACTCCAATGGTTTAAGCCTCTTCTTGCCCAAAGATTTTTTATGTGAAGACCATGTTTGCTTCCCATACATGCAATGCTCACACATGCTAAAATCTAAAAAGTTAAACACGGGAACATACTACAAACCAGAAAGTATCTTCATTCCTGTCATGCTCATGTGTCCCAGCCGACGATGCCACAAAGAGACGGATGGCTGCTCGGTCACATTGATTACATTATCTCTTATGCCTGACACATGCATTGAGTACAACGTTCCATGCTTGGAACCTCTAGCAATCACAAGTGACCCTTTGCTAATTTTCCATGTATTGTTGCCAAAAAACACATGATAGCCATCATCTTGATATCAAGCTGTCCCTACTTATCAAGCTCTTTTTCAAATTCGGAACATGCCTAACATTCTTGAGTACAAATGTAGAACCATTAGGAAGAGACAAGTGGATATCTCCCACTCCAACAATGTCGCATGGATAATCATATTCAAGTCTCACCGTTCCTTTCCTTCCTGCATCATAAATGGTAAACCACTCCCTATGTGGAGTGACATGGAAAGATGCTCCTGAGTCTAGTATCCAATTCTGTGACAATGCATCATCACTAGTCACAAGAAAAGCATGCTCAAACATAGAGGCATAAAGAATGTCACCCTCATCACTATTGTTACTTATGGCATTTTCTTCCTCTATAATGACCGTGGATTTCTCTTCCTTCTTGGGTGGCACATTAGCTTTGCCTTTGCCTTTATCGTTCTTTCATTTGTAGCAATCCTTTTTGAAATGGCCTTTCTTTCCATAATAGAAGCATTCCAAATCCTTTTTGGCATGGGATTTTCCTCTAGATTTGCTTCTAGACTTGCTTGTATTTTTGTCGTGGTATTTCCCCCTGGAATATGACCTCCCTCTCACATTGAGAGCACTTGAACTTTTAGTTCTAGCATTGTTCTTTCTATTTACCTCCTCAGTGAGAAGGCTACTCTCAACATCACTGCTTGTCAGGCCTCCTGCATTGGCTGAATTGCTTATAGCAGTCCTAAAAGTGTCCCAACTTTCAGGAAGGGTGACCAATAAGAACATTGCCTTAACTGAGTCATCAAAGGCAATTTTCTGAGCTGAAATTGACTGAAATTGTGTTAAACTCATTTAAATGGCTAGACATTGAAGTCCCTTCTTCCATGCGAAGATCTATGAGTTTCTTCAACCAATAAACTTGACAAGTGGCACTCTGCTTCTCATTAAGATCATGCAATTTTGTCCACATACCATAGGCACCACCTGCAGTATCTTTCACATTGAAATACACCGATTTTGAAAGTGTGAGCATGATCGTGGAGCGTGCAAGCTCATCCAATTCCTTCCACTCTTCATCATCTTCCCAATCCTCTGGCTTTATGCCTTTGTGTTTTATAGGCTTTACTTGCTTCTTCTGCACCAGAACATTGTAGATTTGCTCCTTCCAATAGGAGAAGTTTGTGCCATCCAACTTCTCAGTGTTAAACAATGCATTCTCTGATGTCGAAGCCATCACAATGGATGATAGAACAACCAGGATACACTGCACCAATGTACCGAACTCAAGCCCAAAAATATCAACTGCAATGACAACAGCCACACTGTCACTGTCACAAATACATGTTCTGTTGTAAGTGACCTCAGGGCATCCCAAAACTAGCCAATAGCTTTTGCACGATAGCTCCGATGTAAAAGGTGTAAATAGAAGAAATGTAGCTTATAGAAAACTCTACAACTTCTCAGTTTATAGCAAGTCCAAAATCCTTACAGATTTCCTTATATTTGCTGTTAGAGACCACCACCTGCAAACTTTTACTGCTGTAATAACAGTCTGCAATAGTTTTGGCTTATTTTGAACTGTCAATATCTTCCCAACAGTAACTCGGTTGCCTTTGCTGTAAACACCAAAGTTGTAGAAAACTAATAGATTTATAAACTTCTAGTTTACTGCAGGTCCAAACTCATTATGAATTTTTTGATATTCACTGCTGAATGCAGCCCCCTGCTCACTTTTTCTAGTTTTGATGGGCATACCGCGCATCATAACTTTTTCTCTAAATCTCGAATTGAAATGCTTTAAAAAACAAGATTGTAGATTGTCCAAAAAACTAAAACTTCTTAGCTCAACTCAGAAGACAATTCCTCATGGATTCTCTGATATTCACTTCTGAAAACAGCCACCTACTCACTTTTTACTGCTGTCACAAGACTACAAACTGCCAATCACCAACTTTTCTTAAAGCATTTGAGGCATAAACTCCAATGAAATAGCCCGACAATTCTGAAAATTGTTGTCCAAAAAATTCCCTTAGTGGGAAAAGTATTGCTCTCACAAAAATAATTCCTTCCTGGGATACAAGACAGCTTCAAAAAAACACTGCTCACTTATACTCACTGTCTCAGCTAAACAAAGGCTCAAAATGCATCAATTATAAGCAATCACTTTCGGCCATATGCATCAACTTGAAGGCATAAACCCAACTGAAATCTGAATGTACTAGCCGCCTTTGATCAACTAGAGTCCGCCACAAGCAAAAGACGTTTTTGCTTTTGGGCCCCAAAAAAGCAACTTCCAATGGCTGGAATTGTAGAGCAGCAGGTCGTTTTTGACAGTAGATGGATAATATTCCTTCTCCCATGCTCAAACAAGGTAATAGATTGTTGGAACAGTCGAGGCAACTTGATATATATGGTTGAAATAGTAAAAACGAGCTAGTATATGTCAAAATATAGCTCTCAGGGGCAGCCCACAGGCAGTAGGAGACTCCATGCAACAAGTTCGGGCTCTTGGCACAGCAACACCGCAACGCTATAGTCTCCTTGTTGGCTTCACTCAATCAAGCTCTGATATTAGTTGGTGGAGAGGTCTTATCGGAGAGCAACAAAGAAAAGGAGAACACCGAAAATTGTGGGTGCTAACTCACCCAGATCAAGGTAAGGTCTTATTATGTATGTATGGTACAAAGGGGTATAGACTAGGCCATTGGCCTTTACCCCAACAGGTGATTGATCTCCTTGGGTGAAGAGGGGTGTGATTTTTTGGTGAGCTTTTTGTCATGAGCTTTTTTTCAATTTTCATGAATATTGTGAGCTTTTCATTCACCTGAGAGAGAGAGGGGGGGGGGGGGGGGTTCATGGAGTGGGGTGGGTGGAAGGTTTGGGTTGTGGTTGCAGTTAAGAGGAGAGAGGGGGGGGAGGGGAGATAAAGGAAAAGGGGAGGGATGGGCGCATGGGTAAAGTGGCATGGAGAAGGGAGGGGAGGGGAGTTGGAACATATATTCGTTATCATAGTTAGAGGGGGAACTTATAAGGTATACAAAGAGAAGTGCAAGGAGGAGAGAGAGGATGAGAAATGTGAAAGTTATGTTCATCTACTAAATGTAAAGGGGAAGGGAGAGCATATGGGAAATTTGTTGATTTTCAAAGTATATAATTTGATAGATTTGACCTCATATTTGGATTCCTCGTCGAATTCCGGTCATTTTGAGTACATATTCCGATAAAAATTGGAAAAATGGTGTTTTTGTCATTTTGGCCTGTTTTGGGCCTATTTTGAGTCTGCGCTAGCGCAGACTCAAAATAGGCCCAAAACAGGCCAAAATGACAAAAACACCATTTTTCCAATTTTTATCGGAATATGGTCATGTTGGTACTCAAAATGACCGGAATTCGACGAGGAATCCAAATATGAGGTCAAAAGTTTCAAATTTTACACTTTTAAAATGAACATATCTCCCATAGTTCCTCCCTTCTACTTTGAATATGGACATATCTTCCATAATTTTTTGCCTCCTACTGCCACTCATATCTGCCCCCCCCTTGTGCATAGTATACACTCTTCCACCCCTTCCACATGCTATGAAAATGAACATATCCTATATCCTCTCCCCCTCTTTCTAACCTCCCCATCTTTCTTATAACAAAAACATGTATGGATTTCTAAAAAAAGCTCGCAAAAATAAAGGAAATGGTCAAAAAGCTCACATTAAAAAGCTCGCCAAAAGATTTTTCCCGGTGAAGAGGACTAATGTAAGAGGCAGAGGATCTGATTCTAAATATTTCATTTGTGCATATCCCTTTAGCATGGTGGAGCTTGCTTTCATCACGCAAAGTCCACAATGACGTAGAGCAGGATGTGCGTGCTCCATATTTTGTTTCCGAGCTAAACCCAAGGAATGCATCACCATATGTGTTGCTAGCAAACATTCATGCAAATACAGGTAGGGCAGATGATTTATTGAACGTAAGAAAGGCACTGATTGATAATGGTGTGAGGAAAGTGCTAGGGCCATAGTTGTATTGAGGTGAAATGACAGTTCATAAATTTGTTGTTAGAGACACAAAACGTCCTCAACAAGAAGCTATATATGTGGGTAGGCACATTGAGGAAGTTGGATACATACTGACACATATGCAGCTCATTGTGTTGAGACGACGCTATGTAACCTATCACCCAAGGAAAGTCAGTGGATATAATATTCTATTGGCTAAGGCCTATAAGGATGCTGCATGCTAATAAACTGCTCTTTGTGGTTCAAGTGTACTACTTTACTAATAGTTTATGGGTGCACACGAACTGGTAGAGAGGGTTGCATTGCTCAATAACTTTCTAATTCAGACAGAGTAGTGACAGTATATAATAACTTCTTTATGGCAATACTCTTTGAGTAACTTCTTCCCAAGGAGAACAACTCAATCGCAAAATGAGGCATGCCAACTAAGAAGAAACACTACAGAGGAACAATGCCATAGGTTTAAAACATGGTGTTGCTAGGAACCAGATACGTCAAACAGGCAGTAAGAAACAAATTAGAACTTGACTATGCATCTTGCTACTCAAATTTGAGAAGTAAATTGGAGACTTGTTATGGCTGTAGAATGTAGATGCAATGTCAAAAGGAAGACCAGGACTATGAAGGAAATGTTAAGGTGTCAAAGGAGGAAATGCTGCAAACACACACTACTGTAAAGCCTTACCTACAAGAATGGTTGCTGAACAAAGATCACATCTTTGCCCATACACCCTATGAGTCTTGTTTGCATGCACATCAGCCACGGCTATACATCCTACGGCTTCTCAATACACCACAAGGCCTGCTTGTTCTTGTTTAAACCAAAGCTTTTAGTCTCTGGTGAATATTTGCTCTCCTTTCAATGTTATTGTAGTTAATCCCATATCATTCAATGCCTGAATCATCTTAAGCATACATTGGGAATATGAAGAGGTCCTAAAACTTTGGGGAATTATGTAACAGAAGATGAAGACATCTAGATGCTCTAAATTGGTCTCTTCATCTACATCTTAAACTGCCTCTTTTCTTTCATTCATCTTGTTATTCCTGTTTTTCTAAATATACCTGGAAAGTAAAGCTTTTGGTCTTCCATGAGTATTTGCTCTCCTTTGCTGTTATGTAGTTGCTTCCATATCAATTTATGCCTAAATTCTCTTAAGTGCATATTAGGAATGTGAAGAGGTCCCAGTACTTTCAGAAATTATGTAACAGAGGATATGAAAATAACTCAACAAAGAATTTTTGAAGAGAGAATATTTGCAATAGGAGAAATTTAGATTTTTGCTCTAAAATTCCTTAAGTCAAATTCTTCCATCTCATGAAGTTCTCGAACAACACGGAGGGGGCAAAATAGAAACCACATTTGTTTTTTGGAAAGGTGTATATTTCCTCTTGCACCACATTGACTTTTTTGGTCATGCTAGCCAATATCATAGCATTCACAAAGTGTTTTTTGTGCTAGAGGATACGAGAGAGAAGAGGGGGGGGGGGATTGGGGTTGAGAAATGGCCTCCTCCCTAGGCTCACTTCAACACACTAAACTTAATGAGCAAGGTTTGTAGGAATGGATGTTATATACCTTGTGGTCCTGCTTCAACACACTAAACTTAATGAGCAAGGTTTGTAGATATGGATGTAGAAATGGATGTAGGGATCCTGGTAGGATACCTTGTGGTTGTACACCACCTTCTTAGGCTTGTTGGAGGTTTTCTCTATGAAGAAGTTGACATGCCAAATTTTAATGCTCCTTAGAAGCTTGTGCTATCTATCACTTACCTAGTTGTTGCGTGAGCAGTGTACCACCTTTCTCAAATCATTACTAGCAATCATTCACCTCCATCCAAGGGACAAGATTGATCAATTTCAAAAAAGGCTACCTACATCAATTGAGTAAATACTAGAAGGCCCTTAGCCCATGGGGTTACTACAGTAGGGTCTCTTTGTTCTTCCTTAATCCTTTCTTCATCCACTCCTTATTGAGGCCCTTTTGAGACCCCAAACTTCCCATAATGGGTACTTAAAACCATTTTGTTGAACGCATATGATGGAGGGGAGCTTTACATGGTGAATGCCCAGAGACAAACCAAATTCTAACAACCAATGATCAAAATAGATTGCTAGAATTGGTGCAATGATTGGACCTTATAATGATGCTAAAAAATTATGATACTTTAGGTAGTGTCTTGTTCTGAGTGAACTTTCTTATGGGTTATATCTATATATATCAACACACACACACACACACACACACACACACACACACACACACACACACACACACACACACACACACACACACACACATGCAGCACATGCATGCACGCATGCGCACATGCACACTGAAGGAACACAAATGGAGACAAAAAGTGAACACCAGTGAATGGATGTGCTCACACAAGAAAGCTCCAACAGATGTTCAATAGATAAGAATACAAAGTACTTGGCATATATAGTGACCAAGTAGAACATAAAAATAAACCAAGTACTAGACTAGTCTACAAGGTCATATCTTTGTATATGTCTACAAATCCCCCCTCAAAGATATGACTGAAGTACTCTGGAAACGTGTCAGAAGTACCTAGGGCACCTAAAGTACCATGGTTGCACAAATTCATCCATCAGGATATAGCAACCTATGGGGTAACACATGAATAACAATGTCATTTTATAACCCCCCCTGACATTGTTGTTATATCTCGTATCCCCAAGCCGTGTCGGTGACGGGTAAAAAGTGGAGCTGATAGGCTTTTAGTGAAGATATCCGCCACATTATCCTCAGTAGGACAATAGATAAGATCAATGAAGCCATCCTGTATACAATCCCGAACATAATGATAATGATTCTCAATATGTTTCATGCGGGCATGAAAGACAGGATTTTTCCCAATGGCAATGCAACTCACACTGTCACACAAAATGGAGGTGGCCTCACCATGTTGTGCATGATGCAAATCAAACATAAGCTTCCTTAACCACATTGCTTCTGTAGTGGCTGCGTTTGCTGCTCTATACTCTGCTTCACTAGAGGAAAGAGAAACACGGTCTTGCTTTTTACTGAGCCAACAAATGCAAGTTGAACCCAATGAAAAACAATAACCAGTGGTGGATTTTCTATCATCCATATCCCCTGACCAATCTGAGTCTGTGAAACCACTCAGAGAAATGTCACAATTTGCAGCATAGTGCAATCCATGAGTAAGAGTGCCCTAGAGATATCTGAGAACCCTCTTGGCTTCTTGCCAGTGTGTGACTGTAGGGACAATGCATAAACTGACTTAGCAACCCAGTGGCATGTGCAATATCAGCCCTGGCAGAACACAGATAGATAAGACTACACACCAACTATCTATAAAGTGTGCCATCAAACTTCTCTGCTGTGTCACGCTTTGAAAGCTTGAGTCCTTTGGTCAATGGAGTGGCCACAGGTTTGCAATTTTCCATCTTAAATTTCTGCAAGAGACTCTTTGCATACTTTGTTTGGGACATACATATCCCTTCCTAGGTTTGCCAAAACTCAATACCAAGACAATAGTGCAAGAGACCCAAATCTGTCATATCAAATGTCTGACACAATGCTGTTTTGATGGCTGTAATTTGCTGATTACTACTGCCTGTGAGTAGTATATCATCCACATGAAGAACTAAAATCAGCAAATCTGATTTTTCTTGCAGAACATAGAGGTTGGACTCTGTATGTGTGTTCACAAAGCCTTGGGACAGCAAATACTGATGTATCTTGTGATACCAAGCACGGGGTGCTTGTTTTAGCCCATACAATGCCTTGCGTAGCCTACAAACCTTGGTGTTCTTGTCCCGTAACTTCAAATCCTTGGGGTTGCTGCACATAAACTTCCTCTTGTAAATCACCGTTCAAGAAGGCAGTCTTGACATCCATCTGAAAGACGGGCCAGCCATAACTTGCAGCAAGAGAGATGATAGACCAAATGGTAGTCATCTTGGCTACCAGAGCAAATGTTTCCTCATAATCCACTCCTTCCTCTTGTGCATACCCCTTGGCAACTAGCCGGGCCTTGTGGTTTTCAATAGTGCCATCTGCATGGTACTTAACTTTATAGATCCATTTGGTACCAACCACATTCTTCCCAATGGGCTTATCAACCAAATCCCATGTGGCATTCCTTTCAATGGAACTAATTTCAGATTTCATGGCTTCCTGCCATGCGGGATGTTTCATGGCATCCTCAAATCTTTGAGGTTCAGTTTCAGCTACCATAACTGAAGCCATCAAAGCATAATTCACCTATGATGATGCATTCCTTGTGGCTGTCCTGGTCCTCCCTAAAGTTGGCTGAACATTAGCCTCTCTGAGGGTCAACTGTGTCCATTTTGGGACTGAATTTGCAGCACCACCACTAGCTGGACCACTGTTGGTATGGCGAGGTAAAGGATGCCAAACATGTGGCTGTCCTGCCCCACTAGCTGGCTGCCCTTCTGGAACATTTGAGGGAAATCTCCCCTCAACATATGGCACCAAATCTGAACTGGGTGAGGAGGATAAAGACTCCATCTCATTACTATCAAACTGAACAATATCAAGAGGCACATCATCATATGGTGGCAAATCAACATTGATCGGTTGCATGGTTTCATTTTCAGCAAAGACAACATCTCTACTGATAATAATCCTCCGAGTAACAGGATCATACAAACGAAAACCTTTACTCTCAATACTATACCCCACAAACATGCATTTGACACTCTTGTCATCAAGTTTAGTTCTATGTTGAGCAGGAATTAGAGCATAAGCAACCGACCCAAACATTCTGAAGTGATTTACCTTGGGCTTATACCCATAGTATGCCTCAAATGGTGTCCTGTTAACCAAAGCTTTTGTTGGGCATCTGTTCAAGATGTATGTGGTTGTAGTAATGGCTTCTCCCCAAAATCCTTTTGAGATTTTCTTGAATTTCAGCATGCATCTGGTCATTTCTACAAGAGTCCTATTCTTCCTTTCAGCAATAGGATTGTGCTGGGGTGTGTATGGCATAGTTAAATGATGTTTGATGCCATGTTCTTGCAAATAGCTTGCAAATACCTTTGAAGTATACTCTCCCCCTCTATCTGTGTTGAGTGTTTGTATCTTGGAATTGGTCTGATTCTCAGCCATAGCCTTGAATATCTTGAACCAATAAAACACTTCGGATTTGTTCTTCATGAGGAAGAGCCATGTAAATCTGGAGTAGTCATCAATGAAGGTAACAAAGTACCTTGCCCCTCTATGAGTAGTAACATTCATGGGGCCACAAACATCACTGTGCACTATTTGCAATGCTCTTATTGCTTTCACATCACCTTTCCCATCCTTTTTGAAAGGTAAGCGTTGCAATTTGCCAAGGGCACACCCTTCACATACTTCATTAACTGGCTGCTGTAATTTTGGCATTCCAATAACCATGTTGTTGTTAAACAAATAGGTCAAAGCCCTGTGATGGATATGGCCAAACCTGGCATGCCATAAATCACCCTGAGATACACATGATACAGCCATAGCATGTTGATTATAAGGCTGAGCATCAAGCTTGTACAGCCCTTTTTCATAAGTGCGTGTAGCCACAATAGCATAACCCTTTTTAGGATCCTTAATCCTACATTGGCTGCCTTGAAACTCTACCAACATATGTTGATCATGAGCAATGGAGGAAACTGAAATCAGATTCTTCTTCAAATCTAGAACATACCAAACATCACGAATGTATTGTTTCTTTCCTGAACCATCCAAGAGAATAGGAACATGTCCCACTCCCGTGATATCCTGAGTGGCATCATTGGCACAAACAACATGTCTGCCATGGACCGGTATAATGTCCTCAAACCAATCTCTGTGATGAGTCATATGCTTAGAAGCACCACTATCCAAGTACCAAGGATCAGTGGTGGCCAAAGATGCATCAATACCCTCTGACATTGGCTCAATAAGAGCATGAGCATGTGTAGCATGTGACATACTGGGCTCCCCCCCGTGTCAATGATCTCATGATCCACAACACCAAAGGCAAAGTCCTTGTCATCCTGGGCATAATGTGCATGAGAAGAGGCATTTGAATTTTCAGCAGGTGCCACAAAATTACTGTTTGTAGTCCTCCTCTTCTTCTCATTAGCAATCCTCTTCTGACACTCGGCAATGTAATGACCAGGCTTTTTGCAATAGTTACATTTACCCTTTTTCTTAGAGGCGGGACTTGCCTGAGAACTTGCATTGGCCTCACTTTTGAGCTGAAATCCATTGCTATTTTTTTTGTGAAAGTATCCTCCTTTTGACTGAAATTTGCCCTTTCCCTGCATAGCAAGAGCTTGCTCACCTTGGCGAGATGAATGAGCAAAATTAGAGGTTCTTTCCTCTTCTTGCAGGAGCAGCCCTAACAACTCA
This sequence comes from Dipteris shenzhenensis, assembly GCF_047967505.1. NCBI lineage: Eukaryota > Viridiplantae > Streptophyta > Polypodiopsida > Gleicheniales > Dipteridaceae > Dipteris > Dipteris shenzhenensis. The sequence goes on from NC_141628.1 coordinate 17,975,941, forward strand.
TCAAATGAGACAGGTGCAGCTCTAAGCATGATAGACAAAGAGGTAACAAAAGTGCCAAATGACGGAGCCAGGCTATTGAGAGTGATAGTGACCAACTTTCTGTCTTCTATCTCCTCATCAACGCCTGCTAATTGATCTCTAAGATCAGTAATCTTAGCAATATGCTCTGCAATTGTTTGCCCTTCTTCCATCTTCAACTCCTTGAGTTGATTTGTCAAAGCTAGCACTCTAGCTTCATTTTTGACCTGATACATAGATGCCAGTTTATCCCAAGCATCTTTAGCATACCTGCAGGACTTGATAGTAGACATAATGTACCTTTTCACTGAGAGGGATATCAAAGATAAAGCCTGGGCATTTCTTCTATCAAACCTCCTTTGCTCCTCCAATAGAGCAGGAGTAGGAGCTGTGGATGTAGATGTGATGGATGAAGATGAACTAGTTGCAGCAGCAGCTGGCCTAGTTTCATCACCACTCACAATGTCCCACAAGCCCTTGCCAACCAAAATATTGCAGAGCATAAATGACCACAAGGCATAGTTTGATCCTTCCAATTTATCCCCTTCAGTGATAGTGCCAAAGCTTTCAGAAAGAGACATTTTTCCTTGACAAATAACTGACTGCAAATATAACCAAGCACTCAAGAGCAAACAGGCTTTGTGCAATTATTGCCAAATGCAAATGAAAGTCCAAAGCACCCAAGAGCAAACAGGCTCTGTGCAAGTTAGAGTTCTTGTTCAGTGAGAACCTGTAGAGAGTAGCTTTCTTACCAAGAAGATTTGGGTGTCCAAGAAGTAGGAAAAGAGTGCTGAAGCAAATCGATTTGAAGTAGGAGCTTCCGAGGTGGATGTCAGTTTGATTCGGGGCTGGAAATTGCTGAGAAGAGCACCAATGTAGCAGTAGATGAACTCGTATTGAAGAAGATGGCTACTACTGCTGAGAAGAGCATCAATGCAACTATAGGAGACTAATGTAGGCAGTAAAAACAGCAAGAGGAGATGCCGGAAAGTGCTGGAAATCAGGGCGACCTGAAGTAGAAGCCCCCGAGCTCAAGGGCAACTTGATTTTTAGGTCAAGAGCAGGGAAAAATGATCAAAAAGAGGGGCGAAGTGAAGGCGACTTGATCTGAAGCTGTTCGGGCTGAAGTCTGAGTGAAAACGAGCTGAAAATTAGTAGCATTGGTTGTCAACCAAGTCCTGGAGAGAGGCGACCTGAAGAAGACCTCCTGGGGCAGCAAAAAAACTCAAGTTCTTCACGGCAACTGACTGAAAAACGAGCTGGAAACTGAAGTGGGCTGAATGTAGGATTGAGAGCAACACGAGGACACAAGAGAACTTGCCACAAGACGGAAGGCAAGGCTGAATCTCGGTTCAAGTGACTGAGGCTCTGATACCACTTGAAGGAACACAAATGGAGACAAAAAGTGAACACCAGTGAATGGATGTGCTCACACAAGAAAGCTCCAACAGATGTTCAATAGATAAGAATACAAAGTACTTGGCATATATAGTGACCAAGTAGAACATAAAAATAAACCAAGTACTAGACTAGCCTACAAGGTCATATCTTTGTATATGTCTACACACACACACGCAGACCCAACCTCTAATACAAGTTGGCCCTTTTCTTCAAAAATAAAATGACAAATATGCCAAACATTGTTCTTTAAAGTCCTTGAAGAGTGGTTGAAAATTGTCAAATTAGGGTCCAAAATGAGCAAGAATGGCCTTTGAAAATTGATGGAAAACTGGCCTTAATGTTTTAGGGATACACATAAATGGTCTTAAGGATAACATCCTTATGTAAATGCAAACTCGGCCTTAGGTGTCCTTAGGTGTGACTAGTCCTAGGTTTGAACTCACTAAATGGACTTGGTGATTGAATCGACCTAACTAGATTGGGATGTGATTACCCTATCTAACTAGAGTCAATTTGATTTACCCTTGATTTGATTGTGATTATGTCAAATTTAGGTAACATAAGATTAACCCAAAGGTGACATGGCATTTAACTTGAGTTAGGAGTGACTCAGTAGTCTCTTCTTTTTTGCTAATTTATTTCTTTATTCACTCAACTCTCCTCTTCTTGTTTTTAAGTTCACATCCTTGTATCCTACAAAGCTTTGCTATGAGCTTGTGTACATAAAGAAGCCTGGACATGTTTATGATTGAAAATTTACAAGATGGTATTTGATTTTGATATGTAAAAACCTTTGAAGTATAAATCTTGTATAATTACCTCCATTTTTTGCTTCAAAGAGTAAAAAAAGTGTGCACTTTAGGCTATGATTTTGTATTTTATCAAAGGCTGTGCACATGAAGCCAAAAATGCATGACTGGTTGCACTTTGCCAAGTCCACACACTAAAATAGCAGCCCATTGATGTGTGACTTTGGTGCAATTGGAGGTTGACATCAGTAGTAGTTTCTAGTGTCTTCATTAATCCTCTAGCCAACCGTAAGGTGCCATTTGGCTAGCATTAGCTTCTAATGGCTTCATTAATCCTCGAGCGAATGATGTGCCATCTGGCTTTGGTCAACATTAGTTTTAATGACTTCATTGGTCCTTTAGCAATCGAGAGATGTAGATCCTAACAAGTTGCACTACCCAAGCTCATGACAAATGGCTAGCGACGAACTTAGACTCACACAAAGAGGTCCCCTGCAAATATTTAAATGCAATAAATGGTTGAAGCTAGTTGAACAATTAGCCCATGTTTAGATGTGCACATCCTTGGGGTCATTATCTACTACAAAATTCCTTATAGAAAAAAATTCCATCTAATCAACACATATACCCTATAAGCACCAAGCAATAACCCTAAGGTAAATAAAGCTCTAATTGCCCATGTTCAAATCATATTATGGCTCATCACTATTTTGTTTCAACTTATGACATAACTTGATACCATCATCAACTTCTATCATGAGTTATGAGTTCACTTGATGCTATTATCAAGACATATCATAAGTTCTCATAATAGTATCAAATTTCCTCATGACCTATATATGCCTTTGTTATGGGATGGAGATCAAATTTAAACTTCCACAAATAGATAAGGATGCAATACATGATGATTTGTAAGATCTTTTGTATGATGTGCAACGTCTTCCTTTATTTTGATATGATAAAATTGCAATCTAACTTTCATCCTTGTGTGTACATTGGTTTAATGGAGAATGACATTTGTGGTCAATTTTATGTATTCATGCAAATGCAGTCAAGTCAAGAATTCCATTTTTTTAGTGTTCTTTTTTGGGGACTTATGATAGGAAGCCATGTTTTCAAAAAGGAGTAAAAAATGGAAAATTTAATGGTATATAAAAGAATATTCCATTTAGTTCTCGTTTCTACGAAATAGTTTTCACTTCATCCGTAATAGTGTTAGAGGTAGAGTGTGTAGTATGTATAGGCTATGGACAAAGTGCATGTGCTAGAGGTGATAGGATGGTGAGTTGCGGGCCAATGATTCTATAGTGGGGATCTTTGGTTGTAGGTGTAGTGACCATCGTTTATGTCATGAGTGGAACAGCTAATCTGCAATATGCACCCTCCAGCAGACTGTAGGCAGATTGTGGGCAATAGGCTATTGCTAGTAGCTACAAATTGCAATTCTACTGCTGCAAGACCTAGATAGGCCTTAACTCCAAATTTGTCTGACAATTTGGGCTCCACAAAGCTATAAAGCCCTTATTACACCTTAAGGGGTGACCCTCACGTGTTGTAGTGTGTGCAATGGGGATTTGTAAAATAAAAAGGCATGTATAGACCTATTTATGGGACAAGATTTGGTATGGTTCTTGGGTAAAATGTTATTGAGAGTCATACCAATTCTTGCTCCATTACAAGATATAGAGAAAAGGATTTGAACAAAAGAAGGGTTGTCTAAAACAAGCTTCCTTCAAATGGGCAGATGGAGGTCGAAAGCGTAGACAAGATTCCTTAAGTTGTGAGGTTGTTCAATGTGCTATCCAGTTCTAGAAAGACAACACCAGGGTTTCCCCAAACAAGAAGGATGTTTGTAGGCATACGCTTGGCCCAAAAAAGTATGCAATACATCCCACCCATTTCTTGGAGCTCACAGAGGTGCATCTCCTTTCTTTCAATGAAGCCCAAGTTACACACTATTATTTGGTACTCTTTACAACTATTTAGTACTGTCAGGGATAATATTAGTATTTTTTAGATGTTAAAGCTAACATTTAACACTATAACAGACTCTATATGAAGTGAATTTAGCACTAAATCATAGAATCACAGTGCTAATACTACACTGGGGACTTAATACGTTTATAGTATAGACCATATTTTAGAAATAAGTCCTAGGAATAAAGATAGGACAAAATAGTATTGTTTTCTCTTTCAAGTCAGTTATTATGACTCAATACACTCCCACCCTCCCTTTCTCCCACTTTCTCCTCCCACTCCCATTCCCACATTCCTACTTCCACTTCCACTCCCCTTATCAATCCTAATGAAAACTATTACTTGAACGAACGATATTACTTAAATCAATCATAGAGTTTAGGGTTTAGGGTTTGGGGGTTTGGGATTAGGGTTAGGGTTTGGTGATTGGGGTTTAGGGTTTAGGGTTTGGGAGTTAGGGTTTAGGGTTTAGGAATTAGGGGTCAGTATGCACAAGAATTGTTATCTACCTGTTATACTAGTGAGCACCTTGTATCTCATCTTGTTCTTGAAATGAAAAATTTTTAGGAAAATCATTGACAAAGACAATAGTGTCATGGGGAAAATTGGCAAGGCATGTTCTGAACTGCTTATTCTGTCAGCTGACCATGAAATTGTGAAGCACATATTTTGAGATGGATTAAGCTACATGACCTATAAGCTTTCTTGGGCTGAGTGCTCTTACATGATAGTAGTCATCTCTTTTTATCGGATCCTTCAACATTAACATTTTCAAATCTCCTCCATTTTAGAGCAACATGGTTGCAAGGAAAAAATTAGGGGTGAACCACTCCCACTCCCTCTCCCACTCCCATTCCCATGCCCACCTCTGCCTCTCCCACTCCCACTCCCACTCCCACTCCCACTTCCAAACAAATGGGCTTACTCAGTGAAGTACAATCTAGATGGAAGCATTGAAAGATCCAAAGCTAGACTAGTTGCAAAAGGTTTTGCACAACAATAGGGTCAAGATTATGATTATACCTATGCTCCAGTAGCAAAGATGGATTCCATAATATTTTTGATATCACTAGCGACACTCAACAGATGGAATGTGTATCAGCTACATGTCAAAAATGCTTTTCTCAATGGTTACTTTGTAGAGGAAGTCTACATGCAGTAACCAATAGGTTATGTTGGAAAGAGCATAAGGTTTTCCATCTCAAGAAAACCTCTACAGCTTAAAGCAAGCACCCAAAATTTGGTATAAAAGAATCGACAAGATTTTGTTAATCTAGGATACATGAACTCTAATGCAAATCATACTCTGTACTACAAAGTTCAAGGGGAAGACATTACTATTGCACTTTTGTATGTAGATGATTTGATTGTGATAGGAAGCAATGATAGATTCATTAGCAAGATGAAACAAGACTTATCTGCATGGTTCAACATGAAAGATCTTGTACTTATGCACTATTGTCTTGCAATTGAGTTCTGGAGAGACTCAGACAACACCTTCATGAGCGATCAAAAATATGTCAATAGTCTCTTAAAGAAGTTTCATGTGGTAGATTCCAAGATTGCAGCCACTCCCATGGACTAGAGTTTGAAAATTACAAAAGATCCAAAAAAGCCTAAAGTCAATGACAAGTACTATTGGTAGCTCATCGGATGTCTTATATATTTGACTATCACGAGGGTAGATATTTGTTATGTAGTAAGTTCACTTGTACAGTTTATGGCAAATCCAAAACAAACTCATTGGAATGCAACCAAGAGAGTCTTGAGATACATCAGAGGTAGAAGAAAATTTGGAATAGAATATAGAATATAGAGGAAGTCATCCAAGGTTTCATGGATACTATGACAGTGACTATGCAGGAGACCATGAGACTAGAAGATCCACACAAGGATATGCATTTTTCCTTGGTCAAGGTCATGGTTGTCAAACATGTAGCGAACAATTTCTTTGTCTTCAACTGAAGTAGAATATAGGGCACTCACAACAAGTGTATGTGAGGCTATATGGCTTCAAACACTATTGTCGAAAATGAATTACTTTGATGAGTCACAAATCTAACAACAAAATACTATGATAATCAATCGGCTCAAGAATTAATGAAGAATCTAGTATAAAGTTCTAGGATAAGCACATTGATGTTAGAGAGAGCTTCATCAGAGAAACAGTGTTACTTGGTAACATAACATTGCAATATTGTGACAACAAAGATAATGTTGCAGACATGTTTGCCAAACCACTTGGAAAAAGTTTTTTGAGAAACCATAATAAGCTCTTGGTTTGACTCAGAGGAAGGACATTCCCATTAAAGGGGTGTGATGGAATGTAATGTTCAGTCCTTCTTCCATTCCCCATAATCATCATCTTAAGGGAAGGCCTACTTCATGCTGTTGATCTTGAGGGAAGGTGTTGAGGATTCATCTCAACATATGTGCATAACACTAACACATAGAGTGCTAAAAGGCACAAGGGTTGGAACCCTAACCCTAATCCTAAAGGGGTTTGTATATATTCATTATTTGCAACTAAATATATTGTAAATTTAGTCATTTGTGGTGTGCTCTCTAGTTGTGCCCTCTCTCCTCTCCACTCTTCTCCTCTCCCCTCTCCATATTTGTTCAGAGCCGCCCTGTAGGAGAGAAGGGGAGAGAGATCGGAGGTGTCTCAATAAGGATCTAGAGCAGTGGAAAGGTGAATCAAAGCACTAGATTTCTAGAGGAGCATTGGAAACACTACCATTATTAGCCAAATGGCAGCTTGTGATTGGCTAGAGGAAAAATGGTGGGCCAGTGCTCAAATTTCCACCCTCCAAATTAAAGGTGCCAGTTTTAGTACCAAAGTGACATTGGAGTCACTATCGTAAATTTGATATTCTACCATGTGAAAAAATTGAGTCACAGCTAGTGGTGCATTTTTTTCTCCCATGTGTACACATATAATTGTGAAGTCGCTATCCAATGCTCAAATTTCCACCCTCCAAATTAAAGGTGCCAGTTTGAGCACCAAAATGACACTAGAGTTACTAAGGTAAATTTGATATTTAATCATGTGGAAAAATTGAGTTGCAGCTAGTGGTGCATTTTTTTTTTCCCGTGTGTACACACATAATTGTGAAGTTGCTATTGTGGAATGGATTCCACTCCTTTGATTAGGATGAAAATTACAACAAGGCATCTTGAACACATCAGTGGAGCTCAAGTACATAGGCATGGCTCTTCTGTAGCCATGATGGTAGTCATAAGAGCATAATTGGTGGCTTCAATCTAAATTTATTTGCCTTTTTGAGCACATGCTAATCTGGCTAGTGCTCTGCTTTCTTTGGTACGCCGCTTAAATTGCTGTTCTTCTCGGGGTGTCTCTTGCAATTCTTGCTCTACAAAGACCCATATTGACTTAAGAGTCATGAAGTCCCTTTGCTAAAATAGAGAATGTTGGTCTTGTTGGCCTCAAAGGATTTCCAAATGGAGCTCCAAAGAGAACTCCCTTTCATTGAATAGGGCTCAAAGTTGCATAGATTAAATAGCATAGGGTAATTCTTCCAGATGGGCGCCCTAATGGGCCCGACATGAGCAAAATTCCTAAGGAGAAGTTGATCCTAGTTGATCTGAGGATTGGATTGAGAATAGGTTATAATCTAGCTTACTAATAGTTTGTAAGCAATGGATTGAATGTCCACAACTCCAAGCCCTCCTTTCTCTTTGGGTCTAGTATAAAAATCCCACCTGACTTTGAAAATATTTCCTGTGTTACTCTTCCCCCCTAGAAAAAAGATATGCAAATCTTGGTGAACTTTTCAAGAGCAACATTTGAAGGGCACCAATAAGAGAGATAGAATATGGCTACGGGTAGATAAAAAAATTGAGGGCCAACCTTCTTCTAGCCAAGTTCACTTGTAATCCTCTCCACCTTTCAAAATTTCCCCTAAATCTATCAAGGAACCACTCCCATCTATCTTTCTAGAGAATTCAAATCACTTAGCGATGCCTAGCAATCTAAAAACAATGCCTTTGGGTATGTTGTGGCATGCAATTTGAGTAAGTAGGGCTTGAGATTTTCTAGAGAGTGGTATATCCAATTTTAGAATGATTAATCACTAAAACTGAGGCTCTATAGAAGACATTTAAGCACTCAAGGACTCCTAAAAGATCCTCAACTATGTTCCTAAGGGTTGAGTCTGTGCCATCAGCAAATTACTGAGTGACCACTATCATTGGAGTCAGAGGATGCTGACTTGTTCGATGAGCATTGAGTTCATCCTGTTGGGCTTCACCTTTATAACTACTTGCTCTATAGACCAACAATTGCTCCACCTATCATGCACACTCGACAATCTACTCTAGTGTAATATTTGCAAAATCCACTGCGTGTTTCAGCTCTTTATTAGGAGTGTGGATAGAATAGGAGGTCAATACTTCCACATCAAGCAGATTGGCTTGTGGTAATTGTCTCACTAAGTGAGCAAATCTTGGTCACGTATTCATGAACGTCTTGTCCTTTTGATCCATGCAACCGAGCTTGGTGAGAATGTGTACTAGGGGCTTCTCTTTGTGATACCAAAAACAAATGGAAGTGAAAGTGTTGAAATGGGTGTCACCATACTAGGTCACCCATGCCATTGCCTTTTTTTGAAGAGTGGGAAGGAACATTGCAATCTTTAGTTCTTCATGTCTATAGCATTGTTAGAACATTGACCCACCAAGCACTCTCAAACAACAAAATATGATCATCAACATCATCAAAAGAGAGGTTCAAGAACTTGGGGTACTTGATCACCATGGTTGTGTGGTAACAAGCATAAGGATGTGGAATATATAGGTGAAACTAGAGTGGAGGAGCGATACGAATCAAGATAACTCCCACAACAATGATAATAATTGGGGAAACAAGGGTGATTCCTCAGAAGGACCATCATTGGAAAAAGCACTGCTATTAGTCTTAGAACGAGATCCAAGAGCTCAGTCTAACATCATTGCTCACGTCAATGATAATGTACATCTTGCATGGACATATACCATGCAAGTTCTTGTGAAAATTATGTAGCCCGAGTATAAATAGTAGTTTCCTATGCTATGTATTAAATGTATCAAGATCACATTTATACTAATCCATGTATCGAAGCATGGGATGAGTTGCTATGAATACATCAATGCACTAAGAGAGCATCCCTCACGTACTGAACGATGGAGAGTCCATTGATCAGAAATATCTCAAGATAGAATGGCGGCAGCTTTTGAAACCGGACCAAAAAACCTAAAACGAATCTGTATTCAGCTTTGAAACCCTAAAAACGAATCACTGTTGGTAGAAGTGTAGCCTGGATCTTCATTTCGCAGCAGATAACCACCAAGATAGATTTCGAATTTCATAGATAATAGGGTTAAAAAAAACATCAAATAGCTTCACCCGACGAGGAGCAGCAGCAGATTTCTTCTGGGAATCAAAACGAATTGAGAGAGGGAGAGAAAGAACAGAGATTGCTACTTGAATGAGCCATCCACACAAATTAGATAAAAAGGATACATGTCAGCCACACATTGAAGGAAGAGGGGGATACATGTGCATCGTTGCACATTAATGGAAAAAATGAAGTCTGTGCAGCACTGCACACAATAAGGAGGAGGCGGTACTGGAGCATTGATTGCTCATTAAAAGAAGAAATGGATTTGATGGATGGGAGAAAACAATGGATTGATGATTATGGATGATTAATGATAGACCAACGGAAAATGGACGGACCAATAGATAGAAGTCCAGTGATAGAAATATCATGAGGGAGGGGCAAAAGAATCCATGAATTATCCACAAAATCGAAAGGAAGAGAAGTCCTGTGCATCCACCACACAAAGAGAAAATATGTATGCATCACCACAAAATTTGAAGAAGAGAAATTTGAGCATTGATCACTCATCCTTGCATCACTGGATAGAATAAATCATGTTTTGCAGCACATATCATTAGATCTTGGATTGGACCAAGTTGACATAGTTAAAATCATTAACTCTACTAGTTGGACTGCTCGAACTTTTTGGAACTACGGTCAAAATGTTGAAAGTTAAAAGTCAATTGTTCAAGGGTTGGAGGTCAGAGCCCTTTTTTGGATGTTGGAAGTTTGAGCCCTCAGTTAGAATGTCCAAGGTCAAATGTTTGGGATGCATGGGTTTGGTCCCATAGTAGTCAGCACGCTGGGCACATGTCCTTCAACACTTCTGCCTTTGCCATGCTATCATTGTATGATGCCTCATCTTGAGTTGGTTGTGAATGATATACTTCTCTTTCAATTCTTTGGCCATCATAGATTATGTACACCTCCATCATCCCAACGCCTTTTGCACCTTTGGTCTTAGCCATCATTTGATCCATTACCTTCATTCTACCTATTGCTGCTCCCCTCATGATGATGGTTACGATAATCACCTTCAAGACCTCATTTGGAGCATGATTTCTCAAACTAGAACTCCCACTCGAGAAATGCTATGATTTACTACCATTGAGTTTTTGACTTCCAAAGTGGCCCCAAATAACCCATTCCTTTGCATGCTCAAAGCATCAATATCATTGTCGCTAACTTCTTGAGATGGAACTAAAGATAGAAGAGCAAAAGTATGAGCATCTTGAAAGTTGTGGAGAATTTAATCCTTTATTATGGCTCTGTATTTGAGTCTCTGAGTTGGTTTCAGGTGTGCCATGGGCTAGGCTTCTAAAAATACGTTTTCTAATATTAAAATATGTACTTTTTGATTAAAAAACGTGACCTAACACCCTAAAAGCCAAAAAACGTGGTTCTTTACACCGGCTGTCTTGTTGACTGGGAGCCTACCGCACGGTTTGTCCTCTTAGTGGATGGTATGAGCTTCCAAACACCGTGTGGTATATAACCATACCAATCGGTATGAGGGACCCTGCATGGTCTCGTAGAGCAATACCGTGTGGTTTTTTTAAGGGTTCTAAAAGACACCGCTTGATAATGCACTCATACCATACGGTGCTAAGTTTGAGTGCTTACAAAATGATTGTTGCATGCACTAGATCACTACACACCCATCCTTGATGGCAACAAAAGTGTAGTTGAAGATTGATGTTCTAATTCTTGTCTGTAAGATAATGATTGAACACTTGATAGGATTGACTGATAAATAAATCTGTGCCCATGCAAGCTCAACATTTTTATGCGTTTAAATGGTATCCCGAATATTTGACCTTATGTACATGAACTAGCCCAATCGTGGTCGAATGGCACGATTGAAAGTTAAAATGATAGTTGATCAATTCGTCCCTCGAGTGTTGGGAGATCCCATAGGACAATGGGAGTTATATGCAAAGGTGAGCAATCTAGCCTTGCTTGTCAATGGAGAGGAGAAGCTTGCACTCTGGACATCTGAATGGAAGGTGTCGTAGATTTCATATCATAGAAAAAATGCGGAGAAAGGATATGTTGGAGAGGCAACAGCCAGTGCCCTAGTCCATATGACAAAAATGGCTAGTGGGCTACAAGCAATGCCAATCTAGCCGAAATTGAAGGGAGAGCACATATAGAACTATGTACTGCATTTGCCAACATGTGCTCCCATACAATACACTTTCCATTGCAAGCACTAACCTTGCACAAACCGGTGGGAAAGGGAGGAGAAAGTAAGGTATTCAGGATACAGGTTGTGGTGGGTGTCCCATGTCTTAGGCCAACATCGTGCTATGCTGGTGGCAAGAAGAGTAATAGAGATGATGCCCATGCTCATCTAGCACTAAAGAATGAGCTAGCAATGACAATGGTCCATAGAGCTGTCTATCGAGTATTGGGCACTCACACCCAAGAGCTTTGGGTCGTCACTCCATTTTTCAATGGTGGAAGTATGCACGATATGATGATGTGTCTTTTACAATGTTGCAGGACATATGTGAGATGGGTTAAGACCACACATCCCAAAGAAGAACCTCGCTTTTGACTGTCCAAGACTCACCACTCACTAGGTTGCGAGCAAGGTTATTCTATCACCATGGATTGTCCATTGCTGCTGCTGCTATTGCCAGTGGCTTGAGAGCAATTCACAAACAAAGATATGTGCACACCGATCTGTAACCAACCAACTATATGCTGGACTTCACGGGGGATGACAAGTCTATCCGAGTTGGGATTATTGATTGGGGAAGAAGCCTCTACTAGACCAAAAGTAGATATCCTCAAGACCTAGCTTATGCTCCTCCAGAGGCATTTTCATGGTTAGCGCAGAAATGATATGCTAGTACAACTACATGGGCAAATCCCAGGGGTACATGGGCACCAGAGTTAGATTGTTTTGCCATTGGTTGGTTGTTTAGGAAAATTGCGAGCTTTCTCATAGATGTTGCAAAAGCTCTCAGTGACAACTCGATGAAGGGAGACAATGTAGTCAAGCTCTTGGTTGATTGTGGAAACTATCTATGTAGGGCTGACCCAAAGGAGAGACCTACCATGGGAGCAATTTTGACAAAAATGCATAGTTTTAATGTAAATGAGGATGTGGCAATGTAACCCATTGAGGAAATGAAGACATGTTGAACATAAGCTACATCTTTTTTGAGCTTGACCCATATGATTGCAATTTTGATTGCCAAATTTGTAATGTCCTTTTATTGTACACATTGATTTAAGAATTACTATGACATGTATCTTTAAAATAAATGTAACAAATTGCCAGAGTTTGCATGTTCTATTTGTACAATTTAATCAATCATGGTCAATCCACAATCAAAATAGTTGGTTAAATTCTCAGATGGTGTAATTTGCATGAGTATGTTATAATTAAATGCTTCAATAACATGTCATTCACTCGATTTTGGCATGGTTATTAGATCTTATCTCGGTCTCTCACTCACCATGGCATCTGGATTTGGTTGAAAATCAGTCAGTTAGAATGCTTAAATGCCTAGGGATTGAGAATGGTGGAGAGTATCTCTCTCATGACTTTTAGCATTTTTGTGATACATGAGGAGTCAACAGGGAGCACACATCCCCTCCTACTCCAGAGAAAAATCATGTGGCCCAAAAAGATGAACCACGCCATTCAAGAAAAGTTGCAATGTATGCTTTCCAATGCAAGTCTTTCTGTTGGTTTTTGGGCTGAGGCAACGAAGACTGCAGTGCATGTGATCAATAGATCACCTAGTAAGAGTTTGGATGGTGGTATTCCCGATAAGGAATGGAGTGGAAAGAAGCCCTCTTACTCTCATTTGCGTATATTTTATGTGAGGCATATGCATATGTGCCAAAAGAGCTTTAGAAGAAGCTAGATCCTAGGTCTAGGAAATGCATCTTTCTAGGTTATGGTGAAAGTGGAGAGATGGGTTATCGAATCTGGGATCCAAAAGCAAAGAACATCACATGAAGCCATGATGTGGTCTTCAAAGAAGATGCATAAGACACGCATGAGGGATGTTAAAATGAGGAGAATCACTTTTCAGGATGTGAATCTCCTCATTTTGACATTCAAAAATGGTGCCACCAACTACTCCCATAGGTACACAATCAAGGGCAGATGATGGATCATCTATTGGTGGAAATGATGGGCCAAATGTGGCTGATATGCAAGCAGTACAGTAAGCTAACATGCCCTTGAGAAGATCATCTAGAGTGTTTAGACCGCCTGAGAGATTTGTTCCAGGGGTAGACTATGTGATGCTTATTGTTTGTGGGGAGCCTTCTTACTACATGGAGGCTATGATGTGTGAGCATCAGTGCAAGTGGGAGTATGCTATGCAATCAAAGATGAATTGAATCATGAAGAATAAGACTTGGGACTTGGTTTCTTTGCCACATGGAAAGAAAGCATTGACCATGTAAATGGGTCTACAAGATGGTCACAAGTGATGATGTGCCTAAGTACAAGGCTCATTTGGTTGATAAAGGGTTCAAGAAAGAGAAGGGTGTGGAATTTAATGAGATTTTCTCTCCGATTGTGAAGATGACCACACTTAGCTATGTACTTGGACTTGTGGCAGTAGAGGATTTGGAGCTTATGCAGATGGATGTCAAGATAGCTTTCTTGCATGGGGATTTGCATGAGAAAATTTACATTGTACAACCCAAAGGCTTTAAAGAAAAGGAAAAAGAGCATTTGGTTTGCAAGCTGAAAAGAGTTTCTATGGACTTAAGCAAGTGCCTAGAGAATGGTATCAGAAGTTTGATGCTTTCATTTCAGAAGAGGTGAGGTTGATCACTGCCTCTACACTAAAAGGGCCAAGGATTATAGCCTGATAATCTTGGCATTTTATGTGGATGATATGCTATTGGCTAGCAAGAACACTTATGAGCTAGATGCATTGAAGGCCAAGTTGCATGAGGCCTTTGACATGAAGGATTTAAGACCTGCAGGTCATATTCTTGGTATGCGCATCACACATGACCAGAGTAGGAAACTCCTTTGGCTTTCAGAGAAGGAGTATGTTACAAAAGTATTGCAGCATTTCAATATGGAGAGGGGAAAGGGAGTAAGTACTCCATTTCCTCCATAGGTGAAATTGAGTTAGGCAGATAGTCCCAAATTAGATGAGGAGAGGGCCATGATGGCCAAGGTTCCTTATGCATCATCGGTTGGGAGTCTTATGTATACTATGATAGCTACTAGACCGGATATTGCATTTGCAGTGGGAGTTGTTAGCCAGCATATGGCTAATCTAGGAAAGAGGCATTGGGAGGTAGTTAAGTGCATCATGAGGTACATGAAGGGTAACAAAGAGATGTGCATCTTCTTTGGCAGAGAAGAGATGTGTGTACATGGGTATACATATTCTGACTATGCAGGGCATGTGGATAGCAAGAGATCCACTTTTGGTTATGTGTTCACCTTTGCAAGTATAGTGTTGTAAAGGCATATTGGTATCAGAGCCACAGTGGGAAGTTGTGGGGTTTGAAGGCCACTTTGACTTAACCCCGGCTATGTAGAATACTCAAACACATATATATATGGATGACATAGAAGATTAGGGTGTTCTGCCCCCACCAAAACTTGTGTGGCTCTCTTTTGGCTCTCCCTCTCTCTCCCCATCTTCCGTTCCACTTTTGTTGAGAGCACTCTCAAGGAGGCACAAGTAGAATGCAATCATCTATTATGCTAGCCGACAACTTACAGTGGTGGAAACAAGGTATGAAGAAATGGAGCAATAAGCTCTCTCTTTGGTGTTTTTATCAGAAAGTTTTGCTCCTATTTATTGCCTTTAGCCTCTTTCTTCCTTACCTCTCATTCTGTATTAGCATATCTAGTTTGCAAGCCTAATCTTGCAGGGGGATTTGCCAAATGGTTGTCAAATCTTTAGGAGCTCTCTTTCTCTTTTGTCACTCATGAGAATTCCACTAGGTCTACTATCGCAGATTTGCTCACAAGACAGGAGGATCTAGGAGAAGAAAAGAAATGTAAGGAGAATATTAAGGGTGAAAGGGAGACACCAGCAACAGCTTTTGTTTTGTATTTTGATGGGGCTTTTAGTCCTTCACACCAACAAGGATCCTGGGGGATTGTCTTGATGAATTCTAAAGGTCAAGAGGTATGGGCAAAAGGCAAGAGCTTCTAGGTAGCACAACTAATAACGTAGCTAAGTATAATGCTTTACTTCCTGTTTGGAGGGTTTCTTTAAAGTCAAGTTAACGAATTGGAAGTAAGAGGAGATTCTTAGCTTATTATAAAGCAAATGCAAGGGCATTACAAGATAAGAAGTCCTCATTTGCGAGAGCTTAATCAAAATGTGTAGTCAGTTTGATTTTTGCAAGTTTGTTCACATAAATAGAAAAGAAAATCAAAGGGCATATGAGTTAGCTACTCAAGCCATTGCAGTACAAGATGAGGGGGTGGTTTCTTTGGTAGACACTGGATGGCCAGAGCTGCAAGATATTCAGCACTATGTGGAAGGCATGTTTCCTCAAGGGTTAACTCCACAACAAAAGTAGAGATTGGTAAGGAAGGCTTGCCCCTATACTATTGTTGATGACATTATTTATAAATTGGAAAAGATAAGGTGCTTCGTCGGGGTGGTCCATCCCACGGAAACTAGGAGAATCCTAGAAATGTATCATCCATGTTTTTGTCATTTTGCTTCAGCAAGCACAGCCAGGAGAATTCTTAATGCAGGTTACTTTTAACACTTATTCATTAATTTTGGACTTGTCAATGTACAAATTCAATTTTACATATACTTTTGGACTAGTTTTTGGATAAAATTTAAGAAAAAACCCACTTTTCAAAGCACAGATGAAAACATAAAAACAAGCAATTTTTTAGAGATTTTTCAAGGAAATGAATTCAAAATTATAAAATTTAACGTGACACAGATAAGTTACACCAACAGATAAGATTCAACAGTTGTAAACTTTCGTAATATTTACAATATTTATAATCGTGTTAACAAACACCAAAAGTTACAATAAGCCTCTCACTGGAAGGCATTAATATTTGCAATTGATATCCTAGATTCAACCCATTCAAGAGCTAAGACCATCTCATCATGGTCGATGTAGTTAAAACTACATAATAGAACTAAGGAATTATAAATTTTCTCCTGTATAGCACTTTCTTGATTCCGTATGGCTTGTGCTTTCTGGGGTGGAAATCTCCCATAACGAACCACACGCAAAGTAACCTCACTTAGTTAGTCTGATAGCTCTCTTTGATATGAAAGTAATCTATCTATTTCGCTGGTAGACCTACTTATTTTCCCTCTCTCCTCCTTCTCTAGGCACTTTTGAGCAGCAAACTCCTCCTTTTTATCATGGGTTAACAGAGCTCGTTGTCGCTTTCTTTGCTCTCTGTTCGCCTCGTTCTCGGTGATCCAATCTTTGTTGGTGCTAATGGCTTCCTCCACGGAATTGATGACTTCAAAAAGATCCATGAAGCTTTAAGCTATGAGAATATGGACCACAAGAATAAGAGATAGTGAGGGAGTAAGGCGAGATGGAAGAAGAGTTTGAGAGTAAGGCTATGAGATGAGTGCAAGAACGATAATGGGAGTACACTCAAGTTCCAGAGTAAGGTTGCGGGCAAGATGGAAGGAGTAAGCTTGAGGAGAGGAGGAAGGTAATGAGAGCAAAGTGGAAGAAGTGTTTGGCTGTAAGGCTGCGGGCAAGATGGAAGGAGTAAGCTTGAGGAGAGGAGGAAGGTAATGAGAGCAAAGTGGAAGAAGTGTTTGGCTATAAGGTTGCAGGCAAGATGGAAGGAGTAAGCTTGAGGAGAGGAGGAAGGTAATCAGAGAAAAGTGGAATAAGTGTTTGGTTGTAAGGCTGTTGTCCATATTGAGAGTTTGTAGCCAGGTGCAGATATCTTCTATTGACTTTTTATTATTATTGAGCCATGTACAAAGAAGGGAATCTATGACATATACACACTTTCCAAAATTTGTAGGAAATCAAGATATCATTATATTGCATCAAAAAATAACCAAACATTAGCTCATTAGATTTAATCAATATATAAATACTAAGCCAAGATAAATTTTGTATCAAACCTGAGGATGACTATTATAACTTTATCATTAACCTCTTTCCCTTGATATGTTAGGATTTGAAACTCTTCTGCACCAAATGATAGATATTGAGGTCACTGTCCAATCACAACTGTCCAATCACAACTTAAACATCAAAGTTGCTTCCTATTTCTTGTATAGCTTAGACAAATCTTCAGAATTCTTCAACATGAGCCATGCCATCATCATATGCTCTGAGTTCCCATATAAGTGAAGTAGTTGACTCTTTATGTTAGGAAAGTCTTTCGGTGATCCTTTTATCGTCTTAAATATTTCACTTTCATTTTTTCCAGCAATCACCATATCAATTAAACTTGAAGGAAATATTGTGGCCTTTCTAACTTCAGATCCATAGGAACTCATTTCTTCTTCCTTCCCCTTTGCCGTTTGTAAAAAATACAAAAGCTCGTGAGATCGATAGGTTATAGTTAAATGTAATGCTTGTAAAACAAAAGTAAAGGGTCATACCAGGATACATGTTCGTGATTTCTTTGCATAATCTTGTGAGCCAGGAAGATCATCCATGTCATCTTCTGTAATCATCAATGCATCACCTTATCCTAGGAGCCATCAATATCTGCCATGTCATCATCTCCAATCCTCTCATGTTCCATCTCTTTCTCGTAGCCGACAGTTAGATTAGCTTGCAAGTGGAAGTGTGCCATGCAAGCCTTTCTTTCAATAATATTAGTGGAATATCCTTTTTTGAGAAGATCTTCGAAAAGATATCCGATCCGTAATAAGGTGACCTCCAATTAGGCAGTTGCAAGTATTTCAGCATAGTAATCAAAAGACTTCCACCTTTTGAAGGACATTCGTAGATTTTGGAGTGCACTTGGTGATGAGAGGACCTATGGATTTCTTTCTCCTCTAGCATGAGACGCAAACTCTTGGAAGTCCCCCTTATGCTATGTTGTAGTCTGGTCAGGATATGGACTCCGCATGCATAAGAGGAATGATTCGAGGCATTGGATCTTTAATCCACATTCTCACTTGCTTGTCTTGGATGCATCCACACCATTGTAGATCTTGAAATCACAGGCATAAACTTTCTCCAAAGTGTTATGTATCTCTTCCTTGTTTTCTTAATTGACAAAAATGACAATATTGCAAATTCCAAAACCAATGGAAAAGAGGTTTCATAATTATGGCACTTGGCAGAAGTATTCCTCAAGGAGCTGGGTGTAGTCGTGGGCGAGCCAGCAGTGCAAGATGCCCAAGGGGAGACGAACATGGAGGCGACAACTACAGAGATGGTGCCCCAAGTCAGCGAGTACCAGCGTGGCTGAATTGGAAGTCCCTTTAATGTGGATGAGTTGGAGGAGGCGCTAAGTCAGATGACAAATGAAAAGTCTCTAGGCCGAGATGGTTTGACGATAGGGCTTGGTAAAGCTCTTCCCAAAAAAATAGACTAGACTCAAGGTGGGTGATTGGAGACCAATTACTATGCTAAACACATCCTACAAGATTATTGCTAAAGCACTGGCAATCCGCATTACGGACAACCTGAGGACAGCCGTAGACAATCAGCAAACAGGCTTTGTTAGAGGCAGAGAAATCTTCTCTAACATCCTGAATGTGGCTACTTCCATCGACTATGCTAGAGCCTCGGACCAGAAGCTACTTCTCTTCGGCATCGACCTGGAAAAGGCTTACGATAGAGTTCGTTGGGACTTCCTCGTGAAGGTCCTTCAAAAACTAGGCTTCGGCCCCGATTGTATCCGCAAAGTTTCCTCCCTATTCGAGAATGCTTCAGCAGTGTTGTGCATCAACGGTGGAGCAATAGGCTGCTTTGACCTCAGAAGGTCGGTAAGGCAAGGCTGCCCCCTTGCTCCCCTTCTCTTTGCTCTAGCGCCGGTTCCCCTTGCAAGCAACCTTGGCGAACGCGTCGATTAAAGGCCTCACGCTTCCGACGGGGGACCTCCTCGGCTGCCAGCTGTTCGCTAATGATACAATGGCATTGATTCAAGAAGACGAGCGGAGCATGGAGACTCTAATGCGGATCCTGGAAACGTTTTGTGCAGCATCGGGGTCCAAATACAACTGGTCGAAGACCTTCCTCCTCAGGACGTCACATGCCCCCTCGCCGACGTGGGTGATTGCACTAGGGGTAGAGCTAATCCCCAAAGGTAAGGTAGTCTGCTACTTGGGAGCCCGACTGGGGGTCGACATAAACAGAAGACAGAGATTCAAATGGTTCATGGATAAACTAAAAGCCAAGCTTCGTCCCTGGAGCGGTCTGGCACTGAGTTGGAATGCAAGGATTCTTGTTGTGCACCACGTGTTGGCATTATCAACCACCTATGCGGCATCAATCTGGCACTTCACCAAATCACATTGGCTGGAAGTTGAGAAACTGTTTCGCAGCTTCATCTAGGCAGAAGAACGAGGCAAGAGAACGATGCACTATATCCTGTGGGAACCCCTGAAAGCCCCCAAACCGTAGGGCGCCTCAACCTTCCGGATTGCCACCTCAAGAACGTTGCAATGCTTTGTAAGTGGCTACCTAATCTTTTTGAAGTTAATGCGCCTTGGATTGTTATGGTGAAATGCTTCATAGTCAACACCAACACCAGGGGTATTGGAAGTTGGCCAAATCTAGAATGGTATGATCGCATCGTTCCTCCTTCCCTATCCACATAAAAAACTCAGAAATTGCCCAAGGGCTAGTCATGGCATGGAAGATTGGAATAGAGGCTATGACGTGGAAGGGAAGGTCAGGACTCCGTGGGGACGCAAGCTTAAAAGAAAGCATCTAGTGGTCTGCAACCCTCCCCCGTGAAGGCGAGCCATTCCATGACCTTCGACGAGCACGTAGCCTCTACAAAAAAGGCATTAGAATCTAGGACATCTGGGACCCAAGGAAAGCTGACTGGAAAACTGCGGCTCAGATCCGTGAAGCACTTGCTCTCTCAGACGAAGAAGCAAACATGCTACAGGCAATTCTGGACCGGATTCCCAACAATTGGCCTACTAACACAGCATCGTCATCAGATTGGAGGGCCGACCAATGGGTACTTGGCAAGACCCCTTTGAGGAAGCCAACAACTAGGATGGTTCATAAGCACCTCATATAGATGGACCCCAGAGCCCCAGACCTTAACAGAAGGTGGAACCTCAAATTTGCCTCAAATTTGGGCCGGCGTGGTGGAAGAAGCGGTTCATATCCATTTGGAAGTGCTGCCTAGTACTGTGGAAAGTGATGAATTGGTTTGGTGGCTTTCGATGAGAGGGAAACTGGCGAAATGTCTGCCAGTGAACCTGATGTGCGGCCTTTGTGGCGCTGAACCAAAGACCATAAGACACCTCTTCTGGAGCTACCCAATCACCCGAGAAGTCTGGTAAAAACTGGAGAAAGCAATTAAGAGCTCGACGCTGATGGCCCGCTTTAAAATCTCAAACAAATGGAGGACCGCCCTTCTCGATGACATAGTCAAGCTCTTGTCCACCATGGCGTCAAGTTGGCACTTAATCAGAGCAAAGGCCATCCTAGCATTATGGGAGACCAAGAACCAAGCAATGTTTAGATCCATGCATCTAAAAGAACAGAGAGCCTCTGGCATCACCGCATGAGTCATTACGATAGTGGTAAATTTCAACCAGATCATCGTAGCTAAGGACCCAATAGTCAACGACGCCCTTCTATAGTTGCACTCAATCAAGGTAGGCTTTTAGCTACTATGCAACGCAAGTCCAACACGAGTAGCCCCCATTAGGACCAAATTTTGTATTACATGGTCTTCCTCTTTTTTGATCGGATGGACTACCCCCCTTTAATAAACTTGGCTTTTAAATTTAAAAAAAAAACAAAAACAAAAAAACAATTAGATGTGCCAATTGAGGTTGCATTAAACATTAAAGTAGATGCACATATGTAAACATTTGAATGAAATATATCTTATAAAGGCTTTCAAGACCATTGAAAGGTCTTACAAGTACTTCAAATGTGCTCACAAAAGCACTTGAACAAAAAGTAGCCAAAAAATAATATCTAAATGACTCTATGTGAGGACTTTCCTCAAGAAAATGAAGAGGAATGTCAGTGGCTAAATGAGGATAAATCTTTCTCCTCTTATGAGCACCCTTTTAACATTACCAAGGTTTGAAGACGATCTGATGGAACCTAAGAACTACTAAGAAATTAAGAGCTTTGTAGATATAGCTCGAGCTCAAAAATTCCATTGAGTGAGCTTTTTAATGCAAAACAAATAGTATAACCTACTCTAGATGATCACAAGAGACCTCAAGAGAGTTGTATAAGATGAAAGGACAAGAGACTTTGATAACATGTTGTCAAAAAGTGGGAGAGTGTGCGACAAGAGGGAATTCCATTAGATTGTGGGAGAAATAACGCCAACCTTGCTGAAATTAAGGTGAAAAATAGAATCTTTACATGAGCACTTAGATCTTATTATCTTATTCTCTCATTCAGGCTCCTCTAGAGACATACGTAATGAGAATGTTACCCTTTAAACCTTATCTACATTAATAACAACTCTAAGCCCTTAAAAAAGTCATCTGCACATTTTTATGTGCACGAACCGCGCCAGCCCTGTTTTAAAAAGGAAATAGCTTCGGAGTCTCGAAATAGAGCTATGACTTTGAATTCTAAACACCCATCATCTAAGAGAGAAGACTATTGTTTTTTGGGATTGTATTAGCATAACTAAGTGGTTTCCCAAAGCGTAAAGAAACGCTTTTTTCACAGACTTCTGTCTGCTCAATCTGTGCGAAATGCAAGAAATCGAGTTCTGTCTTCTCAGCTAAAAAATGAGAAGTTATATTTGAGTTAGTACTGTACAATTCTCCAGCTAAGTATATGAAGTCTTCTGCTTCTGTCCCTAGACATCATCTTAAGACTCATCATCGAAGAAGAGACCGTCCACAACGTTGTCTATGAGAGCGTTCACTAAATTCTCATAGCCCTTTGTTACTGTATAGGCTACCCGGCTTTTTGCACGCCATGCCACTGCAAATCCTGCGGCAAACACGCTCGACATCACACAAAGCCCAGCAACTTGAAGTAGCCTGTGCAGATCCAGCTTCTGGAACACACTGTTGCCCGTTACTGCCTCTAACGCTAACGCTGATGCAAATACCATCTGCACCACATGAAAAGAAATCGATCAACATCTACAAAATACCATCTGCATCACATAAGAGAAATCCATCAACATATTCCCGCCTAAAAGCAAAAGTCGATCAGCATCTACAGGCAACCGCCTAACGCCCACATAAAAGAAATCGATCAACGTATTCAAGCAATCGCCTAAAAACAATACTGCTAACGCTATGACCTCTATTGCATCTGAACAACGGAAATCTAGCCGCAGTCCCAATCACGCAAAATTCATAAGACCCAGGAGCTCGAACGTCACGGCAAGAAACAAAAGCTACTAACCATTGCGAGCCGACCAGACAAGATCTCCCAGTCCCGGATCTTCGCAGACAATTCAATGTTTGCGGCCAACAACTTGAAAAAAGCCGACATCGACTTATGAGGGTCGCTAGTGACGATCCCGTCTGGGTTCTGGCCGAACGCCCGCAAAGTGCAGATTCTGGGAGGCACGTAAACCTTGGGCTGATTTACGCCTAAAGTGGAGGAAAAGGTGCCGCGATCGGGCAGATCAGTGGGGGTCGAAGAGGGAGGAGGATCGGCGGTGGAGGCGAGCTGGAGGGAGGGGTCATGGTGGAGGGCACGGAGGTGGAAAAAGGAGGGGCGATGGGGGAGGGGGAGGAGGGGAGGGAGGAGGGGGTGATGGAGGCGGGAGAGGCGAGATTGGAGGTGGAGGAAGCGAGCCATGGGGAGAAGAAGAAGAAAACGAGCTATGGCGGAGACGAGCAAGAATGCAAGCAGCAGCAAAACGATGGAAGACGACAACCCAGCATTTTGGGAGGACACGTCTTCTGATTCTTTGTCCCACATTCAAACTCTTCACCAGATTCTCAGAGGAGGGATGGAGGGGGAGCCACGAGGGCAAGAAGAAAAGGTACCCCCACCACTTCCTCTCTCACCCCATACTCACACTCCCCACATTCTTCCCTTCCAAGGACCTCCCCAGCCACGCCCTCCGCTTCCTGTTGCCCCTCACAGTGCCTAGTTCCAGCCTTCCTTGCACCCATTGCCCTTTCCTTCCCTCATTTGTTTCTTGCCACGCATTTTCTTGACTCGTCTGTTTTTTTTTGGTTGCCAGGCTTATTCTTGTAAAATAAAACATCTCCAACAATATCAAGGACTTTTCTTACGTCATTTGTTTCCACCACCAGGCATATTCTTGCAAAATGTAACATCTGCATCAATATCACCCTTCCAGGTCGATAACAATATCTGTCTTCCTAAGTCATCAGGTC
This sequence comes from Dipteris shenzhenensis, assembly GCF_047967505.1. Lineage (NCBI taxonomy): Eukaryota > Viridiplantae > Streptophyta > Polypodiopsida > Gleicheniales > Dipteridaceae > Dipteris > Dipteris shenzhenensis. Next base: position 17,999,920 of record NC_141628.1, read on the forward strand.
ACTTTTGATTGAGTGGACTAGAGCAAGGACAATCACATGCTATAGCAGCTCTGGTGTCTCAAGAGCCTCTACCACATATGCTCCCACATGCACATGGAAGCTAAACATCCTGCTCTCATGACCCCCACACACATCTACAACCACTTCAAAGAACATCATTGTGCAAGTGCAAGCTTTGAGATATTCACACTCTCATGACCCCCACACACATCTACAACCACTTCAAAGAACATCATTGTGCAAGTGCAAGCTTTGAGATATTCACAGCAAGATTAAAAGCACCCTAGTTTTCTAGGACTTCATCCCAAATAACAAAGTGGCACCCATGGGAACACTGAATATAATGCTCCATGCAACTTCCTTGAGTGCATGCAAAAGTGCTACTCTAAGGCGAGGAGTTGCTTCTATATACCCCACCTTACATCCATATGATAGGCCTTTCATGAGGCCTCAACCCCCTCAACCATCACCACTACCTATGGCCTCAAGTTGGCCACACCACCACCTAGCTCCAGGTGCTCCCCTAATGTTCACCTTCTCCCATTCCTTTTAAGGTGTCTCACTCCTCTTTAAATTATTCGAATTGATATTTTGTTGGAACTACAATAGAGCTTAGGGCATGAGTGCCCATTTATATATTATCCTTTTTGTTAATTAAAAAATAAATAAATTGACATTAAATCAAATTTATTTTTTGGAATTGTACAGTGTCTATCGAAATTATTTTTTGAAATTGGGAAGTCTATCGAAATAATTTTTTGGAATAAGACAATGTCGTGAGGGTTACGGCTCCAATTGGAGGCAGCAGTTTGATGGGCCGGGCTCATGTTGTCGCTCCACCTGGGATCACAATGGCAGATATCTCTGAGAGGGGATGCCACCGGTGCTCAATATGGCACCTCAATTTTGGAGGGTAAGATTTTGAGCACCAGTTGCGCATTTCCTCTCCAGCCAATAGGGAGGTGGCACCTAGAGCTGATAGGGGGGTGAAGGCACCTTCAATGCTCTGAAATGGATGGGTAAGCCAATAGAAAAAGGCATGCAATCGTCCACAAAGGTCTCTGCCTGTACGGGAGAGCTTCATTAACTATAATGAAGTAATTTCTCCATTCTAGCATGAACAAATCTGTTACTTCACTCTAGCTGCGCATTTATGCAGCGTGTGCACTGACTCTAAGTGAAGGCGTGTTCATGTAAGAAGTGAAATTAGGATTTTAGATTTTCATGAAATTCGACATTGATTACGGCAATTGATTTTCACTTTCTATTTTCTTCCTTGGAATCTCTCTCTCTCTCTCTCTCTCTCAACTTTTCGCCCTCTTATCCATGCTACGTATCCGATTCCATGAGCACTTAGATCTTATTCTCTCATTTAGGCTCCTCTAGAGACATATGTAATGAGAATGTTACTCCTTAAACCTTATCTACATTAATAACAACTCTAAGCCCTTAACAATAGTCATCTGCACATTTTTATGTGCGTGAACCATCCAGCCCCATGTATTTGTTTTAAAAAAGAAATATCTTTGGAGTCTCGAAATAGAGCTATGACTTTGAATTCTAAACACCCATCATCTAAGAGAGAGAGGAGACCATGGTTTTTTGGGATTGTATTAGCATAACTAAGTGGTTTAAAGAAACACTTTTTTCAAAAACTTTTGTCTGCTCAATCTGTGCGAAATGCAAGAAATCGAGTTCTGATCCTCATGTGGATGAAACGGAGGAGGCATCCCCTCTCAGAGGTATCTTCCATTGTGATCCCAGGTGGAGCCGCAACATGAGCTCGGCCCGTCAAACTGCTGCCTCCAACTGGAGTCGTAGCCCTCCCGACATTGTACAATTCCAAAAAATAATTTCGATAGACTTCCCACAAAGTGGGCATATTGAGTCTAGTTGAATCCTTTTGGCTAATTTCTCTCTCATTGGGAGCCATTGATGTAAGATCTTCTAGAGGAGGAACCGTGCCTCATTCGCATATTCGAGCTAGAAACATGAGTAGAAAAGGATACGAAGATGGTAGAATATTTGGGATCCCCTTAATGGAGACAACGATCGTTGACTCTCCAAGCTTTAAAATAAGATGAATGATCAAAATCATTCATAAGGCCTGCCTGAGATGGAAAAAGATGAGGATAAGAAAACATGAGTTGGAAAGGGATACAATCCAGGCCTTCCCGAGATCGAAAAAGATGAGGAATTGGATACGTAGCATGGAAAAGAGGGCGGAAAGTTGAGAGAGAGAGAGAGAGAGATTCCGGGGAAGAAAATAGAAAGCGAAAATCAAGTGCTATAATCAATGTCAAATTTCATGAAAATCTAAAATCCTAATTTCAATTCTTACATGAATGCGCCTTCACTTAGAGTTAGTGCACACGCTGCATAAATGCACAGCTGGAGTGAAGTAGCAAATTTGTTCGCGCTAGAATGGAGAAATTTCTTCATTGCAGTTATTGAAGCTCTCCCGTACAGGCAAAGAGCTCTGTGGACAACTGCAGGCCTTTTCCTATTGGCTTGCCCATCCATTTCAGAGGAAGGTGCCTTCACCCCGCTGTCAGCTCTAGGTGCCACCTCCCTATTGGCCGGAGAGGAAATGCGTAGCTAGTGCTCAAAATTGCACCCTCCAAAATTGAGGTGCCATATTGAGCACCGGTGGCGCTCCACCTACACCTCAAGTACTGAGCCAACCTCCGAAATTCGCCCTTGGTACGCGAATTTTCACCTTGTGTGCTAGACCTAGCGAAGCGTGAACTCCATAGTCAAATCAATACAAGCACAACGGACCGTCAACGACACACAACAAAAGATGAATACGTACACGCACGTAACATGTTAGGCAGAAGCGAAAAAGAACGAGACACGCATCAGAGTCAAAGGCACCCACACGAAAATAGACGAAAGCAAAACGCACGCAATGCACACCACCCTTCTCAACAAACCCACGCGAAAAACGCAAGCCAACTAACGCGGGGCTCAGGCACTCACGCAAAAGCACAACGGAATCTTCAACCAAGCACACAACACGCACACGCACACGCACACACGGCGCATACAAGACAATGGAATAAATAGAGCAACCAAGACGCACAGAAACGGACAGCTCATCGAACACACAGACAGAACCCACATAGTATACACACAAAGACCGGACTTTTTTCCCACAAGGCAGTGGTCTGTCTCTCTCTCTCTCTCTCTGGTTTGCTGGTTGAAGTGTGTAGGTCGTCTGTGTGCTCTCCTTGGTCCTGTTGCAGTTCTGCTTTGTCGTTTTAGAGATCGCGCGTGCGTTGAGTGCATTTTGTTGACCAAAACAAAAGGTTCGTTACTGTACATAAGGTCAACCTCCTTCATTCATCGAAGCTTCCTTCATTTGGCCAAGCCAAATGTCGTCACCTTCAGAGTCGTGACGCAAGTGGAAGAATATGTAACGAAAAAATGGCATAGAGACTCCTTCGCGGGAGACTTGTGGTACTCTTTTCTTCCTTGGCGGGAGAATCCATCATGGGGGCCATCCTGTGTTGAGAGAAAACCTGCAAACATTGTATAGAAAACCTGCAAACCAATGAACCTGCTTTCTCAAACCTCCTAAAATTTTTAACCCCAAGTTCTATGATGTGTTGACCAGTCGCTTAAGCCTCTAGAGTCCTCATATCAAATCCTATGATTTCCTATATACAATCACCACCTCAAAGTCCCAACAATGTAAAATAAAACATAAAGCAATAAATGTTTGCCTTTTCTTTTGCTTGATTAGTGCATTAGAAAAAATTCAATCTAACCCAACAAAGCTAGTAAGGTGGCAACTTTAATTGTCAAATAGAAACGACAAAATTAACTGTAAAGCAAGGAAGAGAGAGAGAGAGAGAGAGAGAGAGAGAGAGAGAGAGAAGATGGTTGTGTGTGCGCGCTCACACACACACACGTGCACATTGTAATTGGTTTAAAGATACCAATAATATTATGGCTGATTTAGGTGTGTACAAGGCAATGCGGAATGAGATAGGGAAGGGAATGTAGATGCAGGTCACCCTCAAATGGTGCCTCGTGCCATTTGATCGTGACTTGGGGACCCACGTCTCTTCCCTCTATGCAATTTGATGGTGATGTATCTATGTGTCCTATGGCAAGGTTCCAAGTTTGTAGGTCAAAAGTGTCCTGATGGACTGAACATCTACAACCCCATGATTTTCACGTCTAATGAAAAAGAAGAGGGCCCATGGCCCAAGTTTGAGTTGCAATGCTCTCACTTGTGCCAAACCTTTCATGTGTATAATGCCACGAGTGCATAATGAAGAATGGCTTCTTGGTCTATGATTAAGTTGACTTGCTCCATGCTTAGCAATGAAGCTTATTCTCTGCATTCTATTGAGTAAGAACCTCATTTCAAACTCTATCAATTTTCTTCTTTAGGTAATTTTGTTCTTCTTTAGTTGATGATGGCCTTGGGTTACTTAGAAGATCAGAACACACACACACACACACACACACACAAATCTATGTATACCCTTACATATTTACATACACACACACATACACTTACACACACTCTTATACACACACACAGACACACACACTTGGAGAATTTTTGTACCAGTTCTAGGATGTTTTGCATACTTAATACTAGCTAACTTGGTTTTGGCTTCAGATGCACTTTCTTTTAGGTTTTTGGATTTGGGTTTAATTGTGTATGCTCCAAATACTAGACCCAAGTTCTCCTCATTCTTGTTCTAGGGTCTAGATATATTCTTTACTAGATTCTAGAGGGGTAAATTCTTAGGTCAATACGTTTCCTTTCCACTTCATACTTAGGAGGGTCATGTAGAAACAACAGGCCTATCACATGCATTTGATAGAAAGATATTTTTAGATCATGTATTAAAAAAAAACATCTATAAAGGAGTATTATTTACAAAATTGAAAAAAGCTTACAAAATTGTAATGAAAAAGGGCATCTTTTAATCATAAATATTCATACATAAGTGATTTTAAAAATAGGCCTTGAATGCATGTGATATAGAGGTGGTATATACACACACACATACACTTACAACCAAAAGACAAAGTAGAAGAAAATCATACAACTCAATATTAGGTTGGAACCTTGTAGTTCTCATTTCCCCATATATGGACTCCATTTTCATGGACATTTGCAATAATGTTGGACTTAGGATTAATTACACAATGATGACTAGTTCCAATTGCATTGACACATGTGTAGATAGGTGTGGGTTAGGCATGGTTGACACATAGGTGTAGATATGTGTGTAGATAGGTGTGGGTTAGGCATGGTTGACATTTGATAGCAGATACCCAACTTGTGTACTAGCCCTCATGTGCCTGAAAACAATAGTAGAGCCATCTACAGGTAGCTTTAGTAAATAGACAAATGAATTAAACAACTAATGCATAAGGCCATGATTTGGTAGCCAAAGGCCTACATAGGAAGCAAAAGCAATTACAGTCAAATCTTATCGATATAATCATTATAAGAGATGGTAGGCTTTCTACCTACTAGAGAAAAGGATTTCTTACTGCTACAACCAACTGTTATGCATGGGATAAAGAAAGCCTTGAGTTCTCACAAAAAAAACTTTAAATGAGTCACTTTGTGCATGTATGTATAAAGAGGGAACACTTAAATTAGGGGTGTAATACACACAAATATTCAGCCAAATGAGTCAGATAATGTTCAAGTACAAAGTGTAACCAAACGTGTGACAACATTAGCAAACATTATTGCATATAAGTGGGTAAATTTGCACACAAACAAGAACTAAATGGAATATTCCTTTTTAAAAAGCAAAAATTTGTGATTTTATTATCATAATTAAAAACACTATTGCATAGTATCATTATGTTAAAAAAGCATGCAAAAGAGGCCTAAATTTATGAGCATTTTTCATAACAATTTTGGAAGTTGTTGACATTTATGTAATTCTAAAAAACACAATACATAGTCCTTATGGTTTGCTAACATCATCAAAGGAATTGAAAAGATGGGAAATTTTTCATTACAATGATATTTCAAAAAGGATGAACTTTGATATAACTACACAATTAAAAATTTACATGCACTCTATCATTTTGCAAGTGCATCCTTGTCTATATCAATAGCTATAGTTTCATCATGTTCAAGGTCATTTTCATGATTCAATGATGATTCAAAAGTGGATGATCCATCCTCCTTAGCACTATCAACAAGAGCATTTCCTTTGTCCATATGAAGACCTACTTCTCCTTCCATTTGCAACCATGTGAGAGGAGGATATAGCAAGATGTGTGGCATAGGATGGAACCTTCTCGAAGAGGATGTTATTGTCTTCTTCCTTAGGTGTCCATCACTTCCTAGCTAAAATCATAAACAAGTATGTCTACTTCTTTAAGATCGCAAACACTCAATCATTTGCTAATTTTTGGTGCCTTTATTGTCCTTTTCCTTTCAATGGATTATTATGCATAGTCCTAAACCCTTGCACAGTAATGGAAGTCACTTGCCCTTGCATAGACTTTGAAGTCGGCCACTTTTTTAATCCACAATGGATGCCCAAGATGGTCATCTTGAGGAAGAGTTGTAATCATGGATCCAACCTTCAATTGTTGTATGGAACCTGCCCACATTTTAGTGAGCTCTTCTCATCATTGGCAACATCATTGTGCACCAAGGTACATCACTCATGCAGGTATATTGATTAGGGCTTCTACCTCAAGTGAAGACTCTAAGGTTGCATAGGCTATCATGAAGGAGGAGAAGATGATGGCAATACAAAAGGATTACACAAAGTAGTAGTGTTACTCTTGTAGTGATCGAGGATGAGGGCATGGGATCCAAAGAAAGTATTTTGCCACACTTTAATCTAGAGTATGTTTTTCCTTCTCATCAACTTCTCTTATTAGGCATGCACCTTTCATAGTGAGCATCCCTTCTTTACCACTGGAGGTTCTTGCACTGAAGTAGGAATTTCATGGAGTGGAAAACAAATGACAAAAATTATAAGCCATCCATGGGCACACAATCTATGGAAGAGATATATTGCTTACCCTATAGATATGTTCTTTGATCTTCTTTTTTCCTTATGATAAGATCTGTTGGTACAACATTCCTCACCTTTCTCCACCTCTAAATCAATCTCCTAAAATTGTAAGTCTCTTTCAAGTGATAAACCTCACTCGATGGGGTATAAGATTCTTTCACAAGGTCCACTATCTCTACCAAAGTGAATGCATCATTTGTATACCATAGTTTTGATCTATTTGATCAAGAGTATGAATAACCAAGAGGAAGCCAACTTTGAACTCATCAACAATTCCTTTATCCATAAGCACACACATGTAAATAAGAAATGTTGGATTTTTAATTTTCTCTTGTTATTATCAAGCTGGATATATAGGGTTCTTCAAAGGGGTCCTTCTCACGGTGTGGTAATGTGATGATTTATTATGATTGAGAGATTAGTATCATTGTGCAAATTTTATGGTTGAAAAATACGGTAGCTTGGAGTATTTTGATACAAAAGACATCCCACAAGATGCATTTGCACAAATGTCTCTTCCTTCACATCTTTAGGACCTCTCATGAAGTGTGGCAAATAGGTCTTCTTTTGATCAATAGCGTCCATAATGATCCCAAAATACTTGTCAAGATCTTCAAGCATTTTCTTCCATACTTTGCCAATTGTGAGCATTCCTTAGCTTATTGTTCTCTATGGTGCTTAAGAGTAGTATTGATTTGAGCTTGATGTAAAAGCACAAAAAAATAATTAAACATACCCAAAATATTTTAGAGAACCAACCTTCCATGTAAAAGTACTTGTACATCATTTGCTTGATGTTGCTTCCCTTTATCATTGACTCTTGATGCTTGCACATATACTACATAAGTACTCCAATTCTTACTTTTCTAGATACCTTCACATTATTACAAAGTTCTTCCACAACCCTCTAAAATGAATATAGCTAGCGAGATCTTCTCATTTCCTTCTAACATCTACCCCTTGTATATGGGTAAACCTCAAATCTTATGTAATTGCCCATCAAGTGTAATTTTCCTATTTGGACATCACTTTTGTGCTCACATAAAAGTAGCCTTCCATCCATGATGGCCATTTGTCTGATTACCATATAAGATGTGGATTCCTAAACACCATCTTCACTTTTTCACATGTGCAATACTTGCATTCACTAGGGTATGAATGGATTTAAAGATTGATCTACAAATCTGTAGACTTCATGAATGATACTCTATTTGCTCATTCTTTAGAGGGTTGATTGCTACATTCAAGTAATAAATCTTGCTCCTCACAAAACATGAGAGGGCATGTTTCCCTCATATGAGCCTCGAATATCAAAAATTGCACATTGCCTCCCATACATCATAAATCTTTATCAATGTGAAACCTTAAAAAAATCCTGATCTTGTTTTTCAAGGTGGCGATGTAGAAAGTTGAAGCGAAGCTTATCGAAATGCACATTAGACCTACTTTGATAGCATTGTGTTGAAATGTGCACAATCATAAGTGCATGCATGGTGCAAGTTTTATTAGGGGAGAAGGACTTAAATGGAAGCTCACCCCTCAATGACATGTGGAAAATGGTATAATGTATTAATACCACATACAAAGTGGGGGCCTAAAATGGAAAGCATGTAATGCCTTGGTGATAGGGGTCCTCAAGACCCTGAATCCACTTTTGGGGATGAGACTCCTTGGAGTGGCTAGGTGGTTGAGGGTTGGAGCACCCCCAGTACATGGCTGCAAGCCACATGTCCACATGTTTCAACATGGTATCAAAGCTAGTGGCTCTGACTATACGTGAGCTAGCTACTACAGGTTGACACACCTACCATAGGGTAGGAAAGCAAAGACTAAACACACAGTACATAATACCATGGGGCAAAAAATGCACAATAATACACCCACATGATGGCACTAGGCCAGAGAAGAGAAAGGGGCACTACATGCCATAATAAAAAAGGTGGAGCTTGGAATAGCCACAAAAATTCGTAGAGTAACACCTAGGAGACTGTACACAGCTAAAGAGCCAGCCACACATGCACAATATACAAGCTTGATGTAATGGTTTGAACTGACATGAAGTGCAAACACTACTAAGTAGGCTAAATGATTGACATACGATGGAATTGACATAGAAGATTGGCAAAACAACTAGTGTAGGTAGGGGCTAGACTAGGCTATAGTTGATGTGGGATTGATGCAAATTGATGTGAAGAATGAGACAATGATGAAGCCAATAATGAGGATCATACTAGTCCGATTTCAACTGCAGGCCAAGGTTACACTTCAGCAGTGCCAACATGGGTAGACCACCACCAAAAAGATACATGCCATTAAGGTGATAACACCATAGGTCAAGGGAGTAGAGTCCAAAGTAATGCAATTTGACATGATTGTCAAAAAGCCAACAACAAGATGCACATGACCAAGAAAAAAGAATTGTTACAAACAAAAATGTGCAGCGAAAATGATGTGATAGTCGAAATTCATGGAAGGACAAGTGTTAAAAAGGGGAGACCAACGTGGTCCTTAAAAGGACTCTTCTTAAAGGTAATTGACACACAAGTAATGTGTGAATTTCAAGTCGTCCAAGATGCCAAAATGCCCATGCAAGGTGTAAGCATGCCGATTAATACAACATGCACCAAGGAGATTCACACATGGTCAAAGTTGTGAGAAAGGACCAAGAAGCCGCATGCCTTGGAGAATGGACAATGTGTAGGAAAAAACCGTGCATCATAAAAGTTGATTATAGATTGGATCCCATGGATTGCAAATGGAGCACAAAGAAGAAAGTCAATGACAAGTTAGAACCCAACTCAAGATTGGTGCAAGAGTTCATATGGGAGAAGGAATAGAATGGAACACTCCTCAATGACATGTGGTGAATGGTACAATGGCTTAAGCCCACATACAAAGTGGGGGCCTAATATGGAAGGCATATAATGCCTTGGTAATAGGAGTCCTCAATACCCTAGATCCAATTTTGGGTAAGAGAATCCTTGGAGTGGCAAGGTGGATGAGGGTTGGGGAACCTTTAGTACATGACTCCACTAGTGCATGCCATATATCGATGTATTTTGATCATATTTTGAAATTCAAAAACCATGCACCGCTACTTTTGGCTCAGTTTGTTTAAAATATTCAAGTTCATGGACACTGAGAGACTCGATGGCTTGCTAATAAGTTCACATGAAGAGATAGACACATGCCCACAACTAATTTTACAGTTGTATGTTGAGACTGAAGACTCTTTGGGGGTGATGAAGCTTATCTTATGAGATGACATGGATGAAGATGCACTTGCAAGTGCATACATTGATACCAAGACCAACATCCTAAAGATCACACAACAAACCCAATGAGGAGTTGGTACACCCAAAATAATGAAATGCCCATATAGACACCATGTGTTATAGAGATAGGGCCTTCGAGGGTAGTAAATGTACATCCTCAATGAACCCTAAAAATAAAACCTAAAGGTCACTAAACTAAGCAAGAAAACAGGCTTTTGAGGTCCATATTTAAAGAAGTAAACATAATTGTATTATTTAAACCTTGGATTTGAAAACATTATCTACATTAGTCTATAAAATCCCAAGGTTTTAAGCCCTTATACCCACTCTTGCAGACAAAATGGCCAAATCCAAAGAAGTCAATAGAATATAAAAGACTCAATGTTGATACTTTTTGGTTTTCTTGTTAACTAATTTCATAAACATTCTTGTTTAATTTATTTTTAAAATATGTTCACAAAAGAGGGAAACTTTTTTTCAAAAACAATTTATTTTTTCAATGAAAATTCCAAGAGGCTTCATGCTAATTTGATCCTTGGGATCGATGTAGTCTCATGCTAATCTGATACTTGAGATTAGGTTAGTCTATAAGCTTACACAAATTCAATCCCAAGGATTAGATTTGTGTGAGATTGCAGGCTTACCAATCACTGGTATCAGATTTGCATGAGTCTACAAGCTACTTCAATCTTGGGGATCAAATGTGTATGGCATTGTCCTAGAAGCTTCAAGCATATCTAGTCCTCAAGATTGGATTTACCTGTAAGATTTCCAAAACTAATCCTAGCCATTGGATTACCCTTATGCTTCATGGGAACTTGTTTGAATGGGTTTCATTCTTATGAATTTTGTGGAGCTCCAATTAGACTCAATCCCAAAGGGTTGAGTTTTTATTGAATATCATACTAATTCGCTCCTTAGGATCAATTGCATCTGTGTTTTAGGTATTTTTCCTTTCAATTGTCTCATTATTAGGAGTAGGATTTTTAGCATATTTTACCGTTTTCACAAATTTTGTATAAAAAAACAACTTCTTTGCCTTGAGAAACTCTAAGTTTTGTTTATTTTTAGTTTTTTTCAACTTTTACAATGATTTTAATTCAATTTCCAAATATTCTCCTTTCCTTTATGCAAGACATTGAAGTTGAAAATCGCGCACAAGAAGGGGAATGCTTCAAAAAGTGATCCCTAATGGTCTTCCCTGAACCTAAGGTGTGAAGAAAACTAGGAGCAAATATACATCTCTAATTGCGAAACAAACTTATTTGCTTTTGGTAGTCATCAAAAAGGGTTTGTTAACCCTAAATTGCCTTCACAAAGGCTCTTGGTAGTAGAAAAATACTCAAATAAGGCCTCAAAGAATAGATTACACATAAATACCATTTTCATAGATGTTTCCTTGAGTATTTAGATAAGACTCTACACCTTTATTTATCTAGGGATCCATTCTACAAGATGATGAGAAGAACTACAAATGTTGTGGCATAGTGAGGCCACTCACTTACAATGAAGACAAAACCTCTTCTATCACATTCACAATTTCTACCAAATTTGAATTTCTAGAGAAGAAAATCTCAATCATTGAGATGACTGATGATTTTGGGAAAATCAGTCCCTTTGCTCTCAAGGGAAAAGTACAAGGGTCTCTGAGGATCGAATCCAATCTCCTACCCAAGCTTATTCCTTATATATTTCCCATTAGAAGCATCTTTGGAATCAGAGAGCAAAAAATCTCCAGAGGGGGAAAAGAAGAGGACCTAATTCGGAAGCGGTGAAGGATCTAAGAAGGGATCAATCAAGGCAAGCATTGAGGCCTCAAAGAAGAGACAAAAGTCAATGCCTTAGCAAGTGGGCATTGGCTCATCACCATCTATGAGGAACATGATGCATAGGCTCCTAGAATTTTATTGACTTTTGGAATGATGAACACACAATACAATACTCTAAGAGAATAGATTTAGTTGGCAAAGCTTGTGGGTTTGAGACTTTTAAGTTATAGGTGAAGATACTCCAAATTCCCCCTATTGATCTAGATACTTGAAGGAGACCCCTAGAAGTTAGAGAGTCGTACCCACAAGGAGACCCCTAGAAGTTAGTCATACCCACAATATGTGGCAAATTTGAGGGATAGAATGAGATTAAACCTTTCGCCAAAGTGGTTCCCTTTCTTGTGATGGTTCATCTAGTTCACTGCCTAAACAAAGGCCATATTGTAGAGGCCTAGAGGTAGGTATGCATGTATTACCCTAACTTTATGCATTTCAAAATAGGAGAGTGTAAGATGTATGTGCATCATGTAGAGGAAGAATCCACCCTTCTTTCTTGGGCTCATAATAATGAAATGGCTATCAGTAGGGTATGTCATTCATCCAGAGGATCTGACTTTTTTCATGATAATTACCTTGATTTTCTGAGGAGTAATGATAGGGTCACTCTAGTATTGGGGATCCAATTTTGTAGGGAGACCTTGTTTTTATGAGACAAAGTGTTCAAATGCTATGAGGAGGTATGGCCAAAATTTTCAAGTAGCTTTTAATTTATGTCTAGTCTAGGATTTACAAGAGGAAAATTTTTGTATGTGGGAAAGAGGAGAAGTAAAGGGTTAGAGAAGTAGCTAAAGGCAAACGATGATCCAAACATGCCTTGAAGACCATATGTAAAGAACTCAGGGGGGTGACTAAGAAATATGTAAGATAGCATGTGTGATCAACGGAAGGGGTTTTATATTTTTATAGAGTCAAAAAATATACATACATAAGGGGTTTTTAAATTCAAAAAGTGAAAATTTTCATACATAAGTATACTTTAATCATCTGAAATAAGTATGTAGGTTATACAAATTTGTAGGTAAGGAGTTTTGTTAATACCCCTTGATCACACATGCTATATGGCATTTTTACATAGTCGCGCCCCCAGGGTAAAGAAATGATCACCTCTTGGAGATGAATGCAAGGGATCAAGGATGACAAAGTTGTACCTTTTGCATCAACTCAAGTGAAGGCATGCGAGTTTATCTTGAATGAGACGTCTCTATATTTTGAAGAGTAAGCTCTTGCTCTCTTTTTTATAGATAATTTTGTCATTGTGTGTGTTTTTTATCATTGTGTAAGATGTATGGGAATAATTATGTCCCTTTTTTGTGTAAGAATAAGACATATATGAAAATGTAGGAGCAAATGATGGTCAGGCTTAGTGTGTAGTTATGGGATCATATAGTTTTTATTATCTCATCTCAAGTGCATATGAGTCTTTGAAGCTATGTTCTTAGAAGTTTAAGTAATTGTAGGTATAGCATCAAATGTTTTATTTGAAAATATTTTATAGTAGAACTAAGCATTGTATGATAAAATGAAGCATTATCTAGCTTTTGTTTTGTCTGTTATATAGAAAACAAGGGCAAAATCTAGCCCCCTAAATTCCCTTGTCCATGTAATTCCTAATGCAAATTGAAGGTGCAAAACTAGATAAGGAGACGAGAGAGAGGCTACAACTTGTACAAACTGATGAGAAGATGAATTTTTTTATCCCTCTCTCTAATCCTTTAAGTGTTAACTAGTATAATATATACTATAATATTTTGCTACAAACATCCCTAAAAAAGACTATAAGCTAGCTATAGTAGATATTCCTCACAAATTTAGATTTAAGGGATGAGTAAACAATACATCTCTAGATCATACGCAGATTGATGCCATGATGTTATCCTTCAAAGCACACAACACAACTCCCAATTGGAGCATCATCGCTTTTCATTCCACAGCCCAATGTAGCACTTGTGATTACAGCCTTGACCACACCCACTTGTAGGAGAGTATGGTCTAGTAAGTTTATTGTAACTTTGTCCATCATCTTGGATGTGTGCTAGATTTTGTTACAACATCTTAAACGGAGATTAAGCACATGAACAATGGAAGTGAATTGAACACTGAGTTCCAAGGAGTAATATGTCCATTCAAGAATTCACATGCTTGATCTCCTTGTCTCCATGCTCTCTTAAAATATAAATGTGCATTAGCACGCTCTCATCCTTTCAACTAATACTCTTGCACTCTCAAATCCTGTCCCTCCTCCTCCTCCATGTCGTTAAGCTCTCTTACACTATCACTGTGCACTAGCATGCTCTCATCCTTGCAACTGTTGAGATATGGTGCCATGAGCACATAAATAGAGGCTAAGGTATGGTATAGGAATGTATTAAAGTAGCCATCGTAGGATGTGGACTACATGATGTGGAGATGTGGATCAAGGATATCCACAAGGAGAAATGTGGATGAGAGGATCCCACATGTGTTGACTTTTCTAAAGGCTCTCTCTATATAAGAAGCCTATCATGTATTATTGATCATATATAGATTGAGTGTTTGCTACCCTATGTCTCTCTTGTGGTGCTTTGATCCTCCTTGATCCCTCACTTTGTCATGGTATAAGAGCATGGTTCTTCCTTCCGCTTAGGCGCCATCCTTGAGAGAGTGATCGAGAGATTGAGTGTTTATCTTTCATTCTGTTGAAAGATTTCCATTGAGTGATAGAAATTTCGTTCATGTGAGAGAATTTCCATTCGTATATTGTGAGAGGATTCTTTTGAGAAGCTTTCATTCGTTCCACTTTGAGAGATTCATTGAGAAAGAGAGTCTCATTTCTTTGTTGCATGAGATTTCAATTCTGAGAGTCCATTCCTAAGAGAGAGAGCAAGCGACCTCTCCAACTACAAGCATGCCTGGTCGTCAACACAAGCAAGAGACTCGGTGCTACAACAACAAACCCAACCATGACTCTTTACAATGTGAAAATTTGTGGACTTCCACGAGCTAGCCTACAACTGTCTACGAGCTAGCCTATAACGAGCCTCTTGAAGGATTTACAAGCGGGCTTCTCTACCTAAAGCCTCCATAGCGACTCCTTGAGCTCACTGGCTACCTCAAGTATTGCTCATAGCAAGACATCACACTCCATCAGCCTCCATCGATGTCCAACAGCCTTTGACTGTTCACCACCTTGCACACAACTTAATTGCACCATCCCTCGACTCAGCTAGACTCCTCCAGCAATGCCACAAGCAACCGCCTCCAAAGGTACAGTGCCATCCATGAGCCACCTCAATGAGCCAAGGTAAGGCTCTGTGTCTGTGGTCAGCCATCTCCACCCATGGCCAGCAGTTCTGAAACTCCCTCTCCTACGACGACAACACCGAGTCCATAGCTATAGCTTCAGTTGCCTCCTTAAGCTAAGCACTATGCTAGCCTGTCGTTAATGCTCCATTGCTTTGCTAGTGCCTACAGCATAGCTCTAGACTCCTGCTACTCCTGCGAAAAGGCTATAGCGACCTAGCAGCTTCTCCCTCCATACCTTTCCACGCCCATGCCTTCGACGTTGCTGCAGAGAAGCAGAGATTTCTCTTCTTTTCGTCAATAAGGTTAACCTTAAGACACGTGGCAGATAAGCCCATGACCCAGGTTAAGGCTATTGGTTAAGTTTGTGGTTAGGTTCACCCGCCTGGGTTAGTTGGACCATGGTTAAGTTTGTGTAAACTTGGGTTAAAAGGTTACCACATGGCATAGTGCCACCTAAGCACATAGCCCCTGCTAAGCACAATGTATCTGCATCATGTGAATGCCCCTTGTGCCACATCATCATGCCTCTTCTTTCTTCATAAAAACTTTGACAAGCCATAAGTATCAATTCAGAAAGAATTTGCATGCGCTCCAAAAAGGAAAAATAACCATTTTTTTGAGATGTACGCGCATGTCAACTTAGGTTTTTTGTATTCAATTAGACATTGCCAGATTTGAAAGTTTATTCAATTGGTAAGACCTTTGTAAATGGTAATACACACCCCAGCTGTTGAGAAGTTCACTAGGGAAGGAGTTAATACCTAGTCTACATAAATAAGGGATCTCTTGATGCACCAAAAGCTTTGGAAGACTATAAAAGAAGACATACCCAGTGCACAAAATGATGCCTGGAATGCAAAAGATGAAGTGGCACTATCACTCATTGGTTTGCACTTGGGTCCGAACATAATTCATCATATAGACTCCAAGGATCATGCCAAAGATGCATGGGATGAGTTGAACACAGTGTTTGGTGCAAAAGCCAAAAACCAAGAAATTCATCTTAAGATTGAATTCTATGGTTCGCACATGAGCTTCAATGAATCCATTGCACAATTTGTCAATAAAATCAAAAGATTATGACCCAACTAGAAGGCATAAATGCAAAAGTAGGGGAAAAAGATGCACTTGCAGTTCTCCTTAAAAGCATGCCTGCAGAGTACAGCTCACTGACAACCACTTTGAGAATTTTCTAGATCCAAAGTTTGAGGAATGTATATCCTCTCTCCTTGAAAAAGAAATAGAGTTGAAGGCATCGACAAAGACATCGACATCTGCATAAACACGCAACAACTATAATGAAGAACATCAACGAAGTGCTACCATTGCGGAAGGATGGGTCACTATCAAAGTGACTGGAGACTGAAGAACAAACCAAAGTGTCACCATTGCGAGAAGTTGGGACACAAGAAAGAAGATTGTAGATTGAAGAACCAGCAGGTCAACTACATGGAGTCATCATCAAGCCATGAGCAGCATGACAATAACAAACATGTATTGAGAAGCAAAAACCTTGCCACCTTCAGCCCACATGTTTGTAAATCAAAGATGACCACCTGAGAGTATCCATGTAAGCACCCAGGGAGGATTTGATCTTGTAACTCACATCTGACCACCTTGCAGTAGCCAAAGGATCATGGCAGCAAGGGGAGGTGTTGAGATATGGTGCCATGAGCACATAATTAGAGGCTAAGGTATGGTATAGGAATGTATTAAGTAGCCACCCTAGGATGTGGACTACATGATGTGGAGATGTGGATCAAGGATATCCACAAGGAGAAATGTGGATGAGAGGATCCCTCATGTGTTGACTATTCTAAAGGCTCTCTCTATATAAGAAGCCTATCATGTATTGTTGATCATATATAGATTGAGTGTTTGCTACCCTATGTCTCTCTTGTGGTGCTTTGATCCTTCTTGATCCCTCACTTTGTCTTGGTATCAGAGCATGATTCTTCCTTCCGCTTAGGTGCCATTCTTGAGAGATTGATCGAGAGATTGTGTTCATCTTTCATTCTGTTGATGAAAGATTTCCATTGAGTGATAGAAGTTCCATTCATGTGAGAGAATTTCCGTCCATATATTGTGAGAGGATTCTTTTGAGAAGCTTTCGTTCATTCCGCTTTGAGAGTCTCATTTCTTTGTTGCATGAGATTTCAATTCTGAGAGTCCATTCCTAAGAGAGAGAGCAAGCGACCTCTCCAACTACAAGCATGCCTGGTCGTCAACACAAGTAAGAGACTCGGTGCAACAAACCCAACTATGACTATTTGCAAAGAGAAAATTTGTGGACTTCTATGAGCTAGCCTACAACTGTCTATGAGCTAGCCTATAATGAGCCTCTTAAAGGATTTACAAGCAGGCTTCTCTACCTAAAGCCTCCACAACGACTCCTTGAGATCACCGACTACCTCAAGAACTGCTCATAGCAAGACATCACTCTCCATCAGCCTCCATCGACATCCAACAGCCTTTGACTGTTTAGAACCTTGCACACAGCTTAATTGCACCATCCCTCGACTGGACTCCTCTAGCAATGCCACAAGCAACCGCCTCCAAAGGTGCAGCACCATCCACGAGCCACCTCAATGAGCCAAGGTAAGGCTCTGCATCTGTGTTCATCCATCTCCACCCACGGCCAGCAGTTCTGAAACTCCCTCTCCTGCGACGACAACACCGAGTCCATAGCTGTAGCTTCAGTCGCCTCTCTAAGCTAAGCGCTATGCCAGCCTGTCGTTAATGCTCCATTGCTTTGCTAGTGCCTACAGCACAGCTCTAGACTCCTACTGCTCCTGCGAAAAGGCTATAGCGACCTAGCAGCTTCTCCCTCCATACCTTTCCATGCCCATGCCTCCAACGTTGCTGCAAAGAAGCAGAGATTTCTCTTCTTTTCTTCTCTAAGGTTAACCTTAAGACACGTGGCAGATAAGCCCATCACCTGGGTTAAGGCTATTGGTTAAGTTTGTGGTTAGGTTCAGCCGTCTGGGTTAGTTGGACCATGGTTAAGTTTGTGTAAACTTGGGTTAGAAGGTTGCGACATGGCATAGTGCCACCTAAGTACATAGCCCCTGCTAAGCACAATGTATCTGCATCATGTGAATGCCCCCTATGCCACATCATCATGCCTCTTCTTTCTTCATAAAAACTTTGACAAGCCATAAGTCTCAATCCAGAAAAAATTTGCGTGCGCTCCAAAAAGGAAAAATAATCGTTTTTTTGAGCTATATGCACGTGTTGACTTAGGTTTTTTGTATTGAATTAGACATTGCCAGATTTGAAAGTTTATTCAACTGGTAAGACCTTTGTAAATGGCGATACACACCCCAGCTATTGAGAAGTTCACTAGGGAAGGAGTTAATACCTGGTCTACATAAATGAGGGATCTCTTGATGTATCAATTTTGAAAGACTATAAAAGAAGACGTACTCAATGCACAAAATGATGCGTGGAACGCAAAAGATGAAGCAGCACTATCACTCATTGGTTTGCACTTGGATGCAAACATAATTCATCATATAGACTCCAAGGATCATGCCAAAGATGCATGGGATGAGTTGAACACAGTGTTTGGTGCAAAAGCCAAAAACCAAGAAATTCATCTTAAGATTGAATTCTATGGTTTGCACATGAGCTTCAATGAATCCATGGCACAATTTGTCAATAAAATCAAAAGATTATGACCCAACTAGAAGGCATAAATGCAAAAGTAGGGAAAAAAGATGCACTTGCAATTCTCCTTAAAAGCATGCCTATAGAGTACAGCTCACTAACAACCACTTTGAAGAATTTTCCAGACCCAAAGTTTGAGGAATGTGTATCCTCTCTCCTTGAAAAAGAAACAGAGTTGAAGGCATCGACATCTGCATCAACACGCAACAACTATAATAAAGAACAAGCATTGTTCAGTAAAACATCAACGAAGTGCTACCATTGCGGAAGGATGGGTCACTATCAAAGTGACTACAGACTAAAGAACAAACCAAAGTGTCACCATTGCAAGAAGCTGGGACACAAGAAAGAAGATTGTAGATTGAAGAACCAGCAGGTCAACTACATGGAGTCATCATCAAGCCATGAGCAACATGATAATAACAAACATGTATTGAGAAGCAAAAACCTTGCCACCTTCAGCCCACACATTTGTAAATCAAACCTGACCACCTGAGAGTAGCCATGTAAGCACCCAGGGGAGGATTTGATCTTGTAACTCACATCTGACCACCTTGCAGTAGCCAAAGGATCATGGCACCAAGGGGAGGTGTTGAGATATGGTGCCATGAGCACATAATTAGAGGCTAAGGTATGGAATAGGAACGTATTAAGTAGCCACCCTAGGATGTGGACTACATGATGTGGAGATGTGGATCAAGGATATCCATAAGGAGAAATGTGGATGAGAGGATCCCACATGTGTTGACTATTCTAAAGGCTCTCTCTATATAAGAAGCCTATCATGTATTGTTGATCACATATAGATTGCAATAGATTGAGTGTTTGCTACCCTATGTCTCTCTTGTGGTGCTTTGATCCTCCTTGATCCCTCACTTTGTCAACAACCAATACTCTTGCTCTTCCAACCCCTCCATTGTGGTTGGATCCATAATTGCATGAAGATTAGGCACCTCTTGAGCCACACACACTAAACTATAGCTGTAAAGGCTACCACGTACTAACATTCATATGAATAGGTGGTTATAGAGGGCCATTTCTTGCTCAACCAACATATGCATGAGCTACCAAGAAAGAAACAGTTCCAATATGGACTGTCTTAGTATCATAGTCACTAGCCCAATTTGAATTACGCAATGGATGAAATCGGAAGTAACTCTAGAAAACTATGAGATGCTAGGCGACTTTTATATAAAAATGCACTTAATTTCATTCTAGTGAATGACCTTTAGACTATGAAAAATATCTACTCACTTTTGACACCCTATGCTAGTAGCAAATGGCCTAACTATAAAGAGTGGCACCAAAATGTTCACTACCATCATATATGCTTAAACCTAGGAAACCCAAGTTCAATAAAAATTGAAATTTTCTTACAATTCTACATTCCAAAATTGTGTAACTACTAGGAATAACCCGTATATATTTGGAATGCTTCATGGCAATGCCCTCTTTTGATTGCAAAAACTAAACTCCCAAGTAGTAATGCAATAATCCCAAAGATTTCATCTCAAATGAGGCTTCAAGATCATTCTTGAATGCTGAAATTATATCCTCATTGGAGCCTGTGGCTAGCAAAGAATCCACATAAAGAATGACTATCAACAAGTCCCCTTTTATCTCTCTTAATATAGAGGGTACTTTTACTTGGAATATTTTTCACACCTTGGCTAGTCCAATTGTGTGTATCTTCTCATACCAAGCCCATGAAGCTTGCTTAAGTTCATAAGGCTCCACGATTACATACACAATTATGTAAATCCAATTTTTCATAATAGCCATTTTGCATATGGGTAATGCAACCTCCAATTCAACCATCATGGTTATTATCCAATGCTCACTCTCTTGAGCATCCTTAAAGCTCTTAAGGTCCATCGAGATCACAAAGTGTACTCATCCAAGCCATGTTAGCATATTGTGCTCCTTCTAAGCTTTTGAAACCAACCCGTGTCCTATTTGGAAGAGGCCAAATAGTTTGTTGGCCTATAAAGTAAGTTTGACCACTTGGGGATTGTTTTGGCTTCTTGTATAGACTCTCTCTTCTTCTATAGTTTCCTCCACATCATCACGTGTTATGGGCTATCATGACTATGTTCTAGAGCATCCAAAGTTGATTGTGTAGGCTATAAATTCCAAAAGTCTACTTACTATCAACTACCAGTTATTAGCTATGGTGTATCCCCTATAAACTATTATCAACTACCAATGGAAGCGACCCTTCAAATGCTTCTTGTGAACCTATAGCAAGTTGTTTTCTATCTCAATCATGGGATGATCTAAGTTTTTGGTAGACACGTCTCTACTAATAAAGATCCTCTGAGTATGGGGAAACTAGAAATGCTATCCTTTAATTTCATTGCTATATCCAATAAATATACATTTCATGACCTTGTCATCTAGCTTACCTCTCATAGTTGAGGCACATGAGCATATTCTATGTAGCCAAACACCCTCAGCTAATCCCACCTCAAGTTTCCTATCACGACAAGCCTCAAAGATTGTGGTGTTTTTCAAGTCTTTGGTTAGGCATTTATTCAAACCATGTGCAATAGACATAATGGCTTACTCTAGAATCTATAAGGTGGCCTTCTCATACACTTGCTCATTTCCATTAGAAATATATTCTTTACCTCAACTCGGATGTGCACATTTTTCTAGGAAAAACCTACGAGCATAAAAGTCCAAGCGATAATGCTTGATACCAACCATGCTACTATATTTCTCAAAGGAATATATAATTCTTTCTTAATTTGTCATTTATGGAACCATATACTTACTTATTTATCATTACAACCCTCATTTTAGAGAACATCATCTATATATTAACAAATAGTGAGAACATTAGAAACTCCTATAAATCCCTCCCTACCATACTCTCTTTTGAGGATTATGGTAATTCAATCGATTTAAAAGAGTTCCCCTTAGCTTTAGCAATCCCCTGGTTGAAGTATTGAGAAGCTCTCATGTAACAGTGTATACCATATTCCTTGGATGAGTAGGAAAAGGATATTGAAAATCTCATAATTAAATCCATTATTATCGATCATAAATTTATCTCTAATACATTATCAAATATGGGAAGGCAAGGGAGGTATTTTCAAAATATTCCCAATTCTCCAAACCTAAGTACTTTTAAGGAAATGTGGTCCCTACTAAACTCCTTCCTACCATAATATGAATTAGGAAAAAGTTGTAACTCTCATATACATCTTGAAATTTCCAATTTATCTCTTCTATACCTCTATAAATTATGATTTTAAACCTACTATTGCATAGATCATGAAATTTTGAATATTTTTCCTTTTTACAGCTCCTCAATCTGAGCTAAGGAGAAAAAGTTATGACCCATTCTTTGTAGGCTCTCCAAGGGTATTCCGCCGATGGAATAGTGTTGGGGAAAGCTTTTCAAACCAAATTACTCTAGTGGAATACACTCAGAAGGTCTATTAAAAAGACGTTATATATTTTTCTTAGCTCATCCTGAGGAGCTGTAAAGAGGATATTTGCTCAAATTTTCATGATCCAACCAATGGTGAAAGGAAAAGAAAGGATATTTGAAAGTCATAAAATAAGTCGCCACTTGGACATTATATATGTATATTATATAAAGGTATATTTATATTCTATCTCTGTTCATCAATATTTCATATTTACTTATATATTCATTGAAATAATTTAGAATTTTGTGCTCCCCAAAAATGACTTGAGCCTATATATTTTGACCCCTCCCACCCTTTGTCCGCTTGTCGCTCGAGGGTTTTCACTCGAAAAATGGAAAGCCCCACCTCAACAACATTTTTTAAATGTGTGTATGGAACTGTACCCTAGTGGGTATGCCTTTTTCTTGCAAAAATGCAATAAATACAATTGACGTGTACCCCCCCGGTGCCCTTTGGCTATTCTCAGAGTTTGCACCTGTTCATCAATATTTCATATTTACTTATATATTCCTTGAAATAATTTAGAATTTTGTGCTCCCCAAAAATGACTTGAGCCTATATATTTTGACCCCTCCCACCCTTTGTCTACTCGTCGCTCGAGGGTTTTCGCTCGGAAAATGGAAAGCCCCACCTCAACAACACCATTTTTTAAATGTGTGTATGGAACTGTACCCTAGTGGGTATGCCTTTTTCTTGCAAAAATGCAATCAATACAATTGATGTGTACCCCCCCAGTGCCCTTTCGCTATTCTCAGAGTTTGCACACTATAACGTGTTTGGTTTTAGCCATGACAACGAACTGCTACGAACACATAAATACTTTTGACTTCTCCCTCATAAGATAAATCCAAGTAAATCTAGAAAAGTCATCAATAAATATCACAAAATATAAATACTTTTTGGTGTCCTCAAGGGACCACACATCAATATGTATAAGCTACAATTTTCTAACATCTCGAGCTAATGGAAAGGCATTTCAAAACGGGTCCTTCATAGACATGCTTTAGAGAGCCTCTAGTGTAAGGTATTCGAAATCATATTGTAGTTCCATAAAAACATTCATAATTTACATGGCCAAATTTGGCATGCCATAATTCTACGTCTCTCATTGTTGTAAATTGTTTTTATTTTATTGTCTCAATTCACCAGATGCATCTTCCCTAGATTCATGCTTAACATGGAACTCATTCTTCTTAAAACATGTATTTACACACACACATACACACACATATTATCAATAATATTGATTAAATAATCTATTAAAAGTGAGAAAAGAGTATCTATTATTTACATTATTTAACACACACACACACATTATCTATAATATTGATTAAATAATCTATTAAAAGTGAGAGAAGAGTATCTATTATTTACATTATTTAACACACACACACACACACACATTATCAATAATATTGATTAAATAATCTATCAAAAGTGAGAGAAGAGTATCTATTATTTACATTACTTACCAAATTTGCAATTAGTTTATGATTCTATACATATTTCTTATTTTACTAAAATATTGAAAATGATCTTGTTTTATTGCATGTTCTTTGTTTCAATGAAGAGAATTGTCAAATTAATTTATTCTATTCAAATTTACATTATCTTTTTAAAAATAATATTATTTAAAGAATTTATAAAAAGTGAAAGAAGAGTATTAAATGTTTGCATGATTTTACAATTCTTCAATTAGTCTATGCTTTGAATATTCTTTTGGTTCTTGATTGGATTTATTTTTATGTAATATTATTCATATATTTTGTATAAAATAGAATATGTAATTTTTATTATATTTTTATAAAGATATCAATAATATTATATATATATTTATAGTATTACTTGATATATTTTGTATTAATAATACTTTATTCACATATTTTTTATCAGTACTATTATTTTTTATATATTTTTAAAATTTGTTCTGTATGTAAGAGGTGGGGAAGCAATTCAATTTTTAAATATTTTTGAAGGTTTTCTGTACACACGAGGTTGTCAATTTTTTTTCAAAAAGGCAAACAATTTTTTTTCAAAGGTAGTGAGGTTAAAAAAGAATTCACTTTTTTAAACATCTTGAAAATTTTCAAATACAATCAAACAAAAGATATTTGAAGGTATTGCATATGCAGAAGATTAGACGGCAATTCACTTGTTTGAAGCTAATGCAAACCAAGCAATATGATATATAAAATGCCATGCAGTCTATTACATAATGTGCATGATGCTAGAATGTTGTATGCTTATTGGAGAGAGGAAGCTATTTCAAATACCCATTCATAGCATGGATCAACATTGCTAAGGTACAAGCACACCCCACCTCAAATAGAGGGTAAACATTGACTAAATACACTTGTGTGAAGTAGTAGTGCATGGATATTGAGTATTTTGTGATATATGGATTAATAATTTCATCAAAACGATGATCACCAAGTTGCAACATCCATCATTGATAGTTTGCATGAACATGATAATAACCAAGTATCAACATCCATCATGAAGAAAATATGAAAGCCAAAGATGCACATGGATGTTTACCTCAAATCTTGTGTATATAGGTTGATAAGTGATGGAGAGAAAACAAGAATAGATACATATTTACTTTGTGCTCTATGCTAGTTTGTTTGAAAATATTTGAAGAAGTGGAAGTGGGGTTTCTTCTTGTCGGCCACACACATGAAGACATAGATATGATATCTAGGGTTAGCTCTAGAGAGTTAAATTCAAGGGTTGGAGATTATGCTAGATCTAATTGGGAAGAAAATCAGAGGTTCTCAAAAGGAAGAATCATAAGTGGCTACCTTAGAGAGAATGGAAGATTGGATCATTCATAGAGCCTTATTTAAATCAAGTAGATGGTGCACTAATAGGCCACACAATGAGTCATATGATATAACTAATATCTCTATTGGAGGAAACTACATTTATTCTCACAAAAAACAAAGCACCTGACAAAGTTGAAATCATAGGCTTGCAATCCTTTATTTCGGTTGTTAGAAGAATGATGCAAAAATATATTCAGTATTCAAATAAGGATATGGAGATAATTAAGTCAAATGAAGCCCTTGTTGAATATCTAAAAGGATGATGAAAAAATATCCTAAGCAATCAAATAAAAATATGGAGATAATCAAGTCAAATAAAGCCCTTGTTGAATATCTAAAAGGACAAGAAAATTTATCAAGCATTAAATCTTTTTGGCCACATCACATGAGGCATGAGGATATGAATTTGATGATGAATATGGAAAAATATAAGAAATGCCACCTTGAAGGCTTTGTGGTAGGAAGGGACACTGGCCCTTACCAAATTTTGTACAATCTGAAACTCAATTGGGCATTTTTGTTATTGTTTGGGTACTTATCCAAAACTAAACTTGAATGAGCAAGATGGACCAATTTAGGTAGCAATGGGTGTCCAGCCTAACAAGGGATGAAAAGGGAATTCCTACAAGATTCAATGAAGTTATTGAAATTTCTACCCAAAAAAATATACAATGAAACAACTTTATAAGGGTTGCTTGCAAGAGAGAAGATTTGATAGAGGTATAAGTGAGGAGCATGATTCATTATTGCAAAACCCAGAACACAAAGTCTTAAAAAGAAGCATGGTTATGATGTTGAAAAATGTATCACAATCCTTAATAGTGTCTCCTAGTAAATATAATTTGTATGGACTTAATTCATCAAGTCAAAATGAAATACCAAAATCTAATGACTCTTAATGAGATTGATAAGCATATGATAACATATTCTATAACTCATTCCAAACAAATGGTTTATCTTTACACTAAATAAGATATATTTCAAACAAATGATACAACTTACACCACCTATATGTTCAACTCAACAAACTCTATGCACATGTTATCATATTTCCACTATCAAACACTAAAGAAAGGTGTAGAAATGACGTGCATAGTGGAGGTCACCTCGTACCACTTTACTAGATCACTATTGAGTGGAGGTCACCTCATACCACTTTGCTCATTTTTAAGATTTACCATGTGACATTTGTGTGGAGGTAACCCATTAGTTTTGCAAATTCACCCAACTTTGGAGTTTACCAAGTGGATATTGAGTAGAGGTGACCATTTTAGAAAAAAGTCCAAATGAATCAAGGAAGTAAAAAAAAATTGAATAGTATGTTGATGTGTGAAATTGTACACTTTCAATATTAAAGGAATTTAATTTGTAAGATTTATGGAACAAATTGCAAAACACATCAGATGCCATTTCATTTGTTATTTGGCTTATCCTATGACAACCAAAAGCACAAGTGCATGAGATGACCATAGCACATAACACGGCATCCAAACCATCAACAAAGACACACAAGTTGCATCATCCATCTGTGAAGGGTTAGATACCCGCTCTGTTGGGTCTCAAGTTATGATCTTAAAATGCCAATAAACAAAAATTCAAGTTTCATGAAACCCAATTTACTCAACAAATGCAATTTAATTTATTAGGGGAGCTCTCTGTAGATCTATTATATCTTTTTGAATTTGTTGTCTTTTCTCTATACTCAACAAACACGATTCAACTTATTAGGGGAGCTCTATGTGGATCTATTGGATGTCTTTGTATATGGCTTTGGAGGCTTTAAAATTTTCTTTTGTATAATTGTGTTCTTTTGGACATCATGGCAATGAGGCCTCTCTCTCTCTCTCTCTCTCTATATATATATATATATATATATATATTCATTTCTCTCTCAAGCATATATACATGTGAGCATGTGTGCATATATGTGATACACAAATGTATATATATGTGCATATACACACATATATACATATGCATATAGCAAGTGACCCCCCCGACCCTCGAAACACACACATAGAGGCTCATTTTGGCACATGCAATGATCGGTTCTTAATTGCTAATCAATTCACCTTGCATACTTGGATTGGCTTTTGAAATTTTGGCTAAGTCTTAACCCATGGATTTGAGACCTTCCATCTCCTCCTTTCATTCCATTGACCTTCCATCTCCCCCATTCCATTGACCTTCTATCTCCTCCTTCCTCCCAAAGCTGCCTCTTGTCTTTCCACTTCCTCCCCTCTCCAAGCCTCCATCCAAGAGCTCCTTCTATGTGACACATGGCATGCTCTTCTCCTCCAAGCTACCATGTGTCCTCATTTTTTCACCTAGTGTCCATGGTTAATAGGTTAAAGATAATGAAATCAAGAACAAAGCATCATGCTATCAGCCAAGAGTCAAGACCAGAGCAAGGACCAAAATCCAAGAAACAACTGAGAAGAAGATGGAAGAGTCTAATGGCTAGGACACCGACCTCAACAAATAAAAAAGAAGAAGAATTTGGCTAGCATCAAGGAGTAAACTCCAACAACTCACCTCTCTAAGGGCCACAAAGACAAACCTTACCACCTTCATCCATGATTGTAAAAAGTCACCATATGGGTAGACTTGGCTTTCTTTTGTCAAACTTGACCATGTGAGAGTACCGATTCAAACACTCAATGGAGGTATTGACATGTTGTAATACCACGCGATGGATTTCTTATCTAACTTACATCTTATCATTTTGTAGTAGCCAAATATCATGGTACCAAGGGGAGATATTGAGAGTTCTGGCTCCATGGGCACAAGAATAAAGGAAACATATGAGTAGAGGTATGAATGCAAGGGCATGATACCATGTGTAAAGGAGGCATTTACCCACATGTGATCAAGAAATGCAAGTGTGTAACCCACTCCTATAAAAGGGAGATCATTTTCATGAAATACGATATGCAAGTTCTCAAGGCTCTCCATGAGTAGAATCCTCAATCTTGTAGCCTAGTCTATGATTATTTAGTCTATCTATTCATCATGTTTGTATCTTAGGACTCATCCACATTAGATTTAAGGCACACCATAGATCTTGAGTACTTATGTTTTCATGTAGGAGCATCATCTGAGCTTCCTGATTCTCACTTGTGTGAAGTAGACATATGTGACTCAGAATATGAAAAGTTACTCAAATACTTTCTCTAGTATCTCCCTTTGAGAGTTTTGATGGTGCCTTGAATGTTGATAGCTTGCAAATATGAAGGGGTGCTTCACACAAGAGAGTTCAAGGTATGTCCTATGAAATTTTTTGATGGGCACAGGTTTTGAGCGACTTTAAAATTTGAATGTCTGAATAGTGATTGCCACACATGCCACACATGCCAAGCTTCATTCATGCAACTACAAGGAACCTCTAGCATTTGTAATGCTTCCATTGCCTTCACTACCACTACTTGTTTGCCATTTTTTGATTGAATATCCACTCTTCCCAATTGATTGTTGAATGTTTCCCTAACCACAACATATAGTTCTATCCAAAATCCATTCCTCATAGTAGGATAAACATTACCATGCAAATCTACAATTTAGAAATCTCCCTACCATAGATCTTGTACAATTTGAAATGGCCCTTAATAGTAAAGCTTTAGCTTTCTTGAGAAATCTTCCCACCAAGGATTGTAAATTAGAACCAAATCCCCTTTTAAAAAATGATTTAAATTTATGTTGCAGTTGACCCAAGCTATCTGTCTTTCCTGTAATATTTTGCACAGTATATCAGCTTTTGATCTGATCCTCATCTAATTATAGGAGTTGATAGTGGAAGAGTTCCATTGATTCTTGTGGATTGAGTTTCTATTGTGCTATGCAACAAGCTAGAAAAAATAAACTCCATGGTACTATGACTTTCGATTAGTATATCAACCAAAAATGGGGTAATTACTATACTTACGTTATATGTTGTTTGGAATGTCCAGAGTGTAGAGTCAAGCTTTGTATCCCAGTCCTTTTGGTTTTTGGATACGATGAGATTTAGGATATGCTTCATGACCTTGTTGCTGCTCTCTGGGTGCCCATTACTTTGTAGATGATATGCCGTTGAGGCTTTGTGTAGCACGATATGCACCTTTGTCAATTTCATTATTGTTTTGTTTAGAAAATGGCCTCCTTGATCCGATACCAATTCTATTGGGCATCCAAAAGGGGTCATGATGTTGTGGTAAATAGACTTTGTTGCGCTGTTAGTCATATTAAGTGCTTGTGTGTCCACCCATTTGGTACAGTAATATGTGACCAATAGTATGTACTTATTCCCAAAGAATCGAGCAATTGTGTCCATCCATTTATTCCCAAGGAAAACCAAATTTAGGGGCATTGATTTGCAGCAATTGGATGTCCATCTAGCACTAGCAACAATGTCACACATACTCATGTGAATCATTGATCATAATTGGCCACCACAAACCTACTTGAAAGATTTTCTTAGACATAATATTGCCTAAAAAATGACCCTTGGATAGTCCCTAGTGTGCCTCTTATAGTACTACATTCTTTTTGTGATTTGATACACATATGCATAGTACTTGGTTGGATAACTCTGTGGTACAATGCTCTAGCTATTACAAAGAATGGTTTGCTCTTCAGTGCCAACCTTTGTCTTTGGCCATTATCATGTTTGAAGGAAACACTCCATATGTTAAGAAGCATATCATATGGTCATACCACACATACCACAAATTGGATCTATTTCAAACAATTGTTCATCCACTGACTCATTTGATATGCCCTCTTTTGGTTCTTGTCCAAATCCCAAGTAGCTAAGATAATTTGCTATGAGGTGTTGGCTACCTAGCATGTGAATGATAGTGTATTTGAATTCTTGTAATAGGGGTATTCATCCTGCCAATCTCCTTGTCGGCTATGGTTTCTTGATTAAATACACTGGTGCTTGATGATCATCGTGAAAAAAAATCTTGTTACAAAAATTATCAATGGAATAAATCATCCCAAGGCATTCTCTTTCTTACTAAGTAGTTCCACTCTTCTTGTGTCAAAGTACATCTTGTGTAATATACAAGCTGGTACCATGCTTTCTCCCTTTTCTACATTACTACTTTGATGGCAATGTCTGATGCATCAACAAGGGCATGGAAGTCAATATTCCAATTGGTCTTTGCAACATTGGGGCTACCACCAACATTTGTAACCTGAATTCTCTTTCTTGCTCTACTCCCCATGCAAACTCGGCCTCTTTTCTAGGTGAGCACTTGGCCTATGCAAGATAAGTATCTCAAAAATTGGTTGTGTCATTTCACCTGGCCCCCAAACCACATCAACTCTTTCACATTCCATGGAACTTTTGCATTATCTATTGCTTCCACCTCTTGCACCTCAATTGCCATTCATTCCTCTAAGATGATGTTTCCCAATATGGCTAGATTGAGATTGAGTCTAGAAGATCTACATTTTTTGAAACAAAGCTATGGACACATAGTTGCAGATCAATGCCTTGCATGTTGGTATATTCCCATTCAAAAATATCACTATATTCCTATAGCACTGCTAACAAATCCTCCTAGTTATGTGGATGTTGATTTTGGTTGTTTTTGGATCCTTTGCTATTCCCAAGTTTAGTTCTTTGAGATTTTCCTCCCTCAACCAACATGTTTGTTGCATCTTCTCTTCATAGCCTGTTTTCACCCTAGTGATGACGTCTTCTCCCAATTTCTAATGGTGGGACATCATCTCAGTATTTGGTTCCTTTTTTATTTAACATGGCTCCACTGGTTTCATTTGTTCCTATAATAAATTAGGTATAGAGACTGTGTATACTCCAAATTTTGATCGACAGAATTTGGATCTCCATGTGAATAATACTGGAAAATCTGGCTAGCATTGATTTCAAAGATTATACTACAACTAGAATAACATTGAGGAACTATTGTTCTTTGTCATCATTCAACTCCTTTCTCATCTTAATGATGCTGAGAAATCGGTGGCCATACTATATTTTTTAGGACAACCTTCAAAATCATTTCAAGTTTTAATTTCTTTTCCCCACTATGCATGGTGATTTTTGAAGCACCCCAATCCTATTTTACCCAAGCTACTTTGAAACATGGTCTACCCAAAAGTGGGGATATGGTGTATTGGTCCCTCCCATTTCCAAGATCATAAAATTAACTAAAAGACTAGTCCTTGGATACAAATTACCTAGTTTTGAATAATTCATTGTAGAGCTGAATTCTCCTTTGAGCTACCATATGCACTTGAAAAGTTGCAAAATCTAATTCGGATAGTCTTATACGTAAATTGAAGTAAGATGTTCACCCTATATCTACCATCCAACAATACCCCATTCAGATCCTAGCAACATGATTTGGAAGTTCAATGTGGGTACTCGATAGTCAACATCCTCCGGTTATATATCATACATCACTAGTTCATCCGGGCATTGAGTTGTTTCCTCCATGAGAGCTTAACGGTCTTTGTATCATTTTTTGTTAGTAGTTCCTTTGGCTCCTAATTCCAACTCTATTAGGCCCCAATCCCCCACACCTTCAACCATAGCCTTGCAACTGAGGGAGTCATTCTCCAATTTTATGGGATGGTTTGGCTTATCTGAACTCAACCTATTCAACCCTTCACCAGGAAAACTAGAGTATCTAAAGAGCAACAAGATCCTTTGCCAATTTTATGGGATGGTTTGGCTTGTCTGACCTTGACCTAGTCAACCGGAGTCCAATGCTCATATAAGTCAAGCCTAACTCCTTTTAGAAGACCTACCTTGCCACCCAGAAATGTTGCAACACAACCTACAATGGTTGCATGAGTATGGATGAGGGGATGCCGAATTTATATTCACTCGTCCTTTTGTGTTAATAGCAAACGGAATCCCCCAGTTGGCATTATTGCACTCTACAATAATATTATGGAAACTATGCAAAAAATAATTCAAACCAGCATGAGCCAGCTTGATGATTCACATGTGGCCTATCCCACTAATGTCAACGATGTAGATATGGACATTGCCGAGATCCTCTTCAATATATCACCACAACATAGCACTGCATCCACCATCGTCCTCTCAGCCTGACACTGCATAGGTCCTTGATCCCACTTCTACTATCACTAGCACAGGCCAACCATCTCACAACCCTCCACATCACAGCACACCACCACGGATACGCAACAGCAGTTGCTCGATCAAGGTAGTCCCAAAGACATGGGAACAAATACTTGGTACATAATTCTCAAGCCCATGCTCTTCTTGGATATAGAAGGGCCTTATGAGGAGGAAGGGCAAGAGGAAGTGGATGAACACCCCCATGAAAAAGAGGACCAACCCTATGAAACAACTTTCGACCACAACACATGGTATGAAGCAATCACATGTTTTCAGAAGGTCGAGGATGTTGCTAATGTCAACAGGTGGAAAGGAAAGCTTCAAAGCTTCCACCTCATCCACAAGTACATAATGGAGACATAATGGAGGTACGAACTCTCATAATACAAAGGAGCTTCAGAAAATGGCGGTGAGAGAATAAGAGAACTACAAGGGGTGCCTATGACATGCTAGATTATACTCAAGTCCCGAGAATAGATGAAGATGCAGGCCTCCAGTCTCAATGGTAGGTTCAATTTTTGAAGCACAAGGCATTCTGGCAAACTTAGTGTTTTAACTAGCCTCGAACATTGCATTGATCTAACATATATGCCTTTGTGACACCACTGGAGTTGGCCAAATTTTGAACGGATGAAAGTTGATCCAAATATTGCATATAACTTCCCAAAGTTTGATTTTCTAGAAGTTGGGTCATCCTATGCACTGGCAGCTCAGACAGAGGAGTTTAACACAACCTTCGCCTCAGTTCCAAATCCTACAGCAGTTGCCACAATGCACCTTTTCAGGCTGCTGATCATTTTGCTTCGAGACATTCCACACTGGACTCGTCGGTAGAAGAGAACCATCAATGACTCTAAGCAAAATTTTTTTCGACTTAAATAAGGGGCCCTTATTTCCTCAAGTTATGAGATTATACATACGTGTCCGCAATCTTCATGGCCATCATATCCAGACAGTTGAAGACATGTTTGAGACACATTTTTGGAAGCTGCTCCACCTGTTTTGCCGAATCTTCCATAGGCTCTTTGATTGGTACAGAATCATGTACAATGCCTTGAAGTCCAACATTATGCATCACTCACAATCCAAGGATGGATTGTGAGTAGGAAGGGAGGCATGTTAACCACAATGGTTAACAGTTCATATGTTGTAGCGGAGAAGTAGGAGAGGGTGTGAGGGGTATACTATGCAATTTGCCTTGGAGCCATATGGGCCCGTGTTTGTAACAAGAGAGTGAGAGAGGTACAAGAGAGTACAAGGGGCAAACCTCCCTTTAAAAGGTGGAATGCATTTAAGGCCAAAAGTTTGCCTTTGGTCTTCATTGTTTACTTGCAACAATTGGAATAGAAGCTCTCTCTCTTTCTCCACATTCTCTTGTACTTGAGTCTTCTTGTTTCCATTGTAGGTTGCATTATGATTGCCACTCCCCTACCTTCACACTTCCTTCCTCTTCTCCTTCTCATTCCCTCCTTTGATTCCTCTTCCCCTCTTCCCTCTTCCTCTCTTGACTCTCATGGGATCGCATGAACACAATCTGGTAGATGCTTGGGTGACAGAAGTGTGAGGCTTGTCCATACAAAGCTCCCACAAGGAGTTGCTTGGGAGTGGAGACTTCGACGGCATTCATCCCAAGATCCCCATGACACGTGAGTCACCTTTGGAGACTACACACATAAAGACGAAGAAAGAGATCCACAAAGATGCCAAAATGCTATCATTCTCATTCATCATTTCTTCATATGTGACATAAATGTATCCAAAGCTACATTATCCCAAAAGCGTGAGATAGGGAATTGGGAACCATAAAGGTCTACACCTCTTCACATTTAGACATAGTGTGAATGTGTGTCTTTGTTAAGAATGGTGTAAATTGCACCATGTAGATAGGGCATTAAGGGCAAACCCTAACCCTAACCTTAAGGGGTTATCATGTATATAGTCATGATTATGTTTAATACAACATGGTCTATAGGTAGCTATATCATGTGTACTCCTCTCTCTCTCTCTCTCTCTCTCTCTCTCTCTCTCTCTCTCTCATGGTATCAGAGCCTATCATGCGCATAAGCCCTTGTATCTTGTCAAGTCAAGAAGCCCTCCTTGTACGAGCTTCCTCAATGTGCGAGTGCAAGATTCGTGAGGTTTAACCTTTGTGAAAGAGTTTTTTATGAAAGAGAGTGTAAGCCCTCCATTCTCTCAAGGTGTATCGCCTCCTTCTTTAGCTCTTCTTGTAAGCTAGTCTTCCTGTTCATTTTGATATAGGAAGCTCTCCATTCCGCCACATGGAGCTCAAGATATCCTCTTTTGAGTTTTGTTGTTAATTCTTTGAATGATTCATAATCTTATGAGAGATTTCAGGTTCTATGAGAGGTTGCTTGATTCGGAATTCCCACAACAAGCAACGACCCTAACTATTAAACTAAAGCAACTAAGGCTACTCTACCTACAACTTCAACATCTATAGAAAAAGAGGCAACTCTCTATGAGCTCTCTATAGCAAGGTATACTTAGCCTGCAGCGAAGACCCTATGTGAA
This sequence comes from Dipteris shenzhenensis, assembly GCF_047967505.1. Lineage (NCBI taxonomy): Eukaryota > Viridiplantae > Streptophyta > Polypodiopsida > Gleicheniales > Dipteridaceae > Dipteris > Dipteris shenzhenensis. The sequence goes on from NC_141628.1 coordinate 18,034,893, forward strand.
ACAAATAGCCAAAGAAACCAACTACTACAATGCAAGTAAGCGACCCATCATCTCAGCTCTAGCAGAGTCCTGCAAACTCCTATGACTCCAACAAGTGACCCATGCAACACGTCAATGACAGCGAACACAACTCTCTCCATGACCTCTACTCCAGAGGCTAAGGTGGCTTAGCACAAGCGCTTCATCAACCCAAGCAACAAGCAAAATATCCAAACTGATGGCCTTCAATATCCAAGACCACAACACCAACTTAATAGCTCCCCAATGACAATAGCTCCACCATGAGCTCCAATGCACAAACAAGAATGGGTAGAAATGACTGGCACCTCCAACACCTTGATGAATTTTGAGGACAAAAATGGAAAGGGAAGCAAATGACCAGCCCTTCACATTGAATTGTAACTCAATGGTAGCCTATCCAAATGGGCATCACCCAAGACAAGAAATTGAGCATACATGGTGGAGACAGAGAGAGCTCCATCTTCTCCAAATGTGACTTGACTTCAATAGCCGACTCTCCAACCAAGCAAACAAGCAACTAGCCTAGCTCCAACCACAGTGGTAGAACGAGTAGGAGCAGTAACTCCTACATAGATAAGTAGCTTTTGCACTCTGTTGCACTCCAATGATGACAGCCTCAACTGCCTGACTAGAGAGAGCTCCTGCAGCACGCTCGACTCCCATTGCAATTTTTGTCGCCGAGCTTTGTCATCTTCACCTTCATCATTGTGGTCATTGCTTTCATCTTGTGGATTTGCATCGTTTCAATCTTCTCTCTATATTGCTTCTAGGTCTCTCCCTACCTCTATGTCTGCCACATGGCAGATAAGCATCGACATGGGTCAGGCCAAATTGACCTTGGGTTTAGCAAATGGTTAGGTTTTGGCCATGTGGTGTTAGCTTATCCAGTTGCCACATCAGCACCTTATCTTGCCACATCATCCAACCAAGTGGCAATGCCACATCATCACAATGGCCACATCAATAGCTTGCCACATCATCAATGCCAAGTTAGCCTACCACCTCAGTAAGTCCATGTCATATTGCCACATTAGTAGGATAGGTGATACAACCACATCATCAGTGCACAATAATATGCCATAGCATCCAAGTCAAAAACTGTCAAATCAAAATGCCTAATCTCAGCATGTCCACATTAGCACACAATGTCGCACAAGCACAATTGTAATTAGCATGTGAACATGCACTACCATGTCATCACACATTGCCACATCATCATTTTGACCACTCCCTTGAACAAAGTTTGGCACATATTTCAAATGCCCATAACTTTTGATCCAGAAGGAATTTTGTAGTTTTCCAAAAAGGAAAAATGATTAGAGCAAATCATGCTCTACCTAGTGAGCACCTTAGATCTACACTTTGACTTATGCACACATCAACAACATTGAATCATCTCATCGAAACCACCTCCTAAACCATTGTCACCACCCAACACATAAAATGAATAAAGATAAAATTATTTTGTTGCATTTTACACTTCGATGTATAGTCTAGATTTAGACTAGCACAACCATAGAGGGGACATTTGAATTTCTCTGCTAAAGCCAAGTAAGCCATTGCCATATCACCCGATTAGTTCCCACCGCCGATGTCAGTCCATTCGATTCTATCATTAACATACACATTCACACATCTGACACTACCTCAATATTCTTGGCATTTGGCAGATCATCACATTTTGTGAGACTTGGCGGTCATCTTCCTCCTGGATTCAAGATTGTTGCACACATATTGCACACGCATGCCACCCATGTAAAGTCACACATTGTGGACTATTTTTTGGCATTGGTTCCTACACATACACATCAGCCTTGTATAGCCTCTTGGCTACTCTTGACACTATTGTCATCATTGTGTTACAGGCTTGATCCTTGGCAAACAGTTGTTCTTTCACCACATGACTTGGTTCATAGATTGGCAGGTTTAGAGTAAACCCCCAGTAGTAGGAGGTAGCTTGAGCATAACATCCAAGTGGAAACTCTCATATAGTGTTCTCAGGTAGACACTCTCGTCAGTACACGGGTAAACCTCTTGCATAGAGCACTAGACTGCCTCCAACATGGAGTTATCCACATCACACAGTTGATGATACACCAGACATGAGTCCAGATGAGATCCGTGAGTGGAAAGAGAATCTTCTTCGACCTTTCATTGCCAAAGGGTATGTACCAACCTACAATGGTAACTCAAGCCTCATTGGTCTTGAGAGATTAGATGCGGATGCTCCACATGTTAGCATGGATCAGCCCAAAATTTTTGATCATACACATTTGATGGTAAGCCCTCAGCAGGAGGCACTCCCATCTACATCAGCAGAGTCTAATTCTAGTGATGTGCAGCCATCACATTCATGCATGGATTCGACTCCATAAACTATCACATTAGATGTAGATACACATTTGGAATTCAATTATGGTCATGTAGTTTTTCAACAGTAGGTAAGTCCTCAGTATGAGGCACTCATGTCTCTAGCAACATGCAGAGATACATGCCATAGAGCATTTAGCTCTTCACGTGATTTCATTCCAACCTCTCAGGTGATTTAGCTCTTCAAGTGTGTGTGTGTGTGTGTGTGTGTGTATGTACATCTCTCTCTCTCTCTCTCTCTCTCTCTCTCCACTTTATCAATCCTTTGTCTAGCTAAATAAATCAGGATTCTAAGATGCGCGAGCAAGTCCAGGTTCATTGGAGAAAGGTTTATGATGGGGGCACTATTATTAAAGGACCCACAATTGTTTACTGTAAAACCTGAATCATCCACTGACATCCATCTAAAGAGAGAGTGCTACTATCATCTAGGAAGAAGATCTACCATTAGCCTATAGCTAATTTATATAGGCTTCAATTAAATTGCATCAAAAAACCATAAACTTTTGTAGCAGTAGTCATTCTAGAGTCCCTAAATTTTATTAAATGATTAGATTTAAATTGTAGATTTCAATCTACAGCAACTTCATGCCTATAGTCCAGACTCCAATGCCCACTATCCAATCTTGAACATTAAGATGGATTATGGGATACTGCAATGGTCTGCAATGATGGGCTTCTGATTTCCAGTCTCGAGACTCTTGTAATAGCCATCGCTAGCCCAATAGTCAAGTACCACATGTTTATGTGGACTAATTGTATAATAGTAGCCACTACACTACAAAACACATTCCAAGGACCACAACCTGACTAATCACGGTAGACTATAACAATAATGCACACCGCCAGAGCAGTTGAGTGTGTAGCTTGGACTTTGCACCTTGTCTACACCTAAAATAGAGAGACTTCAACTATTTAGACAAGTTGACCATGGTCTATTCGTTAGAGGATTGAATTATTTACACAAGTTCGTCACATATTGCATCATCAGATCTATATAACAGATGGGACTTGCTTATCGCTCTACCACACATGTTCACTATTTCTACCTCTATGATAGAGAGTTTCTACAGTAAGGCTCCTACTTTGAGTCTATTCTCCATGATATTGCTCCTTACTTTTGCAAGGTTTCTCAAGGCAAAGACCTTCTCAAGCATCAAAGGAAAATTTTCACTTTGACTTTGGGTCAAGTAGTATTGCAAAGCCACTTTAAAATATCCTCTCAATGAAGGTGAAAGAAAAACTTGATTTGAAATCCAAATCAAAAGGAATTTGAAGCCACAAAGTGACTGAGCACAAATGGGAAATCACATTAAAGGTATTTTCATGCACCAAGGAGATACATAATTCATTCCTTGTCTTTTTGTTTTGGTCTTCTATAGAGTGAGCATGCACAATGAAATACTTATCGAAGTAATAGACTGGAGGTAATATCGAGAATAAAAAGATTTAGGTTAATGCTAGTGTAGTTATGCATAACATTAAATAAGCTAAGTTACGATGATAAATCCTTAGACGATAAGATTAGGGTAAAGATTGATTGTCATATCCTATGTAAGATATATTTTAGATCATTCAGAACCTAAATCAAAGATTGTATGGGGGGAGGATACATGTAAAGATAATTAAAATTACTTCTAAAAACCATAATCATGAACTGTTAATGAGTCCTTGAATAATTTCATTTCTCACAATAACTAAAAAAGAATTACATAAGCTATCAGTTGATTATTATTACTTTTTCCATACTAAAACCTAACCACATCTCAAGAAAGTTGATTTGATAGAATTTAAAGTTCACACATGCTTTTAGGCCAGATATGCTATTTGCATACCTACCCCAAGTTTTATATTTAATAGATATTGTGGCATATTTGAACTTGAATTCTCTAACCAGAGGCTAAGCTATCAAATAGGCACATATGAATTCAAAAGATTAGCAATCCTTGATAGTAAGTCCAAGAAAAAAATAAAAATAAATAAACAAACATTATCTATATGTAGTTCCCATAGGATATTATAAACTTTGTATTAAAAAAAAAGAAGACCAACCATAGTTGACCCATAGCTTTGGAATATGATTTTTTTCCATTTAGCTAGCCTTTGGGAATTTAGGATTGGTTGAGATTACTTACATAGCATTGGTTTGGTTATGATGGATATACCAAAAACTCTAACCTTGGCTCATAGCTATGTACTATATATATTTTAATAAGTTTGTCATTTCAAACGAGTTATGATGGCTTAGCTATCTTACTCTTGAATCGAGAACCTAGAAAAGGAGTTGGGCTATCAAGTGAATTAGGGAATCATTATCCTTGAATACTTTTGCCAAAATTGAGTATGCATAAGGGTAATGAAAGATAATCACATGATTATCATTTCAAGATTTAAAAAAAAAAAGACTTTGATATGGATTTTAAAGACCATGAGATAGGCTTCATGTTCTTAGATAAATACTAAGTTGATATTGATTTAGAAACTTCAAAGTATGACTCAAGACTGTATACTATGGTAATTATCACTTACGACAACCTAGTTATATCTTTGAATTGATAACGTATAATGGACATAGGGTTTTCTAGGTGAATCAAGGATATTGGTGATTGTGTACTCTTGCCAAGGTTGAATGAAAACTAAAGCAAACTAATCATTTGATCACCCATAAGGTTAGATAAGGATTATAAAACTATGAAGTCTAGGGTTGATAATTTTAGAGTAGTGGAAATCATTAAGTTAAAATCAAATCTAAGATTATTATTTGTTGAAATCCTTTTTGTGCTTAAGATAACATGTGAGATAATTTTATATACCTTTCAAGAATATTAAATCTATACTATATTGTATATGTGATCCGATGGCCCCTTTGGTCTTTGAGGCTAGTCTATTTGTCTGATAGCTAGCCACTGTTTGGTGATGGATGGTTTCAGGGCAGGGTCTTGGTGAGAGGCTTTAAAGAAATAGAGATGAAGGGATGAGAGATTTGTAAAGTGAACTCCTCTCCCTCTAGACATTTACATAGGTGATATTCTAGGGCTTGCATGGCCCTCCTCGGGTAGCCCCATGGGCCATGTTCTAATAGCTCCCACTGCCTTATTGCCTCTCTCTGTTATTGTTAGGCCATTCTTGGGTAGGATTGTGCTTCACTAAGGCTATACTCGTCTCAGGATCCGTGCCTAATTTGGGCACTAATTGGGCATAATTACCCTGTTAATGTTGATTTGATTAGGTAAAAGCTCTCTTTCGCTTATCCTCTTACATCATTTTCTATTTCTTCTTCTACAACATCAGTTTGGGTGAAATTTACCTATGACCACTGCTTTACTATTGCATTTGGTGCGTTGCTCTGGTCATGTTTCAGTCATCACCCATAGGGCATCACTGTATTGCATTCTGTGCCATCATATGTGAGCAACTCCTCCCCGATGTTCAAGTCATAGCCTTCTTTGGCCTCTAGACATTTAGCCAAATCCTTTTGGATCGTTCTCTTGCCCATGAGAATGCAAACGTCCCTACCTTCTTGATGAGGGTTTCCCCTCATGCAATACCTTTGCACTGTTCAGCCACAATCACCCTAGCAGCACAAGTCACCCTCCTTTGCTCTCCATCTTGACCAAATGAAGATCATGGTGAGGTAGGTTCAATTGATCTTGATGCAGACATCTTTTAGCATGCCTACATGCGTGACCAGCCTTTGATCGGCCATCTGAATTTTCAATGGCAAGGACTTTGAGCACTTGAGCTTTTGCCTTTTCTAGACTTTGTTTGAAATGATGTTGGTGCCCAAGACTCCATGGACCATGATGCCCTTCACCATATGGTTTTGGAACTTAATATCGATCATGGGCACCTCTTCTCCCTAGATCGTTGTTTCAACCATTTTGATGTTCCAATGCCGGAGGTGTGGCTATCAATCATTGCTCCATCAATGATCTTTGGAAGAATTTTGTGTAGTGGGAGTGAGTTGCATCAATTGGCAGAGCGAGATCATCACGTTGAGCTTGCAAAACTTCTCCCATATGGTGTTGATCAAACTTGTTCCACTTTCATCCTCTGCTTTGGTTGGGGTTTCATCTCCCCTATGCTATCAGGTTACCTTTTTGGTCATTGATATGACCTTTCACCCACTCATCAAAGTGGCTCCTTCTACTTTAGCTCGTGGCTGATCTTTGTTATTTTCTTCCCCGGAACTATTGTTCTTTCGGTTTCTTAGGTTCCATGTAGGATGGCACTTGTGGTTGATGACTACTATTGAGTCTACCTTGGTTATTACAATGCCCGCTTGGGGTTTATGGTCTTCTTGATCACATGCCTTATGCATCATGCGAGTTGCTTCATCCACAATCAGCACTCACTTTTCTGGTTCCCCTCCTTTTGGTAGAAGAAATATGTTGTGCTCTTCCTTCTCTGGCTTCTGATCCACCTTATAGATGTTCGTCATTTGTTTTTGCTTATTGTACCAAAAGTCTTCGGCCTTGTGGTGGCTATTGCAAATTTTGGACCATTTGCTTAACCGATACTCATTTACCATGTGATCGTTGGTTTTGCATTTGTGGCACTAGATCTCTCCCTTTTCTGGGCTCCCTCGAATACCCATCTCCTTCAGGAGCTTCTTGAGCTCCTCGTCCACCTTGGTGTCTTTTTTTGGCACCAGTCCTTCTTCTTCATCATTGTCACTCTTTGCTTTTTAGACGCGCGGCTTTTGTGTATTTTGAGGCTTTGAGCTCCCCTTCTCTAATGCAATTGCTTGTTGGAGCCATTTGTTAATATACGTCCTCATTGGGTACACTATCTTCATGTTGCACAGCTCAGTTTCCAAGGTGAGCCCACTGATTGGCTAGGACCACAATGAAATCTCGTCTTGCATGTTGGTGAGCTAGTTGGTTAGCACCCTCATATTTGTTGCAAAGTCATACACCATTTCGCCCTTCACTTGGTTGAGATGGTTGAGCTTCAACAATACGTACTCTTTATTGATTTCATGCTTTAGGAATGTGGCCTTCAACTCATCCCATGTGGTGAGGTGTCCATTAGAGTATTGGTCGTACCATTTGATGGCCTTGTTGTGTTGAATGTGTTGGGGAAATATAGCAAGTAAATCCTCCTCCCAAGACTTGTAGGATTATAGCCGTGTTAGGACATTTTGAACATGAGAGTGGGGATTCACAAGAAATTCTGGAAATGAGATAAGGGATTCTCTCCCTCATCCCTTTGAATTTTTGAAGCTTCACCCTTATCTTTGGTGTGGTAATGTCGACTCGGTCACCTCTCTCTTCTTGATTGAATTGGATGAATTGGTTGCATGTGTTAGCCTGCTTGGCTTCATCTTGGTCAACTCTAGCGAATCTATTCGATTGCTCCATCTCACTTTGCTGTTCTTGATTTGGTCTTCTTCCTTGTGTGATAGGGATGAGGATTGGCTCCCTTGTCCTTGCCAAAACTCGCCTAAAGTCACTTGAGGTGGGGTTTGTTGACTCCCTTGGTACTCCCTTCTACCTCTCTTCATTCAGTGTCAATGCTGGCAAATGCGTTGGCCTGCCCACTGTCCTCAACCAAGGGCTTGTCTCCTTGTTTAATTGTTTTGAGACTCCTTGTTTGAGCCGCAATCCGTTCGAACGACTCATCTTTTATCTCTTGGTATCTAAGTCGATAGCTTGTCCTCATGTCTCTCGGCTTTGTCATTCATCAGAGTCTATTTGCTTGCTCTCCACTGGCATACTCCCTAGTAGGATTTCCAAATGTCAATGCCAAATGTGCATTGTGACTGGTGGTTTGGCTCTTCCTCCCATGACCCTTCTTTCAATTGAGTTTGCGAGGTCAGATGGACAAGGGAAAGTGGAGTGAACACAAATCGATGAGGTGAGCAATGCATGAGGGCGATGGGAGCTCATGCAACTTAGTGTAAAAGGAAAGATTAGAGAGATAGAGGAGACAAGTAAGCAATCATAGTGTTCCAACATCCTTTCTATTACATAGCATAAAAAGGCTTGGATACCATAGTTTACTGTAGCGCACTTCACGCCCGAGTAGTCCTATTTAATAGAGATGATTGTTGGACCCAAGATCCTAGATCCTTATGTACATGACTGCACTTTGAATTTGCAATGGGTACTACCCACCGCATTTACAACAAATCGGCATGCTCTTGTTAGAAGAGCAAGTGTTTTTACATCATATCAGTCCAGGCTAATGAGGTTGTTTAAATGTATCCTTCGTGCAACTCCAGCGAGTAGCATCATGAGAGTTGTAACATATTTTGTATGCTAAAGTCTTATTTTGAGATCTTTCCTTTTTACTAACTCAAGGAGAATTGTAGAGGATGCTCTTTTTCTATTATGGAATGTCGATAATGTGGTATTCTTTTCCTATATGCAAGAATTGAGAGTATGAAGTTAACACCAAAAGTATTGGAAATAGTGCAAGTCCACTTAAGTGAACTTTGAAATACCTATCGACTAGGGAGATTTAACCCTAGCATAGTGGTCATAAGAGAAATAAAATAATAGCAGAGATCTACAAAACATTTGCTAAGAAGAGTACCTTTTCAAAGTTAAGATGAATTCCAAGGGCCCTTTATGATCCCTACAAGTTTCAAAGCTTTGCGATGGTTTTTTTAGGGAGTTTGTATTGCAATACATTGCATGGGTGAATATTCATGCTCGATAGTATTCATTTCATGCCAAACATGTTATTGTAATGGTTTTAGATATCACCTAGTGAGAGTGAGACACAAAGTTTCAATGGTGTGATCTTTGAGTACTTAAGAGGCGTGATGATACAAAATCTCCAAAGGAAAGGGTAATAAAAGAAGATAGAGAACTACCATGTTTTAGTACGAGAGGACAATTTGTCTTTGTTTTTATATCACTTTGTCCTCATCATGAACCTTTGTATACAAGAGATAAACTTTAGAAATGATGCTCTTAGATGATGTCATTGCTGCTAGTGTCACGTGAGTATTTCTTCAAACTTGCAAGAGATAAACTTTAGAAATAATGCTTTTAGATGATGTCATTGATGCTAGTGTCATGTGAATATTTCTTTGCACTTTTTCTTTATCATTTGCTATTTTGGTTTAATTAGTTGCAAAGCTTTATTAAGACCATTGTCCTTTTGTATGAAAGTATTACTTTTATAATGACTCATCTAAACCTTGGGCCAAAAACGTCATGTATACTTTAATGGACTTTGTGAGAATATGAATGAGATTATTCGCCATCCACACCTAGATCTTAGTTATGTGAAATAATCACCTTTATGACTAACTCTGAGTAGGTATAGTTGGTTGTATTCAAAACCATTTCTTCCATATTGACCTAGCCTCAAGCCCCTAAGAAGAAGAATGGCTTGAAGACCCTAGGAAACACAAGGCGGCAAAGCCACTCTGCTCCAAAAGATAATGGCATGGGTGGAGACGCATCACATTCAAAAGCATGAGCAATAGATTGTCTTTTAATAATATGGGCTTAAAAACCTTAACTGATGCGAACCACTTCAAACTAACTATGGCCTAACTAGCGGTATGCCAAAACATACTGACTGCCCAAATATCCTCATTAAGACCCTTAGGATGATAAAAAATAGGATCCCCTTATAGAGGCATTGGGATGTCCCTCTTAAAACCTGAAACTTTCCTCTCCCACCTAAGGCCGGTTACACACCTACCAACGGACCGGCCCTTTGTAAAAAAAAAGGGCAAATTGGAGGAGAGCATTTGGGATGACGGGCGCATTGGAGAAGGCTTTGTAAAAGAAAGGGCGATTAGAGGAGAGCGTTTGGGATGACTGGAGCCTTACACACCGCTTTGGACGGCAGGGTCTGATGGGGGGACCCCTGTCCTCCATTTTTACTATGTGGGGGAGCTTGGCTGCTGAGCTCCCTCTGCGTGGCCCTTTAGTGGTCAGGCATTGCCTAGTTCGTGTTTGCCAAAAATGTGTCCGTGTAAAGGGGTGGCGGACGGACACGGCGCAGCTTGGGCGGCCAAAGAAGAGAGGGAGCCAAAAGGAAGAGAGGGATACATTGCACTCTAAGGGAGATAAAGGTGGAGGTGGAGGTAAAAGGTTTTGTGTGTGGGTGACGAGGGAATGAGACAGCAAAACGTGACAGAGATTCTTATCAAACTGAACAAGGAAATGCAAAGAAAAGACTTGACCAGCTTTTTGAGAGGGGAGAGGCGACAAGGAGAGAGAATGGGTACAGGACTCGGGAGCCCCATGGGACTGCACAAGAGGGGAGAGAGGCAACAAAGGAGAGAGAATGGGTAAAGAAGGAGCCTCTTCGGCTGCCCAAGGGAAGGCAAAAGAAAAGACTTGACAAGGTTTTTGGGAGGGGGCGCAACAATGAGAGAGAATGGGTAACCTATTCGACTAGCTTTTCCAGAGACAAGGGGAGAGGCAACGAGAGGGAGAATGGGGACTAGTCACTCAAGGAAAGGCACCAAAAAGAAAAAAATAAATTTGACGAGCTTGTTCATGTGCATTTGTGGAGATGTTTCTTCCAAGGTGTGATGCCAAAGGAGAAAGAAGAGGGACGTATTTCCTGGTGGTTGTTGAGCTTGTTCATGTGCAGGAGTGGGAGATATTTCTTCCAAAGTGGAGAAATATTGTAGGAGAAAGGAGAAAAGCTGTGTTTTGCTGGTTGTTGAGCTTGTTCATGTGCATATTGAGCTTGTTCATGTGCATATTTGGAAGGAGAAAGATGTATTTTCGTGGTTGTTGTGCGGGTTCATGTGCAGGAGTGGGACAGGGAGAGAGATTGTCATTGCAGAGGAGAAAGGATAAAGGTTTTTGGGAAGAGGCCCCTGTCCTCAGAGTGCAAAATCAGGCAAGCTTTATAGTCAGCAAAGAAGTAAGCAGAGATCCTCGATTCTTACTCTCTGAGAAAGTAAGCAGAGATAGGGGCAATATACTCTGGGAGAAACTAAGCAAAGGCTTACTCTCGGAGAAACTAAGCAGAGGTAGGGGCAAATATCTCACTGTTTCTTACACTCTGAGAAAGTAAGCAGAGATATTACTGATTCTTACTCTCTGAGAAATTAAGGAGAGAGAGGTGAAACAGAGAGAAAGTAAGAGATATCACTGATTCTTACTGTCTGAGAAAGTTAGCAGAGAGTGTGCAACAGATCACTGGTTCTTACTCTCTGAGAAAGCAAACAGAGACAGGTGCAAGATGTCACCAAGAGAAAGGTGCAAATATATGACTGGTTGGTACCCTCTGAGAGAGAGCAACCAGAGGAAGGGGCAATGTATAACTATGTCTCAAATCTTATGAGAAAGCAAGAAGAGAAAGGGGCAATATGACACTGATTCTTAGTCTTCGATGCTAAGGACAGGGAGAGCACAGTGGTCCTTACAGACTTGACTCTTCCTTTTCTCTCAGTGTAGAAGAGGAAGAGTTATCATCAGAATTCACAGGAGCTCATTTGTTTTCATCAGAATTCACAGGAGCTCATTTGCTCCTTCCCCTCCCCCTTTACGTAACACCCTTTCCTTCTCCCTCTTCTTCCCTTCCCTCCTTCCTCCATCATCATCATCATCATCCAGATCCCTGCCTTCCTCCTGCCTCTCGCTTGCCATTGCTTCCCTGCATCAATCACAGCCCCCCAATCGCACTCTACGAATCCTTCTGCTTTCCTGCCTTTCTTAAGCTCCCCCCTCCCTTCTTCCATGCTCCCCGCTCTCAGTTTTTTGCCCTGCCCATCATCCACACCTCGCCTCTTGCTTCTGCCAGCATCGATTCCCTTTTGCCCATTTCGCAACAATCGCATATTGCGATTCAGAACCGTCGCCTCCTTCAGTGAACGTCGAATTTTTTAGTCGGACTCAAGCCCGCATAATATCTTTTTGGTCCCAACCGACTTAGCAGCTCGTCCGCAGGAATCGCTCGAACTTTTTGAATTGGTCGGTTTGTTTTCGTTTCTTTCGCGGCTCGTGGGCTCCTACCGTCACAAATTAGCTCCCGTGTCGGTACGTGCGTCCAAACCAAGCCTTGCGAATTAATCGCGTCGTTGCCGCAATACTGGACCCACTCTTTTACGATCTCGTCCACCAACGGACGCCATTGTATTTAGAAGAAAGAAGCTGTGCTTTTGGCAATTTGCTGATCGTGAGTTTATAGTGTTGCGCAATACTTCGTATGCTTTGAATTAGCCAATTCATACAGGTCTCGGCGTCATACGCATTGATTTGTTCACAGAAATTACGCTGCCGTGTGCCTCTTGGCGGAAATTTAGAAACGCTTTGGAACAAGTGTCCCCTTCGAAAAATGCTGACTACTGCTGTAATGTGGGGATGCAGCGAGACACGGCTTGAAAGCTTTTAAGTTTCACCTAATTTCGAATTATGCATTCGAGCATCACGTTGAGGATAAACACAGTGAAGCCAGCCGTTCATTTGGATGATCATACCCAGGAACCCTCGTATTTGAAGCCTCAGCCCATTCATTCGAATGATGTGACGAGTTCTCTGTCCAAGTCAGTGAAATTGGACAACTGGGTATGCAGTTTCGTCTTCACTTAGGAGATTCCACGTTTCAATTTCGCTCTCCTAAAGGCAGTGTTGCCGTAATGGTGAACGTAGATACTGTATGCTTCTGGAGTAGTCATGATCTGTGTTTCCAAAGATGCATGGGAGAGACTTTGATTGAGCTGAATCTTGTTGCAGTGTCGTCTTAATGGTGAAATAGTCCTCGTAGATGCAATATGCTTCTGGAGTCGTCATGATTTGGGAATGGGAGAGACTTCGATTGGCGGCTAAATCTTGTTGACAAACGAATGAAATTTTGTCGTTGTCTGATGCTTTCCTTGCTGGTAAATGCAGGATTCCTATGGGAAAAAGATTTACAATACGAGCTCTTCTGTAGGCCCTTCTTTTCCTGAAGAGGCTTTACCTACAAAGTCGGGTTACTTGCCCATTAGCCACACGAGTAGATCTAAGTTGTTCTTTGCTTTTTATGAAGCAACAGAGTCTCCAACTTCTCCTGCAGACACACCTTGGTTGCTATGGTTAAATGGTGGCCCTGGCTGTTCAAGCCTTATTGGGTGCTTCTCTGAGCTTGGTCCATGGTGGATTCTTGAAGATGGTTCCATTCAAGCCAATGAGGGAGCGTGGAATCGCAGGTCTGCCCACTTCTTTCCAGTGTTGTTATGTTGAGGGTCCCATTTTCTATGTAAAGAAAATGGACTTGTTCATGAGAGTATATCTTTCATAACTCAGAACTTGTTACTACCTTTGTAAAGAGAGACGTTACTGGAAAATCCATGGTGTTAATAGCTCACCACCTCTTCACACGGACAATTGCACTTAGTAACTAAACTGCCTAAGGTCAAGAGGCCTTGATAGTATTCATAGCTGCTCACCTCTTTGTGTAGAATATTGCACTCAGTGCTAGACTGCCTTTTTTTTAAAGAGAGATTTGATGTTTTGGCAAGCCTTGATGTCTTGCTGGTAATTGCACAATTAGTGCTAAAGCGCTTGTTTGTATCATAAAGTGGAAGAGAGGCTCTTATTATCTGCTGTCTTTGCACTTTCCAATATCAATAGAGGACGAATGTAGGAGTAACGCCTCTATGGACATTTTGCTTCAATGGAAACTGTTGTTTCAGGTGTGGCATCCTTTTTGTGGATAATCCTGTTGGAACGGGCTTCAGTGTGGCTGCAACAGATGAAGACGTTCCAAAGGACCAAGAAACAGTTGCCAGACACTTAGATCACGCCCTGAATTATTTTGTCCAACTCAATCCCATCTTTCGGACAAGACCTCTTTTTCTGGCAGGTGAAAGTTATGCAGGGAAGTACATTCCTGCCTTGGCGTATCACATGATATATCATTCAAGCCCCATAAGATCACAGCTGGTTGGCATTGCCATTGGTAATGGTCTTACCGATCCACGCATTCAGGTATTTTAAGTTTATAATACATTGGTCTTTGCAACGTTTTCTGCTTTGATGCGAGCAGAATACCTGATTTGCTGAATCTTATTTATGAGAACTGCAGGTTCAGGCACATGCAGATGTGCTTTATGCCTTTGGTTTGTTAGATCAAGAGCAGTGCACATATGTTGATCAAACTGCTGCCAGCATCGTGAACCATGTGGACAGGTTGGGTTTGATCTAAACCAGTTTACCTTCTGTATATAGTTTTATGCTGTTTTTATTGCAATGATGCAAAGCTCTATCTCAAGGCATATACAGAATTTTCATTATTGCACTTTTTGGATGAATAAATACATTTTTTATCACTTTATTAATATACAAGAGGTATAATCCAAGAAAAATAATGAAAAAAGTATGCACAGTCTTAGATATGAAGTTTTTTATCTATGGTGTATCGGCCTTAGTCATGTTTAGAATGATTGAACATAAGCTGAAAACAATAAGTGGGGAGCTGAATAGCCCGTTTATCTTTTAGTTTCAAAAGAGAGTTTGATTGAGTATGCATGTGCTTTCTAAGTTAGGAATGTAATTTTGCGTCTTTGTAGGAAGCGGTACCTAAGTGTAAGAGGTTCATTTAGTTTTAAATGTTCTAAATAATTCATTCTTTCTGTAAATTCTTTCTTTCAATCCTACATGCGTGAGAGAGAGAGAGAGAGAGAGAGAGAGAGAGAGAGAGAGAGAGATTTTATTCCTGTTTTTTGCTCGATTTTGTTTCTTCATTTGCTTGTGCATTTTTGCTCACTCACCTTCTTCCTTTCTTGTTTTCTCTCTCTTTTGTTTATTTGACGTATTCTAGTAAGCACTGGGTTTGCCCAAGAGACTTTGGGGGTCTTTAGAAACCCAGTATAGCTGCTTATGCTAGGGACTGATGACGACATAAGTGTTGCTTTGCTTGCTAAGTATATCTTCCTTTTGTTTTTAAAAAAAATTTGCTACCTCTTTTTTCTTCTCTCTCGTTTTCTCTTTTATTTCCTTTGTAGATTTTTGGACTCTAGAACAGCAAAAAATCTAAATTTGTACGATTGGATACATTGTAGTCTTACAAAGGTATATAACATTTCAAAAAGTCATAATGGCAGATAAAACTCGTCATCTTTTTTCTGTCAGAGAGGAATGGTTGGCAGCACATGAGAAACGGACTTCGCTGTGCAATTGGATTGAGCACACAAGTGGCATTAAAACAATGCTAGATGTGCGCCGGACTTCTAGATACCATCATTTACAGGTATCCAGTCTTTGGGGGGGGGGTGTCTGTTTCAGGTTCGTTTTTTCTGACAATGTTAGTAAAATTGGATCGATTTTTTCATTGTCATATTGTTATTTTGAAACTTGTAAGGTGACTGCTTTTTTACTGGTGAAAGGATGGGACAGAGTACTTAGCTAAATTTCTTAATTCGGCTGAGGCTAAGGCTCAATTGAATGTGGATGAAGATGCGTTGAGGTGGGAAAGCTGTCGGCCAAGTATTCGTGCACTTATGGCACAGGTTTGCCATTTCATAACTCTCCATATTCACTTTTCAAGAATGGCCAAGGCGGATCTGATTTTTCATTCTTGACCTTTATGTGTGTCCCTTGTTTGAACAGTCCAGACTCTTCCTTTCTGACCAGCACCTTTCTGCCAAAAAAAGGACAGAAAGAAAGCATTGATTTACTTAGTTTAGAAATAGAACTTGACATTTGAATGTTGTCCACAGAAAGACACAGAGACATGTGGAAACTATCTTTAGGCATGAGCTTTGTGAGATTCAATGGTTCAGTTTCATTCATTTGTCTTTAATTTCTGGGAGAGACCACAGTGTGGAGTCTGTCAGAGTAAGGATGAATTTATAATGTCTTTATGGGGGTGCATTGGTTGTGGTTTTCATGAATGACCTATACCCGAAGCTCAATGAAGTATCAACAGGATGCTGACTGTAAGAGGAATAGTAAGGGTTCACAGGTCATCTGCAGTGGCCTTAGATTAATCAATATTTTGCCTTGCTCCGGCATTCTTCCCTAATCAGATTTTTGACAAGCTTGTATTTGCGTTTAGGATACAATGAAGAGTGCGAAAGGGATGTTAGAGGCGGTTCTTCAGGAGGGACTGCCTGTTCTGCTATATCAAGGAATTTATGATGTGAAAGATGGTCCAGCAGGATCAGAGGAATGGATGCACAGCCTAAATTGGCAAGGCAATGTGGCATTTTGGGAGTCGGAACGAAAAGTATGGAGAGAGAATGGAGTGCTGGCAGGTTATACTCGGACCATGAAAAATCTTACTCATGTTGTTTTCGTGGGAGCAGGCCATCAGGTATTTTCCTCTTTTTCTTGCCCCCTTTTTGAAGGAGCAAAATTCTGCTGCTTGTGTCTAGTAGACTTATATTACCTTCCACCACTGACCTACAGGTTCCAGCAGATCAACCGGTTTTATCACAGATCATGATTGAAAGCTGGATAAGCACACATCTCAGACATTATCAGGCGGCAAAACTGTGAAAATATAGGGGCAGCCAGTTCTGAAGGCCCCCACTATATCCTAAACCTATTTGGAAGTCGTTGTGCAGACAATTTGCAGCAGTCAAAAGGCCTGCTAGTAGTTCTTTATATTCACCACAATAGCAACATTAATGCTCTTGTGGAGCTATATTTTTAAGCCTTTCCAACATTTGGAAGGAATAATTGATCTATTGATACTGTGCTTATAGAGAGAGGTGTCATAGTTCCTCAAAGTATTATAAAATTTTGATTTGTCTATCCCTAGGTGTTACAAGGGCTCTCTGTGCTTTTGGTTTTTCCTTTTGCTCACTGCATAGAGAGGGTTTAACAACTACGTTTTTATATTTCTTACCACATTTAAAGAATATTTGGAAATTGCCAAAACTCTTTCTGGAGTACAAGAAAAGAGCACCCAAAACTGTGAAAATATAGGGGCAGCCAGTTCTGAAGGCCCCCACTATATCCTAAACCTATTTGGAAGTCATTGTGCAGACAATTTGCAGCAGTCAAAAGGCCTGCTAGTAGTTCTTTATATTCACCACAATAGCAACATTAATGCTCTTGTGGAGCTATATTTTTAAGCCTTTCCAACATTTGGAAGGAATAATTGATCTATTGATACTGTGCTTATAGAGAGAGGTGTCATAGTTCCTCAAAGTATTATAAAATTTTGATTTGTCTATCCCTAGGTGTTACAAGGGCTCTCTGTGCTTTTGGTTTTTCCTTTTGCTTACTGCATAGAGAGGGTTTAACAACTACGTTTTTATATTTCTTACCACATTTAAAGAATATTTGGACATTGCCAAAACTCTTTCTGGAGTACAAGAAAAGAGCACACACCCTTTATTATATTTTCAATCAAACTCATACTGGATTTTCTCTTACCCTTTCCGTTAGTCTACTAACATAGGTGAACCTTGCCCCCATCCATCCTGATCTGGAACTAGTTGCTAGTTCTCATAATAAAAAATTTCACAATGCAAAACACAACCTTCAAATTTTGAAGAGTAAGAACTGGGTGAGGTGATGCTGATTTCTTTGAAAGTTGCTGTTTAAAGCTATTGTCAATATTTTTGTAGAATTTATTCACCAAATATATGTTGGAAGATTATATGGCTTTGGAAACTGTTTGATCAAACTGGCTTTTTTAAAGTATTAGCCTCTATTTGTCTCCTAGATCTTGAAAAAGTAACTTTAAAAAGGAAAAATAAAAAAAATGCCGGATATCTTAAGGGGCTGGTCAGGCCTGAAAAAGAAAAGACCAATTACAAAATTGGGCCGACTACAAGGGGGGACACTTGCGGCCTAGGCTGATAGAGCCTGAAGCCACAATTGCTTAGACGAAGGAGCCAATATTGAGGAGACAGTGACTAATCATTGGGGATTTCTCCCCTAACATCAAACCGAGATCCCTGAGATTCGTCTTGATCATAGCTATGATGGCGGATTCCCTATTGCTGAGCGCGATATTGACCTTGAAGGCCAAGCGGTTTCTCATTTCCTAGATGGCGAGGCATACAGCCACACGCACATATTGCTAGGAAGCCAGGAGGGTAGACGAGAGCTTGAAGGTTTCCCCAAGTAGAACCATCCTCCATCTTCCTTTGATATAAAATTGAGACATGACCCTTGCCTTTCTAATTGCATTACCCTAGACCTCCCTGGTAACTGAACAAGCCCAAAACAAATGCTTCAAGGCTTCCACAGCCATACCGCATAGAGGGCAAATCGAGGAAATGGGAATTCGTTTCACAAGTGACCCTCTGACGGGCAACCAAAAATTGGTGATCTTCCACATCAAAATCGTGGCCTTCCCTACCCCGCACTGCTTCCAAATATCTATGAACCTATTCTGCCACCACACATGGCCTCCACACATGGCCTCTTCTCACCTGCCATTTCTTGTTGAGAGTTGCGAATCGAGGCCCCATTGTCTCAAGGTATCTGTACACAATCCTCGGTGAGAGGCGATTAAGGCATGTCCTCCCCATGAGCCACTGGGTCTGTCGACCCTCAGAGGAGATGCAGTTAGTTGGCGAGTCGTCCGGAATTCGCTCCATCACAGCAGCCAGCAGGTCGGGTTCACCTTGATTTAGCCGAAACCTAATATGTAGCTATTCAAGGGGGATCCAATCCATGGATCTTGGGTTCCAGATGTCACCCCAATTCCTCAGACCTTTCCTGTACATACTCACGCTCCTGCGGGGGGTGGAGTAGGTTCTGGCATGCGATCTATCTTCCACACCTTCAGTGAAATTCCAGTCTCCTCCCACCAACCAATGCCCACCCTCCAACTTCGAATTAAGAACAGACCAGCATCTAGCTCTCTCCATAGGGGCATTTGGAGCATATACACATGCAAACCCTACTTGAAAGTCATCAATCAAGGCTGAGACCGTAACTAGACAGCCATCCTCGTCCTTGAACTCATCCTTGACCTTAAGAGATTGGTGCAAGAGGATGGTTGTAACTCCTCGACCTCTAAACGGGAAATTTACATTGAATCCCAACTTCTTGCATGCAACCAAAATTCATCATTCGACCCACATTTGATCTCCTCAAGCATTACCACATGCGGTTTGAATTTTCAAACTACATCCAAGCATCCTCTTTGTTTGGATTTCCCACAGCACCCTTTCACATTCCACGACATCACTTGGATCTTGTCCTTGCATCTCTCACCCCCCCTAGCTTTCCTTTGAGGATTTACAAACATCTTTAAAGAAGTTAAATCTGTTTTCCTTGGCCATCCCGACACTCATCGCCACGTCCTTGAGCCTCTTAGTGAGGCTATGTGTGGGTGGAGTTTTCTGCAGTCAATTGTCTTCACCTTGACCTTTCTCCTCGCTCTTCTTAAATTCATGCACTCTCGTTTTGTGATTCGCATTAGGGAGGATCTCCTCTTCATCATTGGAAGAGGCTTGCGAAGAGACCGGCACCTCCACCAACTGGGATGGTGGAATGTCCAGAAGCATCCCCGACGAGGGAGAGGGATCCAAATTTTCTTCTTCAACATGCTTCTCGGGGACGCCATGCATGGGGAGAGCTTCCCGAACATACTTACCTTTCTTTTCGACAATCTTCCATCTGTCGACTGACAGGACGACCTCCATGACATCCTCTGAATCGACCTCTCGATCATTTGATGGAATCGCCAGTGTATCTTGAGAGGGCTTGAGGTTGCTTGCAGCATCTTTGGCTTCATCCTTCGTGGAGGGGTCTTGGACCGTCTTGTCACCTCTTGCCAAGGCCGTGTTTGTTGGTTTATCTGGGCAAGCTCTAGCAAAATAGCCAACTTTCCTACAGATAAGACATGCATCAAGAAAGAGGCCAAATTTAACCTGGATCGGAAGCTTGAGGCCTCCCAGGAGCTAGGCTTCAATGAAGTCCGGCATTGGCTATGCCCTATCCCACAGAATCTACACCCTTTTTCTGCCAAAAGGATCCCTAGCTGCGGGAGGAATAAGTAAGATTCTACCCAACGTTGTTGCCAACTTTTTTATATTGTCTCCCAACAATTGGGGAAGGCTCAGGAACTCAATCCATACCGGGCAGTCACGAAAAAGAAACTCATCAATGGAGAAAGAGGGGCTCCAAGGGATTGACAAAACCACAACTCCCGCGTACATGAAGGGCCTCCCCAGCATATCGTTGCATATTGGCTCCAAGAGACAGTGGACAAGAAAGAAACCTTTCCTAGGAATTTGGCTGAGTAGGGATCTTGGGATAGATCAAATTCATACGTGAGGACATACTGCAGTTCATCCAATGATGAGAGCGTCCGATGAAGAAGAGGTAGACCTCGCCTCGTGCCAACCTTTCCAGCTCCGACATGACTTCTTCCAAGTGTATTTCGCATGTGATGGAGTGACGTTTGCCAGCCTCCATCCAGCCTTTCTTCTTAGTTTCCTTGGCGCGATGCTCAATCTCTGCATGCAACAGTCTGGATGCCTCTGTTTCCAGGGGAGAGAACCCTGCTCGGATTTTGTGCGCCAAAATCTTTGCATAGGACTATGCGCCCGATGCCTCACCTTGTTTTGATTTCTCTTTCCCATCCGACTCTGACGATGCATCATTACCCCTACCGACTTGGGTACTCATACCTCTACCAGGCCTCTCCTCTAGACGCTTATGTTTGGGAGAGCACCTAGCACTACTATCATCATGCGGACTCGAGTTGTGCATGCACTCGCCTAACCAGTCAAGTCATCAGAAATTAACTTTCTTTAGTATAACATGCAATGGCGAGGCTGGGGACCAACCTTGAATAGGGATGCTAAAGATCCAAATTGTGTACATGGTAGGTATTGAATCCTAGACCACCTCTCACATGTGAGGAGATTCCAATTACAAGGGGTAGATAGTTTTAGGCTATGCATCAGCTAATTGGACTTTGAGAACCAAGACCGCATAGATGTTGAAAGTCTCCACAATCAAGTTTGCAAAGACGTTGCCACACACCAGCTGCATCACCACAATAGTAACCTCACTTGATTTGGGAATGAGTAGGTTGGTCAGATTGCGCACAGGGGCGTAGATCAAATACATTTCTATGAACTTGGGGAACTTTGAGTTGACTTCCAACTTTCTTTCAATTTGACAGCTAGCTTTTTCACCAAGACATCCACGGAGGACTCTTTCCAGGGATGGAAGACAACTCATGGAGAAGTTTTTCAATGGATGGAACATAAAAGGATGAAGACACTTGCTCTCTAAAAACCCATAAGACACTTCAAAACAAGCTCCCTTATATAATTGTTCACCCCTCTTTTAGAAACATAACAAATGAATGAACAAACAAATATATATGTATGTATGTATGTATATACAGATGTGTTGTGTGTCTGTGTGTCTTCATGCTCGCTAACCCTCCATACATGTACATACCATAATTATTTTAGATAAGTACTTTTTCACTCCTATATGTAAATGGACCGCTAGTCCCCTAAATTAAAAAGTCCCTTCCATTAACGAACCTACTATGTTACATGTTGTATAGAGTGATCACCTCAGGAGAAAAAGTGACCAAAATCCAAGGATAATCCATGTCATCTATGGCTTTGATGACTTTATTATCCTAGGGAAGCATAAGGTGAAGATGGATGTGTATCTCACTCCTTTGGTGGAAAAGTTGCTAACTTTGTTGACTGATATCTCCAATTAATTGACAATGGTCAACCAACTGCCACACCATTTGATGTACTTGAGCTCGTTTTAATGAGCTGAGTTTCAAGAGATCATGGATCCATATGGGTACTCTCTCTAATGTCATAGATTGAATCTCTTTAGGAGCCTATTCCAATATGGGGTCTTCAAAGTAGGAATTACTAGTGGTGGTGGGATTGTATGCAACAACAATCAATGCATGGATGGTTTTTGTTGAGCCTAAGCTTGTACAATTTCCAAGGGGGGTCCACTTAGTATATTCTACATGCATGCATGACCGCCAGAAAATGTTTTGCATACTTGTCATGACACCCTCAAAGACCATTAAAGTATGCATTGTAAGCCCCTTGAAATAAGCCATAATCCTCCCTACCAAATAATTTAATAATCATTTGGCTATATTTATTCCCTTTTTATTATATTTGTTCATTCGAAATTTGAAGAAAGACAATATTATCTTATCATTTAGCTATTTCAATTCCTTTTTTTTCATGTAAAAACTCTCAGCTTATTTATGATGAAATTTTCAAATGTAAGCAGAAAAATTATGCAATTTTCAAATGTTAAAACTATCAGCTTATTTATGATGCAATTTTCAAATGTAAGTAGAAAAATCTTCAAAAATAAAAAAGCTATACTTTGGATGAAGTCATTTAATCCTGTTGGTCAAAATAGTTGATCTCTTGAAGCATCAATGTGACAAGGCTAAGGTAAACTTTTATTTTCTATATTTAAGCTCTTTTAGTTTAGATCCAACATATATTAATTCTTTTGTAACCATAAGTATAGCAAAATTAGATGTTATGTGAAAACATATTTAGATGGTACAAGAGTAGACAATTATAAATGATGGTTTAAAACACAAAAATGCCCTAAAAGGGTGCCTTAAGAGGATCTAGCAAGGCAAATAATTTACCCCCTAGTGTAGTACTAGGGTGCTACCCTTGGCAATGTGCAAAAATCTAGGTTGGCATGGTGGCATTCACATGTATTGACTAGGACTGGCAAGAATGGTTTAGTGGAGGACACAATGGACCTCATCCCCATGTTCCTAGTACCAAAATTTAAATCATGAGAGTCATTCCACAGGCTTGGCGAGGAACTCTCACAAACCCTCACTACGCTTAGTTCAAATGGTTTTGGAGCTTCAATGTACTTGTTTAGATGTGAGAGAAAGACTAGCACATTTCTCATACTTTACTTTCATACCTTTCATAGGCCCTCACTCTCACAACCAATGGATTAGGAGGATTTAAATTGGTAGAGGGTAAAAACTATTGGTAACTTTTGCTTGTCTGACACTAACATTGACGCTAAATCTAGGTGGAGGATATGAATCTTTCAGAGGAGATTTCTTGTCAAGTTGGATAAGGACATAAGGGAGTCATCTTGGCTGGCTCCTATTGCTTTATATTGCCTAATTCCATTGTCTTAGGATTCCATGAAGATTGATACAAGATTTAGTAAAGAGCTGTGTACCACTTACCCATTGCTGCTTAGCATTGTAGGCATAGGCACCATCTGGAGAGATTATGGTCTCAGTTTTGGGGATCATCAAGGCCAAGAAGTTCTACATTCCTTGTCTAACCATTCATATAGGCATCCTAATTTTCTCTTGGCTTAAATATATGGCATACCTTCCGTATACATGAGGTATCAGCATGCAAAGAAATGCTACAAGCATTGTTGGAGGAGTTGCCATATTGCCAAGGTGGTTTGGACATAAATCTTAAGATAATCTTCATACAATACCACTGATGTTTTCACTCTGGCTTCAAGAGAATTTCTTTAGGGTAGAGGATCTTGTATTTTTTCACTATACGAGGCCGAGGCAAGCAATCATGCCTTCTGCATTCAGTAACATCACAGACATGGCCGTGCAGATCACTACACCAGCCTTAGGAGTTGCCCTTGCTTCCTATTTTGGCTCAAGACCCATTGACTTCTTCATAGAAGGGCTCGGACGGGAGGTGGATTCCAGTATTACTTTATGATAGAAATGGTGCTCGAGATGTGTTAGTGTCATCGGCAGACATGCATCCACAAGAGCTAATATATTGGCTTCCATATGGCCTAGATATCATTTTTACTATTTGGTGTCAAATGGGTTGTATATATTTTTGAAAAAGCACATTGTATATGGCATGCATCATCTTTCCATGAAATTTCCTCCATAATCTAGAGAATATGCCTTGAACTCCACAAATAAGAGGGTTCCATACCTCATATCTCCACTTGGGAAGCCACGGAAGCAACCTTGGAAGAGCATGCTAAAACAAGGACAAAATGCATGCGACCACCGATTCAACATGCATGCCACCACCAATTCAATGTCTCTCCAAAGATGTAATTTATGCATGAGATTTTTCAAGCCTTGAAACTCATGTTACAGTTTCTTTGGTTGCCAATTCCTTGGCCAATGGTGGTCAAATTCTGCCATGGAAGGAATGCCAGAAGAGCATGTTAATACATGGACAAGAGAAATGTCACCACCAATGTCAATGTCTCTCCAATGGTTGAATATAACTTGTCATCAATTTTTGTGGAAGTTTTTTCAACATTCAAATATGGGACCTCACGTTAGGGCTCCTTTGGTCAATAATTCCTAGCCCATGGGATCAAACTCTAGAAATTCTATATTATTGGGAACTTGTGGCTATGCCTCATCCCCATGCCTTTGGATTTATGACATGGTCAAAGATTCAAGAATTAAATTGTAATTGACACATAAAAGCTTGTTCCAAGATAAAGTTTGCACACACCCCTTTCACAATTAGCCATGTGGCATCTTATTGTCCATACACACCTACTTCTAATGCACCCTAGACAAATGTCACACCAGCACTACATCGATGAGCTTTATATGTCAACACTCCCCCTCATGTTCATCAAATCCATCTCTAGTACTCCAAGTATGTCTATGAAATACTCAAACTTCTCTGTCCCAAATCACTTGTAAAGGATGAAATTATAACGAATCACTATGGTTTTGGTCCTCACATGATATCCTGGAGTACTAGAAAGTTGAGTACTAGTAACTCATATTGTCACAATGTATGACAATTCTTTCATCATTATGCCGTCCCAAATCATCAAGAAATTTATGACTTCATATGCCTAAAGTGGGTAACATTGCGCATAAACGAGAACTAAATGGAATATTTCTATTTAAAAAGCAAAAAATTGATGCTTTATTTAATCATAAATAAAAATACTATTGCACAATATCATTATAGAAAAAAAGCATGCAAAAAATTGGCCTAAATTTAAGAGTATTTTTCATAGAAATTTTGAGATTTGTGAAAGTTACATAATTCTAAAAAACACAATACATAATCCCATGGGTTGCCAACTTGATCAAAGGAATTGAAACGTTGGGTAGCTTTTCAATATAATGATATTTCAAAAAGGATGAACTTTTGGAGATTGCTACATAAACAAAAAGTCTACGTGCACTCTCACTCTACAAGTGCATCCTCTTTTGTATCAACAAAGATGATTATTCATAAGTGGATGATCCATTCTCCTCAATATTATCAACAACCACCTTCTCTTTGTCCCTATGAAGACCAAATGCTCCTTCCATTCACAATTGTGTAAGTCTAGAGGAGGAGGATCCAAAAAGATGTATTGCATAGGATGGAACCTTCTCAAAAAGGATGTCTACTATCTTCTTCCATAGGCATCCATCATTTGTAAGTTCAAAATTATAAACATGTATGTCTACTTCTCCAAGATCAAACAACATCCAGTTGTGATTGGTTTTTGGTGCCCCTTCTTGCCCTTCTTTTTTGGTACATGCAACTTATTCAAGAGCACATTTCCCTTTCAAATGGATCAGCATGCTTTATTCACGGTCTTTTCCCTCACCCCTCAGTTGTCTAGTGTACCTGGTGCTTGATGCCTGGTGAGACGTAGTGTGATGCCCTCTCTTGCACTCTAAGGTAAGATTGGCAAGCGAGTCCTACTCAGTGCTTGGATACAGATAATTGATCGTCGTACTATCATAAGGTTGTGCTATGGTGTGCCAAGCTGTATGAAGATGGATGGTTGAGCTAGTGTGAGTCAAGTGTCACAAGGGAACCATATATGCAAACTAAAAACAAAATCCAGGCATTCTTTTATAAGAAAGGGGCTTGGCCCATTACAAAGAGCTAAAATGTACCTCATGATGCACTTAACTGCCTCCCAATGCCTCTTTCCTGGATTAGCCATATACCAGCTAACAACTCCCATTGCAAATGCAATGTCTGGTCTAGTAGCTTTCATAGCATACATAAGACTCCCAACTGCTGATGCATAAGGAACCTTGGCCATCATGGCCCTTTCCTCATCTGATTTGGGACTATCTGTATGACTCAGTTTCACATATGGAGGCAATGGAGTACTCATTGCCTTCCCCCCCTCCATATTGAAATGCTGCAATACTTTTGTAACATACTCTTTTTGTGAAAGCCAAAGGAGTTTCCTACTCCGATCACGTGTGATGCGCATACCAAGAATATGACCTGCAAGTCCCAAATCCTTCATATCAAAGGCCTCATGCAACTTGGCCTTTAATGCATCTAGCTCATAAGTATTCTTGCTAGCCAATAGCATATCATCCATGTATAGTGCCAAGATTATCAGGCTATTATCCTTAGCCCTTTTAGTGTAGAGGCAGTGATCAATTTCACTCCTTCTAAAACCCTGGGACCGAATGAAAGCATCAAACTTCTAATACCATTCTCTAGGCGCTTGCTTAAGACCATAGAGACTCTTCTTCAGCTTGCAAACTAAATGCTCTTTGCCCTTTTCTTCAAAGCCTTCCGACTGCACCATGTAAATTTCCTCATGCAAATCCCCATGCAAGAAATCTGTCTTGACATCCATCTGCATAAGCTCCATATCCTCTGATGCCACTAGTCCAAGCATGCATCTAAGTGTGGTCATCTTCACAACCGGAGAGAATATCTCATCAAAGTCCACACCCTTCTCTTGCTTGAACCCTTTAGTGACCAAACGGGCCTTGTACCTAGGCACATCATCACCTGTGACCTTCATTTTGTAGACCCATTTACATGGCAATGCTTTCTTTCCATGTGGCAAAGAAACCAAGTCCCAAGTCTTATTCTTCAAAAGCGAACTCATCTCTAATTGCATAGCATACTCCCACTTGCATTGATCCTCGCACATCATAGCCTCTCTGTAGCAAGAAGGCTCCCCACAATCAGTAAGCATCACATAGTCTACCCCTGGAACAAACCTATCAGGCGGTCTAGACACTCTGGATGATCTTCTCAAGGGCATTTCAGCTTGCTGTCCCACCTGCATATCAGCCACATTTGGCTTCATCTTTTCTGCAACTGGATTTTGCTCTGGAGTACGAGGGGATGTGAGCTCCCTCTTAATCCCACGTGTATCACAGAAATGCTGAAAGTCATGAGAGAGATACTCTCCACCATTGTCAATCTGTAGGCATTTAAGCATTCTACCTGACTGATTCTCAACCAAGGCCAGCCATTTTTGAAATACCTGGAACACATCACTCTTCCGAGCGATAGCATAAGCCCACACTTTCCTAGTTGCATCATCAATGAATGTCGCATAGTATTCAGGCCTGCCTAGTGACCGTGTAGGCATCGGACCACATACGTCTGAATGCACCAAATCAAGCTTTTCAAACTCTTTCTTTCCCCTTCTTTTATGGGCTGATTTAGTATGCTTCCCATAGAGACAGTGCTCACAAAATTCAAAATTAGAGAAACTCAAATGCGGTACATAACCCAAACGGCATAAGAGTTTCATTCCATTGTGGCTCATGTGCCCCAACCTGCAATGCCACAAAGAAGTGCTTGGCTGCTCGGTTATTGCAACAACATGATCAAATACCCCTGATACATGTAAGGGATACAAAGTCCCACACTTGGCACCCCTGGCCAAAAGCATAGAGCCCTTCTGAATTTTCCAACTCTGAAAGCCAAAAGTGGTGTGAAAACCAGCATCATCTAGCTGACCCACTAAAATAAGACCCTTGGTCAACTTAGGCACATGTCTCACATGTTTCAAAATAAATGTAGACGCATTTGCAAAAGAAAACTTTATGTCACCTACTCCCACTATGTCACAAACACCGTCCATTGGCATATGCATTAATAATATCTCATCCAAGAGAGCATAGCACTATCAGTGCATCACCTGCAATGTGTCAAAGCTGTCCCTCAGCATAAAATAGCATCCATGTGCAAAGCGTCCATAAAAATAGCATCCCACAAGGCAATTTGGGCCTATCAGCGCATCCAATAAGGACCACAATGCATCCAAATGGCCTATAAATCATCCACTGCAACCCAATGCACACCACGAATGAGCGCACACTACTCAAACTCCAACCAGAGTGATCTGCATAAGGTATGCTCAAGAAATCATAGGTAATGACTGCTACTGAAAATAGAACCTGAGATGCCTCAAAACATGGGTGCCATTGCATTATCAGACTCACTAAGAAAATCTGCAAATATCTCTCTTCTGCCAGAACTCCAAAATCCCAACCGATGAGTGAGAAATGGGAGTCAACACTTATCCACTGCCATGTGGCATAAATCTAAGGTTTCAAAATCTTAGAATGAAAAATGCATAACAGAGAGACGAAATCGAATACACAGAGATCTATAACTCTAAAAATCCTCCACCGAATCAGGTAAGAACTGATAGGTAGGGGTTTTTGGGCGTCCGGAACGTAATGGGACAGATGGTTTTGGAAACCGTGGTCTCAATCACTGGGTCCAACACACGGACTGAAAAACGTTTTTGGAAACAGAGCTGTTTATAAACTCCACCGGAGTACGAATCATGAGCAACATAGAAGTTTTAGGACCTCCTGAGTCCACCAGAACTGACAGATCTGCAAATGGTTGCTCTAAACTTGAGTTCCAACACTCGGGTAGCAAAACGCAGAAACTGACACAGTGAGTCAAAAATCCAATGAAATGATCCCAGATTCAAGAATGAAGGTGTTTCCAAGCTCCTGAAGTGAAGTGGACACCAAAAGCAAGCAATAGTTGCCTCTACAAGTCAATACGGAGTCTCTATCATCGAATGGAACAAGGAAAAGCTCAAAAAACGACTTTTTCTTTGAAAACACTTAACAGGCTCTGAAAACCACTTCGCAAAACCAAAGTGACTTTTCCAAAGGTTCTTCCAAGGTCTCTACACACTCGGATGCAAGTAAAGTCACCCATAAAGCTTCCCACAGAGCTTCTCCTTCCCCCCACAAAGCTACTGAGCTTCAAGCATTCACGCACACTCAGCTAGATCACCCGGGCTCTGATACCAGTTGAGAGTGCTCTCAACGGAAGCAAGAACGGAAGAGGGAGAGAGAGAAACAGAGAGCCACACAAGTTTGGGTGGATGCAGAACACCCTAATCTTCTTTTTCATTCATTTATATATGTGTTTGAGTATTGTACATAATTGGGGTAAAGGCACAGTGACCTTTAACCCCCACAGACTCGTTACACTTACAAGTGAAAAAGGTACATAGGTAGAAAGGCTCACAATGTGATGGCCCTCCTAGATTGATTGAATGATGGAGGAAGCTGCATATCTTTTCCCATGTAGACATATTGCTTTTGTGAGCCATCCTTTCTTTCCAAACACTACAAGGCATAGGCCATTTTCCGACAAAAATACCGACGCTTTTTACATAAATTTTTTTTTTCACGGGCGCAAACGTCGCTATAAAAGTCGCTAAAAGCATCGAAAAAGAACCGTTGCTATAAAATGTCGCTATATAGCGACGATCAATAGCGACACTGATAATAGTCGCTATATAGCGACACTGGTAAACATCACTATATAGCGACGATTAACAGAACTTAAAATAAAGGATTAGTGGGGCTAAATAGGGCTTCCTATAGCCCTGTTTAGCCCCACTAATCCTCTTTTTTTTTTGGATAATTACAAAACAAAGTTTTTTTATAACAAAATTTCCCTTGCGAAAAGGGTGATACAAAATCGCTCAAATGAAATGATTGAGTAACAAAAGCATATACATGTCGAACATATACAACATTGTTTGTTACAAAATTATCCTTTCGAAAGGACGATACAAAATTGCTCAAATGAGCGGATATACAAAATGACATACAGGGCGAAGAAAATGCAAACTGCTACTACCACTACTACTACTACTCATCCGAATCCGAATCGACCTCGTCTTGTTGGCCTGTTCCTTGGTCCTCGTGAGCTGTGTCTTCTCCTTGATCCTCGTCACGTGCGTCTGATCCCTGGCCCTGGTGATCGCTCACCTTCGATGATGGGACGCTTGAGCTTTGACCCTAAGAGTAAACCATATAAATCGAAAATTAGATTGGAACTTCAAGAATAAAACAATTTAAAAAGTGAGATTACAAGTAGGAGTATACTTATACCGTGCGAGCAGCCACCTCAGCCTAATCGACCGTCGCTCCCATTACCTCTTGCTCAATAAACCACGGCTTTGTTCCTATCCAAAATGCGCATTGCGTCTTTGCATCTGGAGGAAGATGACCCATCGCAGCTTGCTGTGGATCCAATTTGCGAGAGTTAGAGTTAGCTAAAGTGCATGTAATATGTAGTAAAACAAATAGAACAATACATTAAATGAGAAGACATAGACTTACCATGGTTGCCTCGAATGCCAACCGTCCGCCTACACCAAAGTGCAAAGTACCTATGATGTCCAGCCGTCTCTTCGCAGCCCTCCTCTGACCCTCGAACAATTCGGGATTATCCCTATTCTACTTCTTGAAGAACTTCCAATCAGCTTTGTCTGCCTAGCTGCCAAACCCTTTGTGATGGAAGTACGCAAGGTTGATCTACGATGCTTCAAGACCAAACCCATGCGCTCTCGCATATAATCCTCCTTAAACTCCCAATTTGGCGGGTTAGGATATTTTTGTTTTGATTCATCGATGACCGTTTGCTTCTTTTGGTCATCTTGATATCGCCAATTAGTAGCAATACCGCTCTTGAAGTGATGGCTCATCAACCACCTCATGGTGGCCATCACTGCTTTGCCCTTTCTATCTTCTATTATCTCTCCGACAGCTATGATTTGATGGGAGAGATCCCCTGATGAGTAAGGAGGACTGATGGTAGTAGAGTCAAAAGGAGTGGAGCGAGGAGTAGCAGTGGGAGTAGGAGAGGGCAAGGGACCTGACTAATACTGTGTCTCTGGACCAAGTGGAGACCTGTAGGAATGTGAGTGTGCTGACTCGTCTACATCTCTCGAGTCAGCACAACATAAGCTGCCCTTCCTACTCTTCCTTCCCTTACGAGAGGCATGCGCAGGTGATGACCCCTCGGTCGAAGGGGCATGAGGGGACGGTTGGGCAGTACGTCCAGCCGTCGGTGTAGGGAAGGGAATTGCTGAGGTCCTCTGAGATAGTAGAGAGAAGAGTCTCGCTGCCTCCTCATCGCTCATTTGCGCTACAAACTCGTCGGGACTCCCGACAAAGCCATGCATGGCTAGCAAAGGAGTTCCTCGAGGGGCAGTCGCAGTGCTACATGGAAGAGGAGTCAGACCAGGGGTAGTCGTAGTGCTAGGTCTGAGAGGAGTCGGACTAGGGGTAGTCCTCGGGGTAGTCACCTAAGAGGAATCAAAGTCCTCTGGAGCGTATAGATCGTGAGCTCTCCTCCTGCGAGGCTGTCCGTACTCGTCGGATGAGCGATGTGATGCCATGTCTAACATAGACACAAACACGAAAACAAAAAACAAAAAAACAAACATAAGCATAGGCATAGGCAAAGAGGGAGAGAAGAAGAAGAAGAGGAAGAGGAAGAGGAAGAGGAAGAAGAGGAAGAAGAGGAAGAGGAATCTGAAGAAGAGGGAGAGAAGAGGGAAAAGAGAAAGTGGACGAGAAGAGGAAGAAGAGGGAAAGGAAAGAGGGAAAAAGAGGAAGAAGAGGGAAAAGAGGAAGTGGACAAGAAGAGGAAGAAGAGGGAAAGGAAAGAGGAAGAAGAGGGAGAGAAGAGGGAAAGAAGAGGGAGAAAAGAGGGAGAGAAGAGGGAGAGAAGAGGGAAATGAGAAAGTGGAGGAGAAGAGGAAGAAGAGGGAAAGGAAAGAGGGAAAGAAGAAGAAGAAGAGGGAAAAGAGGAAGTGGACGAGAAGAGGAAGAAGAGGGAAACGAAGAGGAAGAAGAGAGAGAAGGAGGACGAAGAGGAAGAGGAATCTAAAGAAGAGGAAGAGAAGAGGGAAATGAGAAAGAAGAGGGAAAGGAAAGAGGGAAAGAAGAGGAAGAAGAGGGAAAAGAGGAAGTGGACGAGAAGAGGAAGAAGAGGGAAAGGAAAGAGGGGAAAAGAAGAGGAAGAAGAGGGAGAGGAGGAGGAAGAGGAATTTGAAGAAGAGGGAGAGAAGAGGGAAATGAGAAGAGGAAGAGGGAGAAGAGGAAGAAGAGGGAAAGGAAAGAGGAAGAAGAGGGAGAGAAGAGGAAGAAGAGGGAAAAGAGGAAGTGGGAGAGAAAAGAGGGGGAAAAGAGGAGAAGAGGAAGAAGAGGGAAAGGAAAGAGGGAAAGAGAAGGGGGAAAGAGAGAATAAGAGAAGGAGGAAAGGAAAGAGGGAAAGGAAGAGGAAGAAGAGGGAGAGAAGGAGGAAGAAGAGGAAGAGGAATCTGAAGAAGAGGGAGAGAAGAGGGAAATGAGAAATAAGAGGGAAGGAAAGAGGGAAAGAAGAGGAAGAAGAGGGAAAAGAGGAAGTGGACGAGAAAAGGAAGAAGAGGGAAAAGAGGAAGTGGACGAGAAGAGGAAGAAGAGGGAAAGGAAAGAGGGAAAGGAAAGAGGAAGAAGAGGGAGAAGAGGGAAAAGAGGAAGTGGACGAGAAGAGGAAGAAGAGGGAAAGGAAAGAGGGAAAGAGAAGGGTAAAAGAGAGAATAAGAGAAGGAGGAAAGAGAAGGGAAAGGAAAGAGGGAAAGGAAAGAGGAAGAAGAGGGAGAGAAGGAGGAAGAAGAGGGAGAGAAGAGGGAAATGAGAAGAGGAAGTGGGAGAAGAAGAAGAAGAGGGAAAGGAAAGAGGAAGAAGAGGGAGAGAAGAGGAAGAAGAGGGAAAAGAGGAAGTGGGAGAGAAAAGAGGGGGAAAAGAGGAGAAGAGGAAGAAGAGGGGAAAGAAAAGGGAAAGGAAAGAGGGAAAGGAAGAGGAAGAAGAGGGAGAGAAGGAGGAAGAGGAATCTGAAGAAGAGGGATAGAAGAGGGAAATGAGAAAGAAGAGGGAAGGAAAGAGGGAAAGAAGAGGAAGAAGAGGGAAAAGAGGAAGTGGACGAGAAGAGGAAGAAGAGGAAAAGGAAAGAGGGAAAGGAAAGAGGAAGAAGAGGGAGAAGAGGGAAAAGAGGAAGTGGACGAGAAGATGAAGAAGAGGGAAGGGAAAGAGGGAAAGAGAAGGGGGAAAGAGAGAATAAGAGAAGGGGGAAAGAGAAGGGAAAGGAAAGAGGGAAAGGAAAGAGGAAGAAGAGGGAGAGAAGGAGGAAGAAGAGGAAGAGGAATCTGAAGAAGAGGGAGAGAAGAGGGAAATGAGAAGAGGAAGTGGGAGAAGAGGAAGAAGATGGAAAGGAAAGAAGAAGAAGAGGGAGAGAAGAGGAAGAAGAGGGAAAAGAGGAAGTGGGAGAGAAAAGAGGGGGAAAAGAGGAGAAGAGAGAAGAAGAGGGAAAGGAAAAGAGGGAAAAGAGAGATTGGAAAAGCATAAGCATGAGCATATGCTTATGCTTATTAAGCATAAGCATGAGCATAAGAAAAGGAGACATATGCTCATGCTTATGTTTATGCATGAGCATAAGAGAAGGGGGAAAGAGAAAAGAAGAGGGAAAGAAAAGAGGGGAAAAGAGGGAAAGAAAGAGAGAAGAAGAGGAAAAGGAAAGAGAGATTGAAAAACAGGAAAGAGGGAGAGAAAGAGAGAAGAAGAGGGAAAGAGAAAAGAGGAAAAAAGAGACATATGATCATGCTTATGCATGAGCATATGTCTACTTCTCTTATGCTCATGCATAAAGCATAAGCATAAGCATATGTCTCCTTCTCTTATGCTCATGCTTATGCTTAAGCATAAGCATAAGCATACCCCCTCTTTTCCCTCTTTCCTTTCCCTCTTATTCTCTCTTTCCCCCTTCTCTTATGCTCATGCATAAGCATGCATGCTTATGCATGAGCATAAGAGAAGGGGGAAAGAGAGAATAAGAGGGAAAGGAAAGAGGGAAAAGAGGGGGAAAAGAGGAGAAGAGAGATTGGAAAAGAGGAAAGAGGGAGAGAAAGAGAGAAGAAGAGGGAAAGAGAGAAGACGGGGAAAGAGAGAAGAAGAGGGAAAGGAAAGAGGGAAAAAGAGGAAAAAAGAGGAGAAGAGAGAAGAAGAGGGAAAGGAAAAGAGGGAAAAGAGAGATTGGAAAAGCATAAGCATGAGCATATGCTTATGCTTATGCTTAAGCATAAGCATGAGCATAAGAAAAGGAGACATATGCTCATGCTTATGTTTATGCATGAGCATAAGAGAAGAGGGAAAGAGAGAAGAAGAGGGAAAGGAAAGAGGGAAAAAGAGGGAAAGAAAGAGAGAAGAAGAGGAAAAGGAAAGAGGGAAAAAGAGGAGGAAAGAGATTGAAGGAGAGAAGAAGGAAAGAGATTAAGGGGAAGAGAGGGTTCCTACGCCCATCACTACATGCCAATGCAAATAACAAAAATAATAAATGGAAAAAAGAGGAAGCACTTACCTGAAATAATAAGTCCCGCTTGGTGTTGTGGACTGGCCCTACAAAAGAGAGGAAACATACCATTTTTCAAATAAGATGTTAGAGGAAGGAGGAGATTACAAAAGTAACTTTTTGAAAGGAGGAGATTGAGGAGACAAGGAGAAAGAGAAGGAAGAGAAATACGAAAAAGAGGTGAGTCTTCTTTCTTTCTTGAAATCTCGTTTTTTGTTTCAATCCTTTGAAAACAAGCATGAAAACTAGTTTACAGGTTTAGCAATACAAGGAGAAGCACTCACAAAACTAAAGCTAACAAACAAATAACCTACATTGTTGAAACAAACTCACCTCTTGAAGAACTTCCTTTCAAGAAACCAAAGAGGGAAAATAATAGAGAGGGAGTACAAGAGCTAGGAGAAGGGTGAGGAGTGGAGAATAGAGTGGGAGGTTGTCAGAAATAGGTGGGAGGTCATCGAAAATAGGTGGAGAAGAGATTGCCTTGGTTACTTGAGAGATTAGGAAGATTGCTAAAGAAAGCGCTGTGCAACGAGAGTCTCAGGTTTTAACCCACAATGTCGCTATATAGCAACGCTTTTCCATCGATATATAGCGACGTTTTTAATTAAAAGCGTCGCTATATAGCGACGCTTTAAGTCACTTTTTGTTCTAGCATGAAGGGAAGCTCATAGATGCTATTTTATAACTGGTAATATATTTTCTTACAACTTATGTTGTGATTTTATAAGTGTAGATGGAAGGAACAAGTGGAAGCTCGTCCGATGATGCGCCAATGCCCGGGAGCATGAAGTGGCTTACGGAGAGATTATACTGTCATTGCACTCATTGCAAGCGAGAAGTACGACATCAACATCATATTATCATGCACCACTTGCGGATGTATGGGGAGGAGCCCGAACCAGTATCCACCATTGGTGTTGCACGTGTTGATGGACCATCAGTAAGTCAAAGCTATTTAAGTTCGTAGTCTTATTGGATACTACGAAATACAATATCTTATATTTACGCGAAATCTTAAAACAAGATGAGGAGGGTGACGAGGGTATGCATATACCTTCTCACTTTGAGCAAGACTATAGTCTCTCGGATGATGACAAGGGTATGGTCGACATGATGGATTCCATTTTTAGGGGCACTACATCCCATGTATACGTGATGTCAGAGTCTAAGTTCAAAATGTGAGAGTTGCAATCAACACAATTGTACGAGGGTGCTAGGATGTCTAAACTACGTGCTTGTCTCTCAATCTTGAATCTGCAAGTATGGGTGGTCGGATACAAGTGTCTCGGCCTTAATGAGGTTAGCTCTTGCATTAATTTGACTCATTATTTGGATATTGTTTGTTTTGAGAATCATCATGTTTGTTTTGAGAATCATCATTTGGATAGTGTATACCGAATCATCATTGTTCGAAGCCTATGTATGTTTGAATTGTCATAGGTTGCTCCAGAAGATGTTGCCTGCACCAAATACCATGCCCACATCAAGAGATGAAGCAAAAAAGATGCTAAAAACGGTGGGTATGGATTATGATACCATCCATGCTTGCCGTAATGATTGTATTCTCTTTCGTCGTGAGCATGGAGATTTGGCTAGTTGTCTAAAGTGTGGGAAACAACGATATAGAGATGACTTGCAGGGTGAGTTTTTTACCGGTAAAGGTCTT
Source organism: Dipteris shenzhenensis (assembly GCF_047967505.1). Taxonomy (NCBI): domain Eukaryota; kingdom Viridiplantae; phylum Streptophyta; class Polypodiopsida; order Gleicheniales; family Dipteridaceae; genus Dipteris; species Dipteris shenzhenensis. The sequence continues at coordinate 18,071,219 of NC_141628.1, forward strand.
GAGACACTTTCCCATCATTGCAAGAATACAACACATGTTCCGATGCAAATCCATAGCGGAGTTGATGACATGGCATGCATCTCATCGGTCCACTGGTGACACATTGAGGATTCCTGCAAATTGTGCAGCTTGGAAGCACATAGATAATCAATGGCCGGACTTTGCAAGGGAGCCATGCAACTTACATCTTAGGCTCGCCATGGACGGCGTGAATCCTTTCGGGTTACGCTCGACATCTTGGTCGACATGGCCCATAGTCATGGTGAATTACAATGTCCCACCATGGCTAGCAATAAAAAAGGGACACCTCATGCTTGCACTACTTGTGCCAGGAAAGTACAAGGCAAAAAATATGGACGTGTACATGGCACCTTTGATAGAGGAGTTACATATATTATGGAGAGGAGTGCAGGTCTTTGATATTTCCAGAGCTCCTAGACATACCAATGATATTTTGGTCAAGGGTATCTTGATGTGGACCATGCATGACTACCCAGGATATGGAGAGTGCACAGGTACGTGGTTGTGTCTTTACATGTATAATGAGGATTATGCTGTTATGACTCTCTTTCACATGCATGTCTTGTACTAACACATTCATGCACATGTGCAGGACTTGTTACAAGTGGGTACCATGCTTGTCCTGTTTGTGGACCGGCTCTGAAATCACTTGCATGCTACTCCAAACATATGAGGAAAAATGTTTATGAAGGTCATGCCCGATATCTTCCACTCGACCATCTCACACGTGGAGGTCAGCTTGATCCACCACCATCATATTTGAAGGCAAGTGACTGGATTCAAGCTTGGAGGGCGAATGGAGAGGAACCTCCTCCTAGTATGAAGAGGCTATTGATCTTTCATGAGCTTCCTTATTGGGGTCAGTTATAAATCAATCATCTCTTGGATCCCATGCATATCTTCAAGAATGTGGGGGCTACTATTTGGGTACACTTGGTTGGTTTCAAAGACTCGAGAGGAGTGCAAGAAGACTTGCGTGCTATGAATAGGATGTCTTGTTTGTGGCCCCAAGTGCATGCTTCGGGAAAAGTTATCCTCCCGAAAGCAACGTGGATCCTCTCTACGAGGGAGGAGGCAACGGTCAAGGTAGACATTGCCTCTTTTCAAACACCGACAGGGTACATGCATTGCTTGAAAGGAGCATTTTCAAAGGACAATAAGCTTAGTGGGCTCAAGTCCCATGATTGGCACAAGGTCTTACAGGTATTCTAAGTAGAATTAGTGTACCGATAATCGTGATGCGTTAGCGTAATTATGATTATGTTATATTGTTGACATGACTTCTTTGTTGCTTTGATAGTTCATCCTTCCAATTACAATAAAAGAATGCTTACAAGAAGATTTTAGAAATGCTATATTCAAGATCTGTGGTATTGTGAGGTGTCCTTACTATCAAATCGCATTGATTGTATTTTCTTCAATTTAAGCTGATTAATCTATAGACTGATTATGAAAATATCTTACATGGACATGTGAAATAGGTGGATATCTCAAAAAGAGATCTCCATATCGAGCATCGAGAAGGCTAGGGTGGAATCTATCGAAGCCGTATGCTTGCTTGAGAAGCACTTTCCCTCGAGCATTATGACAACTCAAGTCCACTTGCTTGTGCACATAGTTGATGAGGTGGCTATAGCAAGTACCGTTCATAGTCGATGGATGTTTTTTCTCGAGTGGTTTATGAAAACTTTAAAGGGATTTGTAAGACAAAGAGCAAGACCAGAAGCAAGCATGGCAGAGGGATGGCTTGTGCAAGAGTCATTAGTATATATCACAGAGTTTCTTGCATCCACGGATCCCGATATGCCGCAAACTTGGCATAACAAGGATGATGATTGCATCGTTGGCGAGGTTCCCCAAGAAAAAGGGATTGAAAGAAAGATGAGCGAAGAGCAAATGGAGAAATTCAATAAGTTTTGCATCCTCAATAGCCCTGAGATGCAGAAGTGGATTGAGAGATATGAAGTGGCCAAAGCAAAAAGAATAAATGCAAGGACGAGATTTAGAATAATGTACAGGCGATCACAACCATATTCACGGGATCTAGCTCTTCTCCCTACTCACATATCACTTGATTGGCTACAACTGGCTCTACGTAAAGCCGAACATGATGGAGAGACAATAAACGAGCGTGAGCGAGAGTTATCATCTGGATGTATGGTGCATGTAAGTTTCTTACCTCTTGATGTAATTAAGTAATTATTTGTGGCAATATACGCTATAAAATAGATGCATCTTCATTGTTTTAATGATGCTCTTTTATAGTACAAAAAGTATAGTGCATTATGGTCATATGGACGACATTTTTGCGTGGAACGCATCGATTCAAAGAGAGTCACGTATGATTGTGGAGTCATGGCTAACTTCACACAAGATAGCCGAGCAAGTGCTTCGGATACCAATCTTCTCTCCTCACAGTTGGATTATTGTGGAACCATACACGACATCTATGAAGTTGATTTCAGATGATTTAGTATTTTCATTCTTGATGTAAAATGGTTTAGAACTATTTACAACGGTCCCCATGCGACAATGAGAAAAGATAGTAGCAGTTTCTTTGCAATAGACTCCACCAAACATTGGACCGATGAAAGTGATACTTTTGTTCTTCCCGAGCACTGTGAGCAGGTGCATACTAATGATTTAATTAATCGAAGCTTTCGTTTTTAAAGATTTATTGATACACGTACTTGAGCATAATTTCATATATATAATTGATGACATTTGGCACCCATCTTCAATATAGGTGGTTTTTTATCCAGATCGTTCTGATCCAAGATGGTGGTACGTGATCCAAGTTGCACCATGAAGTAAGCAAATTTTTGAAGATAGAGATGTGGATATCGAGATGCCACTACGAATGCCGGATCCAATTGATGAATCTAGCGAAGAAGATGTAGATCATCATATGAGCCAAGAGGAAGATGCGCATAATGACATCGCATGGGAGGAAGATGGAGATCACGATATTGAGGAAGAAGACAACGATCATCAAGAATCACCACACTTTATTGAAGAAGATGATCAAATACTTTTAGGTGAACATACGATGCTAGAGTACGATGATGATATAGGAGATCAACTCGGTATAGAGTTGGAGATAGACTTGTTTGGTGCCTTAGACTTGGCTCAAGATGAAACAGTTGATATAAATGCTCTTAATTGATTTTTTTAATCTCAAACTTGGACATGAATATATGAGCTTTAAAGGCTTGATGTACATGCTCTCATATTTTTATTCTCTATGAGATCAAACATGTATGAAAATGTAAAAAAATTTGTCATTGGAAAAAACTAACTTCCAAGGCCTATATGGAAAAAAAAACCTCTTTGGAAAACGTCGCTATAAAATAGTATATCAATGTCGCTATATATAGCGACACTTAAAAGTCACTATATAGCGACACTTAATAGCTGCTATATAGCGACCTTTACAAAAGTCGTTATATAGCGACTTTTAGCAAGCGTCGCTATATAGCGATGCTTTTCGGAACCCGCTTTTCATACTGATGATTAATGCCATGCGGGCGCTAAACGTCGGTACATAAACATCGCAATAGGATCGGTGTGCAGTAGTGTTAAACTTGAACTTCAAGATGCGCCCCTTCCACTCATGCAAGATATCACCTCTCTTGCTCTTGGGAAGCTCATGTGGACCTGTGGCCAATCCTTTCATCACTATCCAGTCATTTAAGCTATAGGTGCAAGGGATCCACTCATCCAATGCATTTTTGGTGTTGTGGAAGACACAAGAGGTCACATCATTGCATGATCTTGTAGCCTTGCTCCTCACCATGCTAGCAGAGGTTGTAACAACAAGAATGGGACTCCTACACAGGGCAATGCAACTCCAACAGAGGCACAAAAGAGGGAGAAGGAGAGGGACAGAGCAACACCAATAGAGGCACAAGAGAGGGAGAAGGAGAGGGACAAAGCAGCTCCAATAGAGGCACAAAAGAGGGAGATGGAGAAGGACAAAGCAGCACCAACAGAGGCACAGGAGAGAGAGAGGCGAGAGGGAGAGAGAGAGAGGGGGGGTGGGGGGGGATGGGGGGAGGGAGGTACACAACAAATGGGAGAGAGAGAGAGAGAGAGAGAGAGAGAGAGAGAGAGAGAGAGAGAGAGAGAGAGGAGCTGCAACAAGTAGGCTAGAGTAGGAGAGGCAGAGAAAGAGGGGGAAGAGGGCAAATGCAAGGGAGGGCATCCTCACAATTCAAAAATGGAGGGAATAGCAGGCTAGACTAGAATAGTGGGGGGCAGAGGCCCTAGAAAGAGGGAGGAAAATCTGCCATAAGGGGCTACCATCTCATTGAAGGCAACAGATTTGGGCTCATGTGGGAGAGGTGCACCTGTTAGGAGCGTCAACCATGGGTTAAGAGAGGGGGGATGGTTTGGGTGGTCCCTAGTGTAAGGGGAGCAACCAATAGGGGCTCTTTGCAAGCTTGCCCACCCTCCACCTCAACACACCATTGCCCCACACCTTCTAGCACTCTCATTAGTACACCTCAAATCCCTTGAAATTAGTAAACACTAATTGGAGGCCCCTTTGAGACCCCATTTCTCCCTTAATGTCTTCTTCAGCTTCAAACTGCAATGCTTGCATGTGCCACGAATGCAGTCAATGTGGTGCCACTCACGGTCTCCCTTTGGGCAAACCACTGGCTCCCACAAAGACCTCAGGCTACAAAACTTGCCCTCCCTTACAATGCACGATGAGGATCTAGGTGGCCTACAGACAGTGCATTCATCAGGAAGGCATGGGCATCGATCCCCCATTGAGCAATGCTCCAATGCGATCATATGTCGTCATTCATAGCTTGTCGGTCCAGGTTAAAGTCTATGTGTGTTTTGCAACAACAAACATTCCTATCTTTGAGTTTCCTAACATGCCATGGCTTACAATGCTCAAAGCTCCTCTGCCCAATTGAGATGTCTAGATTTTGTTCCAGGTTAAAGTCTATGTGTGTTTTGCAACAACAAACATTCCTATCTTTGAGTTTCCTAACATGCCATGGCTTACAATGCTCAAAGCTCCTCTGCCCAATTGAGATGTCTAGATTTTGTTCCATAAACTTGAGATATAACTCCATTTGTTATCCCAACATGCGAGAACATTAGAACAATGAGCCCCCTTTTTGCTACTACTAAAAGAAGACAAAACACAGTATAATTAAAGTATATAATGAAGCAAAATAATTTTCAACCACTGCACTGGTTTAGGATAGTCACAATTTCAATCATTGGGCTGTTTAGGACACGTTTAGGATAGTTAACCACTAGGCTGGTTTAGAACATGTTTAGGATAGTAGGACACGTTTAGGACAATCAACCACTAGGCTAGTTTAGGACACATTTGAGACAGTCACAATTTCAACCACCGGGATGGTTTAGGACACTTTTACAATTCAATCACTCGGTTGGTTTAGCCCGACAGTCCCAACTTCACATATTAGACAATAACAAGTATATTGCTTTTCATTTCTAAATTTCATAATTAGAAAATAACAATATATTGCTTTTCATTTCTAAATTTTACAATTTATGTCAGCAACTACTTGCTGTTTGTTGGTAAACCAACACCGGGCTGGTTTAGGATGTCAATCACATTAAGTCCAAGCCATCACGATCTAGAAATACTGGTATATAACCCGAATAGCAGGAAATTAAATTTAAGAAATTTAAGTACTAAGAAACACAATAATTTCATGCACCAGGTTGGTCAATAACTAATGTCTGTTCAACCACATTGGTTCAGGACAATCACATAACTAGTGATTGAGCTGAAGCAGCCACGGTTGCATGATGTTCTAACCACCAGGCTGGTTTAGTAAATTAACAATATATTGCTGTTAATTTCTACTCAACCATGCCACCGGGTTGGACAACAACTAATGTCTATTCAACCATGCTGGTTCAGGACAATCACATAACTGGTGATTGAGTTGAACCAGCCTACGGTTGCATGATGTTCCAAACATTGGAATGGTTTAGGACAATCACATTTAGTCCAATCCTGGTTTAAGAAATGAAACCAGTAAACTATCCCAAAGCTCAATCACAAACAACCACCGGGCTGGTTTAGGCACCACTGACCTGCATTATATCTAGCATGTATATGATGTGCTCCTCAAACACCTTGCATCCCGTTCGCTTCTTATAGAGATCCTTTCTATTTGGAGCAACTCTCGTATTTTTGTGCCAAAACATCGTCCGTGTAGCAATGACTTTCACACTTAGGCTATCTCTCCTTTTCTTGCGTTCTGTTGAAGCCCATAGACTTCTTGAATCGAGATGATCGTGCATTGCTTCTGCTCTACGTTTAACCATTGGAGCCACATTCGTCCTTTTGATTTTGACAACATCTTCGACATTGTGTGCCCAAGCCGTTTCTGCTTTGTTTCAGGGGACATCAACATAGCTAATATCGCCCTCTTTGCAGCTAGTTGATCTAAGCTATGCACCCCTTTTACTTTCTGTAGGCCATTTCTCAGGTTAGAGCGCATTGCCTCTTAGGCCTGCATCTCCTAAGGTGTTGGTAGGGTGGTTACTCTACGAACTTTAGGGTGCAGGCTAAAGCTTGTGAAGATTCGAGACTGGTAATCACATGAATGGCCTGATGTTGAGTTCTCGAATGCTCCCACCAATCGTGACACCACAACTCATGTTCTTCGCTTCGATGGCAATGATCGAATGCGTGCATCTCTAACCGCTTCTTGTTGTTGCTCTGCAAGGAGTCTTCTTTCTTCTCATTGTTTCTCCCTTTGCAGATGTTGCAAAAGTGTCTCCCGTTGCCTTTTCGATATCATGCCAGCGCTTTCCTCGACCTGCACTCTATTCCTTGTGCCTTGGCCTGGCTTTTTAGCTTTCCTATTTCGCAGCCTCTGTCTGCTTCTCTTGCAAGCCATGGCAAGCTGCATGTTGCCATTGACACCATGGCCACGATCAGTCCATAATAGACTAAGAGAACCTAGCTGGTGAGGCAAGCAAAGAATAGAAGACAACTTACCTGAAAGAAGAAAATGGCAAACCAAAGTCTGTGCAAGGTCATGTGGAGATGCGTGTGGATTGCAGAGCATTTGCAGGGCAAGGGCAGGTTATAGGTACTTAATATTCCAAGATTTAATGGGCGGGAGATGTGACAATTTGAAATTTGCGGGAGTAGCAAAATTTTAGCTGCCGGTTTTTTTCCCTCCGACGATACACGTCAATAGAATTGGATATCCCAAACAAGTGCAATATGGCCTAAAATGCTTCAAAACATAAATAGCCCAAAGGGCATGCTATCGGGTTTGATGTTGTGTATTATGAAATGCAATGACCTTTGGCATGCTTATGATTCATTTAGCAAGCAAGTGCATGGAAAAAGACTGTCGATAGTGTTGGATTTATTAAAATATCTTTTCATATGCACAAATTGCACTTTTGTAACTTCTTCCATTTTAGAGTGAATCTAGATAGCAATACCAACAACTATCAATGTTTTAAGACCATCATGCAGTATCCCACTAGTTTGGATTCCAAATTTTCATTCGGTTTTGGTTTTCAATAAATCAAAAAAAAATTATGAAGCGTGCCCTCAAATAGGCATGCATCACTTTAGCACAACATTGTAGGCCCGTTGACCCATGCCTAATGTTCTTTTTTAGGTGTGTCCTTGGGTTGAGGAGAAGCTCACATAGTGTCCTTTTGAATGATTACTTGGTTGCATGTATGTATAGAATAAAATTTTGATGTTTTTGAATAAATTGCTATATCATATAGTCTTCAAGATGCATGCTTCACATGCAACATAGCACTTGTAATGCTTTAACGGTCTCGTTCTAAATCCTAATTCCATAATTTTTTGCTCTCATGTTCAAGTTTGGAATGTGTACTACAACTTGAAGACAAAGTTTTCTTAATTCAATTGAGTAATGCATAAGTTATAAGTCATGAAAGACTCATGCAAGATACCTATATAGAGAAAAGTCCATGAACCTCACCAAGAATGGCTACAGCCAAGCAAACAATAATCCCTTTATGAGAATATTAAGGACGTATTGCTAGAATGTATATCAAATGTGGATGCGTAGGGCTTCAATTTTCTTCACGTTGGGAGGTCGGTAACACACAGCAGAATACCAACATAGGTTCATTTCGAGGGCAATCCACCTTGCGCTTTGGGAACGAGATGCAGGTATATATTAGTTTGGCACCTTATGGCACCTTTGTGGTTTGGGTCAGCCAGAAGCTTGTGCACTGTGGAGTGAACACAGGGAATCCACACATTTTTGGTCATGGGAGCACTCACGCGTTGTAAATACACAAAACTTCGAAGTGGCGATTCATAGTACCCGGCTCCTTACCCTCTGCATAGGCTTCTGGCGCGACAGCCTCAAAACCTTTCCACATGGATTTCTTCGAGGATTTCAGACCTGCTACCCGTGCTGACACTTTTTCTTTTCGAGTCCACAGGAACAGAGATGTTGGTGGGAGGGAGTGACGAAGTCACGAAACAAGTGGCAGAGCATGTCCCCAGCTGTCCTACAACATGATGCATCAACACCACAATGCATTCTCAATTTGCCTTGCAGCCGGAAATAAATTGCCAGGACTCAACTTGGTTGCACGGATGGTGCCTCTAATATCAGATTCTTATGTGCCTCACTCGAGCTAGCATCGTCCACACAAGCCTCCGATGTCTCTTTGCCAAACTTTTACAACTCTGCGTGCTCACAAAACACGTATGACGAGTTTAGGTCTACTACCTCTAAAGTTCAAATCCCAATCGGTGTTAAAACTACAAAATCCTTGCAATCCAAAAATCGAATGCAAATCAGATTAAGATCTCAACGCGAATGACCTCTCCCAAAAGTCCCACTACCAGTATCCACCACCGACTGGGCGGCTCCTTCAGATGCAGACATTCTTGTTCCAACGTGTATGCAAACGATGACAACAATAGCAGAGAGCAAACACGACCACCTTGAGTGTTTTATAGAGCTGATCCAACAAGCGACACCCAATCTAGAGAGCGGATCATAGGAACACGACAAGAGCTTCCCGCATAAGAATGCCAGATCAAAATATTCCAAACGACAAGTGCATGATGGTGGACTCTCTAATAGCACCACCAAACGAGCAGTGAATAACGGCTTTCCAATGAGCGTCTGGCAGACATAGCTCAGCTCCGGGCCCTCAAATTTCACTTTGGGAGGAATGTCTTGACCTACTCTTTAGGGAGGGCAGGCCAAAAACAGCAAAGAGGTAATCATTGATAGCTATGCGTGAGAGGAAAGTCACCGGCCACTATTAGGTGTTTAAAGTGTAAGCTTTGTCATGTGATGTAAGTCAACAAGATTGGGATTATCTTAAAACCCAAAGACTTTTTCTTGACGGGAAATGTGATTCGCAAGGAAACCGTCTCTCAAAACAAAATTATCAAGATCGATGACTTGTTCCGGCAAAATAGAGTATTCATGCGGACACGCGTACAGAAAGCAAATGCATGCTGCACACGCGACAAGAAAGCAAACTTGCAGTGACGTGACAGCGAGCGGTAGTAGTAGGACCTGAAAGGTTTACGTGTCACACTCATTTGATCGGGCGACTTGTAACTTGCATTCTGGTCGAATTAAAAAATCGCTGCCTTTCACAATCCACCTTTTGTTGCTGCAAACCCATTGTTACAAAAACTGTTTGTTAGCGGTTTGGACTATAGACGACGACATCGACTGCAATATATTCAGCCAAGAAAGTTGATGCCCAGCGGTAAATATTCAAGCGAGGAAGAACACTCGCAGCATACAAATACCCGAGTCGGAGCAGCAGATGCTTGCTGGCTAGAAATACGTTGAGTGGACAAGAGGCACCTTCCAGAGCTCGTGATAAATCTTATAAGAGAGACCCAGTTGATTGGTACATCCTAGAAGCACGTTTTGCAGACGATACAAATTGTCGACCAAAACGTCAGCCAAAACAAGCTCCTAGCATTTAAAATTTGAGGGAAGCCGAATCGATTGAGTATATGCTAAGCAGTCATAGATCAGCCTAGTCACCTGATGGCCAATAATTATTAATCAGCCTGGTCACCTGATGGCCAATAATGATTTTAAACAGTTAGATACAGTTCTTCGTCTGGTTAATTTTATCTGCCTTCTTGCAGCGAAATCCGATAGCATTTCCTTGTCGGACACTCTTACCGCTTTCTCATTTCCGTCTCATTAATGCAAGAGCTCTATGGTCCTTCTCTCCCATTCTGCACTCTGTTGATTAAAACTGCAGGATTCGTCCCTCCGCTGCTAATTAGCTCGTTCTTTATCGTGACTCTTCAGCATGGCTTCCCCCTCTCTTCGAAGGTTATTCCTTCACCCCGCGGTTGTCGTCCTTGCTATAGTAGCCGGAGGATCGCAGATTTTTCAATCTCGGTATAATTACATCTCAGTTGCTCGAGCCGCCTTCTCCATCTCTTATCTCTTACGTCCCGTCGACGCACAACAGGTGCGAGGCTTCTTGCCATTAATAGTGGATGCTTGTAGATGATCTTACAAGTTACAAATCATAATATGCACTGCGATTGCTGTTGCAAGTAAAAAGGAGACTCGATTGCTACTGGATCGCTCTTTCTCCAAACTTCACTATAGAAGATAGCCAGTTATTCTTAAGAGAACGTCCCTTCCAACAAGTATATCATTTGTAGCAGCTGCAGGAATATTTAAATATTAGCATGTTGTGGAATTTTCACAAAGTTTACGTTCACTTGGGTCTAAAAAGCACTATGTTGAATGCACTTGCTATATAGGGTTTCTTAAGTTAAAGCCTTGGAGACAAATCTTGTTAATACGTATTATTAGGAGAACCAAGAGTTAAATAAGCAATACATAAGATAGCATGTCCAAGGAAATAAAACAAGAGGGAACATAAGCATATATTCATGTAGAAATCTTGCTAACAATGATCTTCTAGCACAAGTATTATTTTGAGGGATCTTCTAGCATCTAGCATATGGGAGGCATATGGTTACCAAGTAGCTATGTTTATTTTGGAAGAAGTTAAGTAGTTATGAAGTAGCTATGTCTATCTTGAAAGAAGATACTTGGTTATATCAAATACTTCCTTTCATAGTGTAGATAGATATTTTTTATCGAACCAGTGCTTACATAATGCAATGACAAATATCAAATACTCATGCAGCTCTTATAGGTGGTTGTGTGAACATTGGCTATATCAAAGATAGTGCTGATCTCCATTTGTTCTCCAAAGTCTACATTTACACTGGAAGGAGTGCCATTTCATTCTAGCTCCTCAATGTTGCTAAACAATAGCATTACAACCAATTCTGCTAGATTTAAATTTAGAAAAGAGGTACATAAATTCCTACCTTCACAACATGCTTCCCTATAATGGCTACAACTAAGAATCCACCTTGTGTTCATAATACCTCTCTTAAGAAGTTGAGAGATCTAAACATCGATGGAATTGTAAGGGGAAAAAAGCCTCTCTTAAGAGTAGGCATCTATTCATCGAATGAACTAAAGATAAAATAATTTTAGCCAAAACGAAGGGGCAAGGTGGAAGGAGGGTGGACGATGGAGACTCAAGCAGCTCTCAATATTCCCTTAAAATAAAAACCAGTGTTGAATGTACAACCATGAACCCCTATATCCTAACAAGGTTAAAAGCTCAAATATTGTGAAAATGGCAAACACATATAGTATTAGCACTCTGCACCCATATCTCCAAGCTCTCAAAGGCATCATGTTGCAATTATCTTTAATCGACTCCACAATGGATGATGTCGTTTATAGTACTGATAAGAGAGTGGTCATTTATATTTGCTCTATAAGAGAGTGGCCATTTATAGTACCGATAGAATTAGAGAATACTTTTTTTTCTAAGTGTAAAATGTGGTATTAGCATCAAATAGAATATATCACTACAATTGTTGACAATTGATATAATGGTAGTCACATTTTATATCAGTATTTCCATTGATCATATCATCATTATTTTTTTGATGATCGATGAAAATGTCAATACCAGGCATTTTGAGTTGCCCCACTATAATATCATTTATGAATATAATGGGAGATCTATACATAACCAAAGATCCCTTCATGGGAATACAGAGGGAATACATGACCAAGAACCCCTTGAATGGGGCAAAAACCATCTCAAAACCATTCAATGGGGGATACATAATGCTAAACCTAAGAGCCTCTCTCATCCTTAATGATGTATCTCTTGTGATCCATGTCATATGGCAACCTAGGACTTTAGGAGACACTCAGTATAACTGGGTGAACTCCCTACTAATAGGTCGGCTACCCACCCCATGACTAGTAGGATGTGTCAAAAAATTATTGTTGGGTAGGGGTATTAGCCTTGCTAGTTCAGCATAATAAAAACTAGCTATACGTAGGGGTGTCAACCCTACTAGTAGCAGACTCATCCCTAAGCCCTAAAATAAGAAATAGATGTATTACAATCTAGCTGAATTTTGATTTCAATCACTCAAAAATATATACATACTCACAATTGAAAACCGTACTCACAAGGCTATAAACAACTTTTTAAATGCAATGTAAAAGAGATGGAAGGAAGAAAGAACAAACCTGGTAGGAAGAAAGAACCAACCTGATAGGAGGAAATTGTGGAAATCTCACTTTATTACTCAAACAAGCATCATTGCTAGGAATATTAGAAAGTAGGACAGTAGGACAAAGACTTGTCTTATAAGAGAAAGACTTGTCTTATATGAAACATTCTGATTATTGTTATACATGCCTTTTATTGCAATTAAAATTGGAATAGTTTCAAATTAGTTGTCATGAATTGTTTAGGAATTTTTAAAAAGGACTTGGAATTTTTCAAACTAAGAGACTCGAAGGGTTTGACATTATGTTCTCATTGGGACTTGGGGTAAAAGCTTGGTGACTTTCTTTAAGCATATGAAAAGAACCTATACATTCATGTAATGCATACTTCTAGTTTACAAGGTATGTAGTTTACAAGTATGCATGTAATGCATACTTGTACAATGTAACTACATACCTTTAGTTACAATTTGCCTTGTCAATGTGTATAGGATGCATTTTGGACTTTTCTTTTAATTAGTATAAAGGGTACTTTTTTAATGTTGGTAGGGTATTGGATGTACAATGCATATTCAATAAGGGTAATAATACTATACTTTGCCTTGATGTGTATAGGATCCATTTTTTAGTTTTTCTTTAAAAGGCATAACAGGTACTTTTCTAATGTTGTTAGGGTATTGGGTACACAATACAAGGCATACTAATTCCCTACTTAAATATATAAAGATTTAACCTTAGAAGAGCCATGAAGATTCACAGACAAAAGAAAGAAGAAAAGACACAAAACTAATAAAAATTGAATATCTAGATGGAAAGTCATCTGGTGTCTATATCAAAGTAAGGTAAGTGAATGGGATCTTAAGGGAAGGTATACCATATAGAGAAAAGGTGCAGTGGCACAAGTCAACCAAGATATTCTATTTAAATAACAAGTAAATAAGCCACAAAGTGCTCCACCTATAACCAAACTATTCATCTAGAGTCAATTCACCAAGGCTAGGCTTAAAAGCTACCTAAAGAAGGTAAGGTCCATATAAGCAAGGTTAAGTGAATAAGTGATTGCTCACAAGCTCCACATGCAAGGAGCTCCAAGAAAACTCTATTAACTATAGATACAATATCAAATATCTCTCTATCATGGAGCAAAACCAAAGCATAGTCAATTGACAAGTGTAGAAATTAGTAAGAAGATAATTCCCTTCTACAAGTTACATTATTAACAAGCCCTTCTACTAATGTGAAGTACACATGCTATCAATAAGCCCTTTTACTAGTGTAAAGTACATACACAAAACCTTTACTTTGAGTTTTACATTGCCTAGTTCAATGGGCCCTTTGGTGTATATCTCAAGGAAATGGCCTCAAGTAGAATAGTAGGTTCATCTTTGAGAAGAGATCTTAACTCATCTTTTGGAAACTGTAGGATATTACTATATCCCATCATTATATAGGTTGTATTGTGTATGTTTGTTGTCTTGAAAGTGAGGAGATATAACTAGTTTAACAAGTCTAAAGTCACCCACCCATCGAATACATGGATGCTTTGAGTGAAGTCTCATTGCTTGGTAGGATGAAGGTGTGGAACATTGTGGTGTTTGTTACTTGATTGAGGAAAGAGGTATATTTGGTAAGGCACTAACAATTCCAATTAATTCAATGCCTTTAAGGGGCCTTTGCTTGGAAGTTTTATGAGTGGTTGCCTTTGTGTTTTGGCCTTTGTAAAATGGAGTTATGGACCACATGTGCATGAGAGTTTGCCTTCTGTTTGTCTAGTTAAAGGGCACTATGTGACTATATTAGTCAAGCCCTTTATGTTGGTTTTGTTTGGTAAAGATATGTATTGTCTTTTCTTCACAATGTAAATGTTTATGGTAAGTCAAAGTTAGAATGTGAAGATCTATATTGCCCTTGCCTTCTTTATCTCAAAGGTGCCTTAGGTATGTGGCCTGCCTCTATAGCAGAGATTAAATTTTAATTTCAAATATATCATTTGGTCTATTCCTAACTCGATGTAATTTAGGTAGCTCATGCCATAAGAATCTTTATATGATGCCTATGGTAAACTTGTTGGTTTTTAAGAAGGTTTGATGAAGCCTACGTTAGTCCATCAATCTTTTTGTTTTTTTTATGAGGGCAATATTGGCACAAACCATTGGTGTGTAGTGCTTTAGAGACTACTTGAATCTTACTTGGTTTTTTTTTTAAGTTAATCATGTGTTGTAGTGGGTTTCTTAGCTCTCTATGTCTCGTCTAGCATTGAACTCTAAAAGTGCTATGGGGAGCATGATCCATGCTCATTTTATCAAGGCATTATGCGGGAGACTTGGATGGTGATTTAGTTATTTTTCACATGGTTTTAATTTTTATAATCTTATTATTTTATGGAATCTCTCTCTCAGACGAGAGAGAGAGAGAGAGAGAGAGAGAGAGAGAGAGAGAGAGAGAGAGAGAGCACTCATGCTTTCTTTATCAAGGAGTGCTATATAGGGGAAACTCACATAGTGATTTTGCACATATTTTTGGCCTTTCAAAGGGTCTTAGGGATGAGTGGATTTTTGGGGTGTGGGTTGGGAACGTGGGGGTTTGTGAGTAGTCGATCAAGTTGACCAGTTTAGTGGGGACTAGGGTTAGGCCTTAGGTTAACCCAAATAGGAATGTTTGACCCAAATAGGAACTAATTCAGACCTTACTACATTTGTTTGACCCAATTTGAAATAGGAATGTTTGACCCAAATAGGAACTAACCTAGATCTTACTAAATTTGTTTTAGTAAGTTCTTTTATTGGAAGTACTTAGTACCTACCCCCTTAGCCTTGCACAGCAAGCAGTAGAAGAGGAGTAGGAGCAACAGTAATAGATGGTGAGTGATGAAGGCGAAGGTTACAAGCAGGGCCAAAGTGGTACCGCCACCTTGCTAAAATTTAAAACTATCTTGTCCTTTTAGAAAATCTCTCTCTCTCCCCGCCCTCACTAAACAAAGAGGGTGTGCCAAAGGACGTTCATGCTCTCTTGACAATAAGGTTTCCTAAAGATGAAATTGCTTGCTACTTGTTGTAGGAACTTGCATGCTTGGGGAATGCGAACAAAGCCCAAGCCCAAATGTTACCGTAGGCAGTTACACTTGTGACAACAACTCGGTCAGCTGAGCGTGATTATATGTGCTATTGCAAATGTTCCGTAGGCAGTCACACTTGTGACGAGTTAGAGCATCAACCTGGTCACATGAGCTTGGTTATACTAGGTGCTATTACAATTAAGAGCGAATACGTAAGTTACGCTCAGATTTGCGTGTTCTAACTACTTGCATTTGTGCGATTGAGTGTTTGCGTCGAGTGTAGAGTCGTTGCCTCTTATACTGCACCGTTGCTTGTTGAAAACCCATTCCAGCAAACAGTTAGTTGGAATGTCGACTCGACAAGCAGCAAACATTCAGTTGAGAGAGGAAAAGAGAGAGGCGCTAGAGTCAGAAGTCAGGAGTCAGCACTAGGTAGTGACCAGCGAGCGACCAATTGTTTCGATTGTGAGCTTACGTTCATGTATGTATATCGCGATAATTATTTTGTTGCGAAAGATAGGAACTTGAAAAAGGAATAAAAAGAAGCTTTCCCTGAGCAAAGAAGCCGCAATGGCGATAATTTGGCTCACAGATTCTGCACATGTGAACGCTTTACTATTCGACCTTCCGACACAATCGGTGTGTTCCAAAATTTTCACTTGTGCATGTATTCGTGAATTACTTCTAGAATCCGTTAACACGAATGCAAAGTACATGCCTGGACAGTTAGCACCATCGCCCACGATCCACGACACCTGGTTGACGCCTAGCCCTCCACATCGTCTCTAACTGGCGAATTACCTATCACTTACGTCTGTCTCTGTAGCATATTCTTGTCGAACATTCCTTGTGATCCGAAAAGCTATCAGTTCCTTGCAGTCCAGATCGACGCAAGAGCGTGATGGTCCTCCTTTTCTCTGTTTCAAACTAGCTCTCGATCGTGACTCTTTAGCATGGCTTCCCTTGCTGGCTCGCTGCGACGGTTCGTACTTCACCCCGCTGTTGCCGTCCTTGCTGTAGTGGCGGGAGGATCACAGATTCCTCAACCTCGAGACTACTGCATCTCATTTGCTCGGGCCATTTTCTCCGTTTGCTACCTCTTGCACCGGACGGAAGCCGGCCCAGAACAGGTGCGAGGCGCCCTTTCTTACTTGATGATACTCTTACAAAAGAACTGCGCTTCTGGACTGACTTTTAGTACTCGAAACACGGAAATATGACTCTAAGAAGAAAGGCCTGTCTCGGGCAACTGATCGCATGTTGTGTAACAATTTACAACAGCTGTTCATTAAGATTCTCAATTTGAGTATAATCAGGGTGGATAATAGTGCCATAATGCTTGTTAACTTAAGAGCGACGTCCTGAATCGCCATCCTTATAGATTTCATACATAGTTGTATGCTTTCTAGGTTTATAGTGTAGTACAGCGTGCTTGCTCACTCCTGAGAGGCGAACGTGTTCATCTTCATGCGTTAATGTAGCTGCGCATTGGGAGCGCTTTATATTGCCCTGCCATATAAAGAAGGCGTAAATATTATTTCACTCAGTGGTGTTCCCTCTTACTCAGTAAGCTGTTTGAAACACGAAATTGCAGCGGGCGAAGATCCGGCGTAATATCTTTCGTGAGGCCGGGCAGGAAGTGCGGACACAAATTATCTGCAAAGTCCTCGAATTCCATGGGCAATCTACCGCCGATCGAAAGACGATTGCTCGCAGAAACCTTTGGCGGTTCATCTAACAAAACTCGTGTTTGTTGGCTTGACATTCAATTCTCGTCCATATCATCTATCGCCGCGCCTTACATGTCCTATTGCGGCTGCCAATCCTGAATTTCCCTCGCGTCATGTCTGAGGAAGTCCTCAATCGAAGGTAATTGGAGAGCAATAATACACTTACGAGAGGTGGAATTCTTGAAAGCTTATTTCTGGCCTAGGTCGAGCCGCCCAAAATCTGGTGTGGTTGTGAGACGTAGAAGCATGGACGTGGAGATTTGATGATGGATGGGGATTGGAGGGTGGAGGAGCTAACAGAATGCGAAGAACATTAACGTGGAATCGTCGCTACGTTATGCAGCAGGTAGCCGCCAGCCCAAGATTTAAGGAAAAAAGCATTGGACTATCAACATGGTTTAAGAGTAATGCAAGTGGTTGGAAGAGATCCAATTTGTGACCATATCTCAACATGAGTCCATTGACCTTCGATCTCTTCCTTCCTCCCAAGGCTTAACTTCCATCTCCTTCATTCCATTCCATTGACCTTCTATCTCCTCCTTCCTCCCAAAGTTGTCTCTTGTCTTTCCACCTCCTTCCCACTCAAAGCAAAGCCTACCTCTTGTCTTTCCACCTCCTCCCCTTTTCAAGCTGCCTCCATCCAAGAGCTGCTTCTTTGTGACATGTAGGAGCCTCTTCTCTTCCAAGCTGCCACGTGTCCTCTCTTTTTTTTTCTCGTGTTCGTGGTTAATAGATTAAAGATTAAAGATTTGTAGATGGAGGGAACTCCAAAGGAGTATGGAAAAGAGGGGGATGACTCTTTCCTCCCTCTCTTAAGGTCTAGGTCGGGCTAAAATCTACCTCCATCGTCCCGCGTCAAAGGCTTGGGTCAGTTGAATCACGATCTGGACCGTCGAATTAATTGCACACCTACTGAATCAGACTAACCAAATTTGATTCTGATACTTGTCATGAGAATTTGGATCTGACAGTTGTCATGAGGTGAAGCCCCTTGCCAACCCTTCGATAGCCACAAATTGTGAGAGGGAGTACTCTTTTCTCCCTCCCTCAACATTAGAGGTCGGGCGAAAGATTATCTCCACCATTCCATTTTCTCACCTTCTTTTCTAGAAGATCGCATCTACAACCCTACAAGTCAACGTCACCGTCTTGGTCATTATAGAACTTTGCAACGTCGTTGTCAACTCGAGAAGATGGTTGGAAGGCTGACCTATTCCCTCGACGTCTATGAGAAGGCCCATGGTTGGCAATTCTTTAAAAAGAAGGCTCCCTATTATCATCGCTCGCCATCTCAGTTTTTTGAAATTACCTCCCTCAACCCATTTACTAAGGACATCAAAGCCAACACACGTCACACATCCTAGCTAAGACAGTAGGAGCAGCCTAAATTTGATTGCCCTTGAGGTGTTTCTTTGTCTATAACAAACTCTTGGAGAAAAAGAGAAATTTTTTTCCAAAAAATGTAGATATATATGATATTGTATTTGGTAGGAAGTGAAAATCTATGCTTGGACAAAACTTGTCATGGAAAAAGAAGGCTCACCTTGAATTTTAGGCATTGATTGGGAGGAGCACCTCACTTTCCAAGAGATTACCACAATTCGTTCAAAGCCTTTGATGTGTGACAAATCCATTCTAAGGTTTATCTTTAATGAAAGTGATATTCTACTACTAATTTTTTCCTTTCAACGACTAGGAGGGGCCAACCAATCTATTAGATATTGTAAGAGCACTTCTAAGCAGCCAAATTTCTATGTCCCAGGTTGGTTGGATTGCCACAACTACTCCCAACCCTACGTAACCAATCTAGCAGGCTTGTTTGAGCCCCTGCATTGCAATGCCCAAGCATTATAATTAGCCTAAAGACTTTGCTCTTGATGCAATTGGTTCAAAATTCTTTGAAGTCCTCATTAAAGCCTACCGTGGAATTAGGCAAGCCTCAAAGGGCATTAGTTTTGCATCCCATTGCTGGACTTTTAGCCTTGGCAACAACGTGAGGAAGCGCTCAAATTTTTATGACCCACGTACTTAGCATGGCATAGCCACAAGAAGCAATTCCAAAATAGGGACTCTCTCTCTCTCTCTCTCTCTCTATATATATATATATATATATATATATATGTACACACACACACACACACATGCATATATTAGAACAATTTTCTAAAATTGTGGTGGTAGCTAGGTAGGCCATGCTTTTTTTTTAAATGTGGAAAATGATTGTAGCTGTGTCATGTACATGTGGCTAGATATTATGCCTCATATTTTGCATTATTTCATAGATTTGCATTGTGTTGCATTAATTTTTTATCCATTTCTTGTTGAACCGAATGTCTTATAGTTTCTTTTTGTCATAGTACACACAACAACTAATACCAAAAAAGATGTGACTCTTAATAATTTATCAATGTTTTATAGGGAAAAAAAGAATGAGTAACTAGTCTATTCAACATATTTTTGTGCCTTTTAGAGTGGGAGATAACAATATACTACCTACTAGTTGATTTTACAAATGATAATAGGATGAAACATGTTGCAAATCTAGTGGTTTACATGACTTGGGAGCCTTTAGAAAGACCCATGTGTTGAAAGTTCTAAAGGTTTTCCTAAATACTCATCCTTAGAGACATGAAATCCCAATGAAATATGCGAGTCTCTATTCATAGAGTCTCCATAAACATAAGAAAATGTAAAGATATTGGGATGAAAATGAGAAGTAGAAGAACTTTGTAGCATTGCATCTATATCTGTAATGGGTGCATGCAAATGCAAAAAAATCAATTGCAAGAGATTATGGAGATGTTGAAAAGGGTAAATCCATTGGACCATTCCACACTATTGGGCCTTAGATCAACTTATGGAGAAAAGATTAATGGAGACCTTTCATTCATCCTACCTTTTTTATGTTTCCACAATCTAACCGTTGATTCCTTTATCTACTATTTTTATGTTTTTAGTATCATCTAGCTCCACTCTTGCACTATTTCCAGCTTAGAGAAGGTTTATATTCACCCTCATTGCCTAATCCATTCATCACTTGCTAACTGTAATATATTTTATTATCATGGGTTCATGATCCAAAAAACTTCCTTCACTCAAGATTGGTATTTTCATTCTAGCAAGCCTTTTATCTTATCAATACATGAGATCTCATTTGCCTTGAATTTCTTGCCGTAATTCCTTTTGATCCTCCTTTAGCATTTTTGTGCATGTCTTTTGCAATGCCCACCTCCAATGTCCATGTTGTACAAGCTTAGCTTTCACCATCTTTTATTCCCACCCTCAAACAATGCTTCTACCTTGTAAAGATGGTATAAGTGCATGATACACCAAACCCCATGATCTCACCATACCAATACATCAACTAAATGAATAATGAAGACAAAAAAAAAAGTGACTATAGTAGTTTCCATACTTGAAGCTAAGGATGTGTCAAAACTGGTAGTATGCTGGCACTCTCTCTCTCTCTCTCTCTCTCTCTCTCTCTCTCTCTCTCTCTCTCTCTCTCTCTCTCTCTCTCTCTCTCTCTCTCTCTCCAACTATTACATTGATGGAAGTGGAGTTTCTTACCTTTGCAACTCAACTATTGCGAGGTTAATAAGCCCCGGCAATTGAAGAAAATTCTACATTTTCTTAATTAGTTGAAGGGGGAGGAGGATGAAGTGTCTGTAAGGGTGGAGTGTAGGTCCCTCCTCCTTATCCTCCCCACTTTGTCTTCCCCCTCATGTCCTTCACCTCCATCTCTTCTTTGCCCTTCACCTCCCCCTCCCTCCTTTACTTCCACTCCATTGTTCTACTCCTTGCTCACCTTAGCTTGTTGCCTATTGAATCTGTCCCCCACTCTTTCCTTTGCTTAGCCTCATCACCCCTCCAAACTCTCCCCTGCCCCTACTCTTCTCATTGACATCTACTACTTAGTTTTGGCCACTAGTGTGTTTAATGGTGGTGTGTTTTTAGAGGATGAGTTTGGGAATGTTCTTGGATTCATCTATGTATATTGGTTTTCTTGTCCAATTGAGGTCGAATTGCTCTTATATGTGTTGGCCATAGATGTAGTCATAGCATAAATATGTTGCCACATGCATGTATCGTGGGCACGGTTAACTCCAAAGCAGCTTTCATGCTCATGAAATGGAGATCCATGTTAGGTTGGTTGGTTATCCTAGAAGGGGGATGAACAATCCATGTGGGACTGGTTAGTTCAAGGCCCTGTGTGGGGGAGGTGTGGGGCTGGCCTGGATTGGCAAAACAAGGTTATCTATAGGCATAATAGATAGACCTTGAATGGGGCATATATTATATAGTTTAGGTAAACTGATTCATTGATCTGACTTGGGAACTTATCTATGCCCTCGTTGGTGGTCCTATAGACCTGGTTAAGGGTCTCCTGTAGGGCTAAGTAGCCAAAAAAAGGGAGAGGGGATTCATCCCACCTCCTCCCATAGATAGGCCCATACTCTTGTGGAATCGGCAACTACATTGCAACCTTAGATCTAGCTACCATCATCCATGCTACCAAAATCAGGCAACACTGTTTCCTATCCATCATGTCTAATATTAATTAAGCTATACTCAAACCCTGGGCAATTATGATTGAGATCGAAAGAGCAATTGCCTACCTATAATTGCACGAGCTACAGGGATGGTGCTGCCAAAATTCAAAAGGTCTGCCTACAAATTTCAAGAGCTCTCCTAGCTAAGGCAATCTCTCAAAATGATATTTTTAAGATGCTACGTTGGCATGGATGTAAGAAAGAAGAAGAAGCTAAAGGAAGGCATGAAGAGAGCATATTGAATTGTATACGCTGAGATGCGGATGGGTAATTGAAATTTTCTCTCAAGCCATGCTTGATTCCAAGTTATAGATGTCGAGTAACAAGTTTTCAAAGATCTAGGAGCCAACATTGATTCAAGGCTACATCTTTTCCCCGACTAGTGTTTCAAAAGCCACAAGGGGAAGTGTGCTCATGCAACAATTGGACAATAGATCAAGAAGTAAAGCAATATGTTCAAATTGCCACATACATATTTGAACTTGTAGCAACAAAACCTCAACCAAACAAAAACTCAAAACCATCACTTGGAGAAGGAGACAGAATTATGCAAGAGGACTAGGAGTAGGAAAGAGGGAGAGCAAAGCACTAGTAACCTAGCAGGGTTTTGGAAAGCTTCACAAAACCGAACCCATATGACAGAGAGGGGTGCAACCAAGTACCAAATGGCCGATAATGCTAGTAATGACATAGTAATTAGAGAGTAATTACTTCATTTTTATTTGACCACGATGTTTGTAATGTTAGTGAGTGCAAATGTTAACAAATTGCAAGGCCACTAACCTACAACACCTCCATGCAAAGATGGCAAGAAAGACAAAAGCCATGTGGATCCATGATATGTTCGATGATGCAAGCATTCGTGAGGGCTAAATTGACAAAATACTAGGTCAAACCACTTCATTATGTCACCCTACTCAACTTTTGTGGCACTTCATTATGTCCCCCTATTGAACTTCATTATGTCCCCCCACTTCACAGGCAAAATACTAGGTCAAACCACTTCATAGGCAAAATACTAGGTCAAACCACTTCATAAATGAGGGGAGACAATACACTTGAGGAGTTCTAAAACTATAATGGTGATATGTGATGGCCAAGGTGGTTGAGACCGTCATGAAGGATTTTTAGCACCTTGTTTTGCTTAAAAGCACACCAAGTATCCACCCAATATAATTGACAAGATAGGTTCATTTTCTTCTATAATGTTTTTTTTCACACTCATGCACGTGTAGATGCCAACACTTCATGTCTTTAAAATAGAGGAGCATCTCATCAAGATTCGAATGTGAGCAGTCAGCTTAAGTGGGCAAACGCCCAAACATTCCAAGGTGTCGTTGCTTTGCATCACAAAATGGGTTCTTTTCCTCCACATCGAGGCCCATCTCAACTATTGGTCCAAGTAGGACTAGGACCATGGCGAGGCACATGGTGTGCACCCTACCTAAGACCATAGGTGTTTGAACCACTCGCACCCAAATTCATGAATCATTGCTTCTCAAAACTGTCATTCACTTTTGGTGAATAGCCAGCCATGAGCCAGCATGATAACAACTCGCCAACAGTGGCATTGCAACTGCCAAAACATTTAGAGGAAAGGCGTCGTCCAATTGCTGCCTCAGACCGGTACGTCGACCATCTGAATTAGGGGGTAGTCACTAGCTAATGATCAGGATAAGGAGCCTTACAGTCACTGACTCTAGCCATGATGGCGATCAGAACTCACGGGAGTTCACAAAAGCTACTTTCGACTGTCAAAGAGCGTGGCGTTGTGTATAGAAGACACGTTTGATGAGTAGGTACTAGGTAGAACTTCAGAAGTGCTGCTCTCGAAATTTGTGATAGTGGGGTGGGTGCCGAAAGTGATCGGCGTTCTTGGGATGATTTCTATAGTTGGTGCAGAACAGAGTAGCTAAACGAATTGTGCTTCGTTCGGAAATCATCCCCAGTCTCTCTTTCCTACTCATAGCAGCGTTACTTAACGCCGCGATAAGCTCAGCATCCTGTGCTAGCTTTCGCCATTTCGTTGCACCAGCTGCAAGGAGGATGCCTTCGCCTTTCAACCAAATGCGGTTCCCTTCACCGTGGTACCACTTTCTCGTCGCCGCCATTGTCGTCAGTTTTGGAATGCCGATGATTGCTGGTTCGTTTGCCAGCTCTTCCAACTCTCCTGAGCAGGTTCTTCCCTCTCGTCTTACTTTTACCGAAATCTTGCTCATGGTTTTCCTTCTTGCGATTACTGTGCTTCATAGGTGGCTAGCTTCTCCTACTAGCTGTCCGGCGTAATGTTGATCCGTAGGTCCCAATATTATTTCGAATTATCACGATAGATTTTTGCAACAAGCAATTTTTGTGTAGAAATGAGACGTTTCATATCTACTTTCATTCTAGCCCCTGGAACTTACAAGTTTGTGAGCTATTAACAAAATTAAATGCAGCATAGAGATGATGTAAACTATAAATCCAGTACATTAGGAGTACGGTTTCCAAGGAATTGTAAAGCTGAATGGCAAGGTAGCAACTTTTTTTAAAGCTAGACTACATAGTGAATTTAAATTTCTAAGGATGCTACTCTACTAGTTATTAAAGCATTCTCGAGTCCCAATTTGGGACCCTATTCTTCTCAAACAAGTCCATGTGCATAGTCATCTTCGATAATTTAAGATTTCCTTGTTGTATATCATACACGCTCCCATGAGCATCTCCCAAAAACATTCAAACTCGGACTACTTGCAATGAGTGTTGAATATTAAAGGGCTTGAGAGGGAACATATTTTTATTGGGTGTGCTCATGCAATCCATCAAATGAGCATAAATCCATCAATGCCATCTACGCACATCCAAAAGGTATAATAGCAAAAAATAAAGGTAGTGGTCTTCATTTATGGTTTGAGTTTACTCTTCATATTTTCAATGACTCGTGTGAGCTGTGCATCATAGTTATTAGCATGCCATATAAGAAAGCATGCATTTTTTCTTGAGTGAGCCTCCTCCCTCTGATAGCACATAACTATATATTTTATTGGAGGGCCCTAGTCCCATGGATTCCAAATGTAAAATTAGACTTAAAGGGGAGTAATGCTTGTCTTTACCCTAAAAAATATTCTCTGTGTCCAAGTGGGAACAAGGCTTACCAATCAATGCCTAAGTGTCCCCCATTAGGAGAGGTGCTTGATTCAATCAGGTGTAGTCCCATGGATTATGTGAACTCGAATTAAGTGGGAGCAATATTTGTCTTTACCCAAAAAAATATTCTCTGTATCCAAGTGGGAACAAGGCTTACTGATCGAGGCCCAAGTGTCCCCTATATGAGAGTTACTTGATTCAATCACCTTGTTACATGTAGATATTTCATTGAGATAATGTTTTAGCTAAGGGACCCATGCTTGTAGCTAAGGATGTACTCTATAGAGTAGGTTTTGAATTAATTAAGAATGCAATAACCATTGTACAAGGTATTGATGTTTCTATATAATTTTGGTCTTCACAACCTCAAACCTGTAATACATTGAGCATGCAATGTACCCCTTGCTATAGCCCACAAAGACCCCAAGTTTATACATCCTTCTCATCCAGCTTGTAGTCACTTTCCATGGTACACACAGTGCTATAGATTGTAGATTATAGACTTTAGGTTGTGGATCATTGCTCTTGTATGCTCTACAAACTCAATCTTTGTCTCTGCATCCTCCTCCCATCCCTTACAAAGTGAACATACCTTACGTGTCTAAATTTTTTTTCTATATGGCACAACGTGCTGGTTCTCATGCCTCCTCATGCCATACTTATGGTACATGAATAGTACCACGAGGGTACCACCTTGATCTATGGATTCCATATTCCCAGCATGCAAATGGTAACATTTCTCAAATCCCCCACTATGACACCTCACTTGCTGTCTAAATGGGAAGCCTAGACTGTTATGAGATTTAATGTTATATGACATGTTACTATGTCAGGCATTGTAAAATGCTCTTATCATACAATGAATAGATATTATTTTGGGAAAGGTAGCAGCGGGGTGATTAGTAGGCCGTTTGAGTCAATGAGTTAGTACTCTTTGGAGCCATGTATGATGTCATACATGCATTGTATTTGTTTTGGCTCAAGAATGTGGGATCATGATTCTTAATCTATGTTAAGAGTTACATAATCTGAGCACATCTTACTAGGAAGGTTGGTGCTCTCCTAGGGAATAACTACGCAAATGCTATGGTGAGCAATGAGCTTGTAATGCCCCCAATAAGGTTTAAGTTGCATTGGTAGTTTGCTAAAACCACATCCTCCATTGGCTACATCATTGATGCACATCATTAGTTGCTAAAACTAGCACATGAGCATCCATAGGTGAACCCAAAACTAGCAAACGAATTTTACTATACCCCATTATGTTGAAGTGGAGGGTGCCATCCGGACTCAATGCTTCATGAAGTAGACCCCACTTGACATCGTCCTTGCTCCTCAAGTTTACGACTCACTTCTAGCTACCTATCTTAATCCCCCTTGCTTTGCAAATATTCTTCCCTGGTGGCTCTCACATTATTCCTCCATTAGTTTGGAGATCTATACGTCCTATCTACCTATTCTAAAGGCCTTAATCTCAATTGATGATTCCATACATATAACTTGGCCTAAGGTGAAACCTAATTGAAAGGCCTTTATTTTAAGAAATCCAATTGATATATATGGTGAAAAGGTGGAGATAGCCCAATTAAGCTAAGGTCAAAGGGACAACTTAAAACATTCATGCAAAGGGGCAATTCGAACTCAGCATGTCCTTTACCCATGCATATGGTCTTTCCACTGTAGGCTACATAAGATGGTATGAAATGTGTGTGTATATAAAATTTTTATTTATGTGTGCGTGTGTAAAATTTATATTCATATAGTAGCATTGCCTGCTTAGAGGGAGTGCTACAGTGGAGGATTAAAGCCCCTTTTGTGAATTTCCACGTGCAATTTTTTAAATAAACAAATTAAGTTTGTTTCAAATAGCCAATTGATTAACGGAGATCATCTTACAAAAATTGCCTTTTGATAGCCCAAAAAATCATAAAAGCACTTTGCTTTATGAGGCAGTGCTTGTGCACTCTTGTTAAAGGGCTTTTAAAAGTTTTCATAAACCTCACCTTCACCTGGGGCTTGTGCACTCTTGTTAAAGGGCTTTTAAAAGTTTTTATAAACCTCACCTTCACTCGGGGCTCCCAACCCCGCACTAGTGGGCATAAGGTCCCTAGTTGACAGGCTCTTTTGAATTTTGAAGAAAAAAACATTATGATATTTAACATTAATATTAACATTATTATATTTTGTCAATGGTTGCACTTTAAAGATGTTAAGGATGGATAATAGCTGAGATCTGTAGAAAGTGGATAAGGGATGTTCCTAGAGATAGAACAAATGCCTGGATGATAAGATTGAGAAGAGTATGGAATGCTACCCCATCGTTTAAGTATAATCTGTTGCTATGGAGGTATTGGTTGGCAAGTTACCTGTGAACATAAGGGTGGCCAAGTGGAACTCGAAGGTCTCACCATTCTGTGTGTTTTGCAAATCAAGGGAGGAGAGTATAAAGCATGTGTTGTGGGAATGCCCTGATGTACTATTGTTCTGGAAAAGGACTACTTGTTGGTTCAGTTGAATGCACACTAATTAAGATGGAAGGTTGCTCTGCTAGGAGATAAGGAGGGAATGAATGATACTCTGTGGAAGATTTGGTAGATTATTAGAGCTGTTGTCATTAGTTGCATATGTTGACTTTTCAAAAACATGTTAGGTTAGAGGTGGTCCCAAGGTTTAGAAGCATCTTTGAGGATGGTTTTTAAGAGCTGAAGGATGGAATCTTTTCGCATTGTAAGTCATAAAGTTGAGGAGTGTATGAAACCCTTGTAATTGTTTCACTCGAGACTGACACAAGTTTCACACCACTCCGTCGGACATGGAGGAAGAAAATGGAGAGGAAGTGGTCGTGATCTGGTGGACACAATTTAAAAATTTAATGCCTGCTCCAGTTCAACTCCCAACCAGTGCGATTTTGTGCCTCTTTCTTCTACTCGCCCAAGTAGCTGGGCGGCTATCAAGGGCTGCCCCTCTTTTTCTTTCTCCATGTCTGGGCTTGGCTCATCTATTGGACCACGGAAAACTAGGAACTTGCCCACCATTTTTCATCCATGTCCGGTGGGATGGTGTGAACCCACCCTGAATTGTTTTTGAGGGATTTGCGCCACTTGGTAGAAATCTAGAGTCTCCTCTCTCTCCACGTTTTTAGCCACCTCCTCTCCTCTTCTCTGTCTCTCTCTCTCTCTCTCTCTCTCTCTCTCTCTCTCTCCGAATGGCAAGACCTTCCATCGGTAGAACCCTTGAGGGACTACAAAGCCAGTTTTGTGTCGATCTTCTGGTCGAAGCCCGATTTGCCAGAAGCTTGCCTTCAGATCAAACTTGCATCATTCGAGAGAAAGGAAGAGAGGGAGTATGGACTCAGAGGGAGGGGCGAGAAAGAAGAGAGAGAGAGAGAGAGAGAGAAGAGGAGAGGAGGGGGCTAAAAATGTGGAGAGAGAGGAGACTCTAGATTTCTACCAAGTGGCACAAATCCCTCAAAAAAATGAGCTTCTCAATGCCATCTGCTTTACTTAGGCCTCCATTTATGGCAGGCAGAATGGTTTCTTGGGCAAGTGACAAGTGTCAAGCAGGGCGGAAATACCGCTCTCAGTGTTTTCGTCTTGTGTGTGTGTGTGTGAGAGAGGGGATGCTGTAGCTCCTGGGAGATCGGCTATGGTCCTTCAGAGTTTGAGTGGGTGGGGTTTTTTAGCCCTCCTGCTTTCTTTATTCGGACATGGCCGCCCCTCCCTTCGATCGCATCTCTTCTTCAACAATTTCTCCATCGAAAAGAGCAATGCCCCGCTTCAGGTCCGTGTATCGCACCTTAATCTGTTCCGGCTTTATGAACGATCTCTCGGTTTCGCCTAATCTATTGTACAACTACAGCTCTAATTTCGCAAGCCGTGGTGAAGTGTCGCCGAATTAGAAGACCAATTAGCTGATATGACATCTGGTCCTCAATCTTTCTAGATGGCGTGGGATTGTCATAATCGATGCATAAGTTTCTTTAGATCATTTAATTAATAATTTAATAATGTTCTCGTTTGTTGTATGGAATCTGGATCGTGTTATGTGTTCCAGTTCTGTGAATTCCTGTAGAAAGAAGTAGAAACTAAATATTCAAGCTGAGAGAGAGAGAGAGAGAGAGAGAGATTGAACATTGTTCTTGACTTTTGTAGGTCCATATCTCCTTAGCAGGGCCAAATCACATCCGGGTCTCTTGGGTCACAGCTAGCTCTTCCGCTCCTTCTAGGGTAGAATATGGGAAAATATCAGGAGTTTATGATTCGGTCGCAGATGGGAATGGTGATGCCTACAGCTATATATTCTACAAATCTGGTCAGATTCACAATGTTGTGTTGGGGCCCTTAGAGTCAAACACACTTTATTACTACAGGTGTGGGGGCGCAGGTTCAGAGTACAGTTTCAAAACGCCACCTTCTGCTGGTCCAGAAGTTCCCATTACTTTTGCAGTTGCTGGTAAGATTCGTTTACCTCTCTTTGGTGGTGGCCAAATGAGGGCAAGATTCCAGGCAGAAATTTGTAGAACCCAGTCTTGCTGCAAAGGAGTCACAGATATGGTAATTGCTTGAGACATAAGAGAGATTGGAATCAAATGAGAGGTGGAAGGCTATTCCTCATGGTGTCTTTAGCTACCCAAAACCTTCAACTAAGTAAAAATATGCAACTAAATTTTGAGTACACTAATTCAATAGCCATGGACATGATACTTGTCGCAGGACAGTCCGCTAAGGATTGAAGTACAGTTCTCTTGGCTTAGTTATGATACTTGTCCGCAGGACATTCCAACATAGGATTTAAGTAACTTCTCTGGCTTAGTCATATCTTCTCTTTTAGGTCGCTGGAATTTGTGTTGAACAGACAGGGATGATCAACTCCTTTCTAGCTCTAGAGGCAGCTGGTGTTTGAAACACACTAGACACGTGAAAGTAATTAATGGAGTCCGTAAGTCAAATCTTTTTTTCAAATATGCAAAATTTTCCTATCCATCTAGTTGGCCCACCATTAGAGACGTCATCTTCCAACCAGCCATTTTCTCCCAGTATTGTTGGCCTGTAGATGCTACCCGTTTTCCTGATTGCAATGAAATGGTTAGCTCCTTTTGCAGCTCACTGATCTCTTTGATTATATCCTTTGGTGATGTGTCTTTTCTCAAATTTAGCTCAGCCTTAAGCTTAAAAAGCTGTCTTTGCGTTCTACACACCTAAATTTAGGAAAGGCTTGTACCTCTTAGCTTTCCTTAGCCTATGGCTCATAAACGGCCAATCACAAAGAAGAAATCCCTTTCTTCTTCTGCCTTCTATAGCTGCCAGCCAGCATCTGACAAATCACAATCAACTTGTTGTGTTTAGCAGCCAAATGAGCTACAGGCAGCGCTGTCAATACCCGTACACCCAAGTCTAACCGTCCATATTGCTACAAGACCTTTTGTTTTGCCCTTATCTTGTAGGTCTTCATGGTTGGCTTACACTATCCTCAAGCGCTTAAGATTTCAGCCAAAACCCTTCTTTCCCAGTTGTCTTATGAAAGAGCATATTTGTGTTGCGTCATCCACAGACATTGCAAAGGATGCTATTCCTTCGAAAGCATCTCATAGAGACGAATCAAAAAATACCCACATCACATGAGCACACAATATTTCAAGTCTTGGCTGTGATTCCAATACAAAGGCTTTGGCCTGCGGGTACTAACGTTGAGTAGGAGTCTACTGCCATGGCAAATTAAACAAATAGGGGTCATTAGGTGGCAGGACCTCTTTGGGATGAGCTAGCAAGTTCACTACCTAGCCATATGTTCAGTACCTCAAACTACCCCCAAGCTTGAGGCACTACAATGAGACTTTTGTTCCTATGGCTAGAATGAAGAAGATTTGGATGAACATAGCTTTTGCAGCACATCGCTTGAGGCCCATCTACCAAATAGATGAGAAGTCGATGTTTTTGAATTGGAACTTGGAGGAGGAATTCTAGGCCAGCCACAAGGATATCATTTTCAACATTAGGAAAGGTGTGTAGACTTCACAAAGCATTGTAGGGGCTGAAAGAAGACTCAAGAGCTAGGTATCAGAGAATCCATGATTTACTTAATGAGGCCATTCTCATGTGATTGTTCATCGAATACTATCTGTATGTCATTTTAAAGGCTGCAAAAGGAAGACAGTTTTTCTCTAAGCTGGTTACTTCTAGTTATGAGAGCATAAGCTGAGCTTTGCTTACTAACTTATTTTTATTTTATGGCTTCTTGAAACCCCCTTCTTCCCTTGTCTCTTTCTTTCTCTTATTTTTCATTTGTTCATTTTACACTAAACAAATAAATTAAAATTTAAGATGGGATATATTAATGGGTGATCACATCTACTCAAGGAGGTGTTTGAGATGACTGAACTGGATCTTCATTTTTCACTGTCTAGAGGTTCTGCAAAGATTCAAGATGGAGAATTGGTCACCCGGGCAAGCTGATTAATGACGATACATTCTTAGGCATTGGATCCTACTTAATATCAACAATAGTGGTCGAGAGTTGGTGGGTAGTCTGATCTATTTGACCATTTCTAGGTCGAACGTCAGTTTTTCGCTGGGGTCCATCATGCCAATTTCATGCAAGTCAAGGGGTGAATCATTGAAAGGCCGACATGACCTACTTAGCTATCTTAAAGGAAAGATTGGTATTCGATCGCTTATCAGATAGCCTTGGGTGGTCACTCATCTCATGGTTAGCACAATGTTTGTGCTTTCTTTGATAGGAGTAGTACAGAGTGGTGTGCACGCCAGCCTCTGAGTTTGTGTGTCGCAGTGGGCCCTAGAGGATATGGATGCTGTGATCCTTTGTGACAATCAAAGTTGCATGGTGATTGCCAAGAGAATGGTGTTTCATGCCTGAAGGAAGCCCATTAAGGTCCCGTACCATTCCTCAGTTGGTTCAGGACAAGCAGATGGAGCTTGCTCACTGCTCGACGGCAGAGAACACTTCAATGTCTTCCGTAAGGCTCTTCCTAGAGATGGGATGTAGAAGCTGAACATAAGGATGGGTGTGAACCCACAAACCGGTCATTGAGAGGGATGTAGAAAAAGGGAAATACCCTATCTGTGAGCCCCCATATGAGGTGGACAAAAGGATATTACATAAGGATAGGAGGGAAAATATATGTATATAGAGTCCTAGTGGGTCTTGTGCAGGTACAAGACTTTTTGCTACAAGACTTTTTGTTCTGCCGTTATTGCTATATAACCCTTGCAGGTCTTCATGCTTGGCCTACACTATCTTCAAGCGCTTAAGCTTTCAGCCAAAACCCTTGTTTCCCAGTTGCCTTACGACAAAGCTTATTCAGGTTGTGTCATCCATAGTCATTGGAAAAGATGCTATTCCTTCAAAAGCATCTCATAGAGAGGAATCACAAAATACCCGCATCACGTGATCCAGCAAAATCCTTACTATTTCAAGTCTTGGCTGTGATTCCAATATAAAGGCTTTGGCCTGCTGATTCCAATATAAAGGCTTTGGCCCTGCGGGTACTAACGTTGAGTAAGAGTCTACCGCCATGGCAAATTAAACAAATAGTGGTCATTAGGTGACAGGACCCCTTTGGGATGAGCTAGTGAGTTCACCCCTAGCCATATGTCCAGTACCTGAAAGCAACCCCAAGCCTGAGGCACTACAATGAGACTTTTGTTGCTATGGCTAGGATGACAAAGATTTGGACGGTCATAGTCTTTGCAGCACATTGCTTCGGGCCCATCTACCAAATAAATGGGAAGTCGACGTTTTTGAATTGGAACTTGGAGGAGGAATTCCAGGCCAGCCACAAGGATATCGAATTCCAACATGATTTTGGTCTTTAGAACAACAAAAATTTGAATTTGTACGATTGGATATATTCTAGTCTTACAAAGGTATATATATAAGAAGCTGTGTAGACTTCACAAAGCATTGTACAGGCTGAAAGAAGACTCAAGAGCTAGGTATCAGAGGATCGATGATTTACTTAATGAGGTTGTTCTCAGTTGATTGTTCATCGAATGCTAACTGTATCTCATTTTAGAAGCTGCAAAAGGAACACGATTCTTCTCTATGCTGGTTACTTATGAGAGCATAAGCTGAGCTTTGCTTATTAACTTATCTTTATTTTATGGCTTCTTTAAAACCCCTTCTTCCCTTCTTTTTTCTTTTGGTCATTTTACACCAAAAAAATAAATTGAAATTTTTTCCAGGAAAAGTACTCTCTAGAGGTTCTGCAAAGATTCAAGGTGGAGAATCTGTCACCCCTGCTGAAGTTAGGGGCAAGCTGATTAATGAGCATACATTCTTAGTTGTTGGATCCTACCTAATATCAACATTTGTGGTCAAGAGTTGGTGGTAGTCTGATCGATTTGACCATTTCTTGGTCGGACGTCAGTTTTTCACTGGTGTCCATCATGCCAATTTTTATCCAAGTCAAGGGGTGAGTCATTGAGAGGCTGACATGACCTACTTAGGTATCTTAAAGGCAAGATTGGTATTGGACCACTTATCAGAGTTACTACCTTGGGTGGTCACTCATCTCATGGCTCGGCACGATGTTTGCTCTTTATTTGATAGTAGTAGTACAGAGTGGTGTGCACACGAGCCTCTGAGTTTGTGTGTCTGAGTGGGCCCTAGAGGACATGGATGCTCTTCTCGATGATGCGATAGTGATCCTTTCTGACAACCAAAGTTGCATTGTGATATCCAAGAGAACAATGTTTCATGCATGAAGGAAGCCCATTAAGGTTCAGTACCATCCCTCAGTTGGTTCGGGACAAGCAGATGGAGCTTGCTGACTGGTCGACGGTAGAGATTGGATGGAGAATTTCAACATAAGGATAGGTGTGAGCCCATAAACCGGTTCTTGAGAGGGGATGTAGAAAAAGGTAGATGGCCATGGAGGACTTGGATATGTGAAACTAGAAGACCCGAGTCCTGTAGGGTATCCCTTGCAGGACTTTTGGGAGCTCTGAGGGCTATTGCACAGCTATGAGGCAGGATTGGCTCCCCATAGTGCTCACCTTGAGGATACGTGGCCCTCTCTTGGGCTCTGACATGCAGTTCTATTATTAATTTTATTCAGCTGGAATCTGACACGGATATGCCACTTTCATGTTCCTTTTTCTTAATAGAATATTTACCCTCCAGTCCCCAATATCTGAATGAACAGGGTGCTGCAACTAATACTAATTTTGCAAAGATTCTTATGATTCTATTCTGTTAACTTTTGAAGTATGTTCTTCAAGTACATTCTCATGTTTCTTGAGCTATCTTGAAATAATTTGGAGTAAGGTCAAGGGGAACAAGAGGTCAAGTAGGAAGCACCTTAATCATGTGGGATTATAATATGTGCTTTGAAACAGGTGATCTTGGACAGACAGACTGGACAACCTCAACACTAAGTCACATTCGGCAGTCAAATCATGACGTGTTCATACTTCCGGGTGATCTATCATATGCAGATTATTATCAGCCACTATGGGATTCTTTCGGAAAACTTGTTGAGCCATTAGCAAGCACGCGCCCATGGATGGTAACACAAGGAAATCATGAGATGGAAGAGATTCCTTTGGTAGTTGATTCCTTTAGATCTTACAATGCTCGATGGCAAATGCCATATAAAGAGAGTGCTTCGGATTCAAACCTCTATTACTCTTTTGAAGTTGCTGGTGTGCATGTCCTCATGCTGGGATCGTATGCTGATTGCAGCCGAGACTCTAATCAGTACAAATGGCTCCAGGTAAGTTACATAAAGGTTTCTTCTATTACTAATGTCCCATAATGCTCCTTTCATTCCTTTCTTTATACAATATACTTGCCTACATTTGTGTGCATGCATCTGTGTTTACATATGCATATGTAGGTATTAAATGTCTGAAGCAGATCAAGGCATATGTACATGGAAATTTATGCTCGCTTTGCTATTAACTTGCTGTCTGGATATATCTTTCTTGGTGTCGCAGGCTTCTATGGAATTTTCAAACTGTACATGGTCTGTCTTTTCATAAATTGTATGTGTATGCTATTTGGATACTAGTTTAGGATTCCCAATGTTTTTAAGTGGTATACACTGTATGTCCAGACTTATTCCTTTGATGATGTATAATCTCTGCTCTGTTTTGACGTGAATTTCTATTCTGGATCTACCTCAAAACTGTGTTAAGTCCATAGTTGGAACCAGACGCGTATGGTTACCCCAACTGTCACCGGCCTTTGGAATCCCCAATGGGTGGTAGATTCAATTAATGAGCAATTAACAGAAGTTATAGTGAACATCTGAAACTGCCGTGCAGGCATCATGAACATCAGGATTATACTGACATGTAACCAAGAAAGCCCAATGCGGGTCTTGTGCAAAATTAGCTGACTCATGTCGAGATCTTTTGCTCTAGAAGAACCAGATAATGCAAGACCAGACTCTTTCTTCTTTTTTTCAGATGCAACCCGCTTCTTGCATTCAGAAATATCATGCCCAGGTTTTCTGGAATAGTTACATCTCTTCTTCTTTTCGTTATCCCTTGAAAAAGAGGCACCATTTGTCATCAGCCCCAAGCATCCCAAAAAGGTCATCTTTGTTGCTAGCCATTGATGCAAATAGAGAAGCAGTATCACAATGGACAAAGGCAAAGAAGAGATGCAACTCTCAACTGCAAGAACTAGTGACTGCACAAGCCTCAAGGCTTTCACTTCAAGAGTGAATAACCGGTCCCAAAAGCTGAAATGTATGACCTTCAATGCACCAGAGTGCATCAACAAGGCCCAAACATCAAGGTAGATAAAGAGAGTTGCTCTAAAAATGCCTTAGCAGGCTCCAAAGCTGAGATTCAGTGGTGAAAATGACCTCAAACAAATGCCAAATGCCACTGTACGGCACTAGATACCTGCTGTCAATTCCGTACAGTCAATAAATGCATCAAAATATTGGCACAAGTCTCGAGATAGGCCTGCACATCATTCAATGCTCCTGGTGGCGTCTGTATTGCAGTCTGTACAGCTAGTTATGACCTGATAGCAGTCCGTACGGCGATTTAATGAGCCTGTCAGTCCCAAACAGCTGTACAGCTAATTATGAGCCTGTCAGTCGTCTGTACGGCGATTTAATGAGCATGTCAGTCTTGAAAACAGCCGTACAGGTCACACATGTGGGCAAAACAGGTCTGTACAGACATTAAATGCTCCATACTGCATTAAGTGCAGATCTGACAGCTCCGTACAGTCCATACGATTATATGGATTCACACGTGTGAGGAAAATGCAGTAGGAAAATGCTACGAATGCGCCTCCCTTCGCGGTAGCTACTCCAAAATGTGATCTTCTTGCGTCAAAATCAGGGTTTTCGCAGCAGAATTGCTTGGAGAGGCCTCAAACACTCACGGGTGTGTAGAAACCAGAAAGACCAGCAGGAATGAGGGCTCCAGAGGCTGCCAAACAGCTTGGGAAAGCTGTCAGTGGTTGGAAGAATGGATTCCCAACCTGCTCTGATACCATTGTTGGCTATGGCATACAATAGAAGCTTAGAAATGAGTGAGAGAAGGCAAAAAACGAGCTGCTGTATTGAAAATGCTGCTACAATGAATGGGGGCTTAAGACAGAGCCAATATGACAAAACCCTAGGGCTAAATGCCCTAACTGAACTAAGTATCCTAATTGACCTTGGTGGTACATGTACTAACTGTATTAATAGTCCTAATTGACTATAACTAGCCTACAAGGCACATACTAAGGAATAAGTGGCACCTATGGATAGCCCATAGAATGGCCTACAGAAAGCTGAGACTTAGCTTGATCTGGGGGAATTTCGTTTCAAAAATCAAGTAAGCAGAAGGATTCTTTTTCATTACCGAAGAAATGGCCGAAGCTGATACAACAGGAACAGATTCCCCTTTGAGTTTTACATCCAAAATGTGTTTTCTTCCCCGATGGGCCAGGGTGACCTTATTATTAAAAGTATCCATCGCCGCCTTTACCCTGTAGCACCAGGGTATACACAACAAAATGCCACGCCTAGACAAGAGCATGATATAAAATTCCTTGGAGTTCGTGTAGTTCTGAATCTGCAAGCAAAGCTTCCCTTCCCAATAACCGGAGTAATAGTAGAAGTGAACTCAAGGCTAGCCATATTTGCTTCACAGAGTGGCCCCATCTCCTCGAGACGAATACCTAGTTTACCTGCTAGCTCAGGTGAGATGGAGTTGGCGCGAGCTCTTGGGCCAAAGAAAATCAAACAGGTGTGGTCTTGAACCTTCCCCCACGCTCGACACAGCTCCGACTTGTCATCATTCTGTTCCTTACCGATAACATCAGGCATCAATGCTGCACTAGGTTTAGGCTTCTTCCTCTTTCGCTCACTCTTCTGCTGTTCCTCATTATCATTGGGCTCCTTGTGTTTCTTGTTTGGACAGTCAACTACTGTGTGGCCTTCCTCTCTACAGTAAAAGCACTTGTTTTGTTTCATTAGTTCTCCCTTCTCCTCAAAAGTTAATCTCTTGTACCTAGATTTATTGAACTTGCGTCGCTGACCTGTAACCTTGGAACCCTTGATAGGTTCTCCACCTTTCTTTGACTTACCCTCCTTGAAACTGGAGCACTTCCCTTGCATAAGGGCATATGCTATATTTGCGTTCTCAATCAATTGAAACATATTGTCGACCCTTGTCTTTGTGCAATAGTCTCTTAGCTCTTTGGGTACCACAACCATGCTTCTCCACCTGCTCTGATAAGGGCACAAACCTATATGAACTGACAGGTAAGAGAGCTGACCAGAATTTTCTGTTATAAGTCTCGAGGATAGCATAGCTCCTAGCATTGAGGTCATGGCAGGCCGTCATCATATCCACCTCAAAACTTGTGGTCAGCCATGAAGCATAAAATACTTGCTTGAAACCAACCCAAGTAACAGGAGCTAAACCTTGCAGAAGTAGATTGGTCCACCATTGGAGAGCATTACCTTTCAGAAAAGTGGCCGCCTTACGAATTTTGGAAGCTTCGGTGAAGTTTCCGCCAGAGTAGGCTGCGTCAAACTGTTGCAAAAAA
Source organism: Dipteris shenzhenensis (assembly GCF_047967505.1). Classification (NCBI taxonomy): domain Eukaryota; kingdom Viridiplantae; phylum Streptophyta; class Polypodiopsida; order Gleicheniales; family Dipteridaceae; genus Dipteris; species Dipteris shenzhenensis. The sequence goes on from NC_141628.1 coordinate 18,109,305, forward strand.
GTCAGCGCCTTCAGCTGATCCTGCATCCCATTGAATATCTGAACTTGCACTTGAACCTCCCTCCTTGAACTCCTTCGCTTTGCCCTTAGGTGCCAGATTGTCGTAGATTGGGGGCTGTAAGTATGGTGGCTGCGGGGGCTCCATCATATTTCCTGTATTCAGTGCACCTGTTTTGGACTTTTGTGAAGGATTGACCACACCGGGCCCTGTAGGAGGCATCCTAAACATACCCATGGGATTACCCATGCCTCCTTGCATCCCTGGCCGCATTCCAACATTCCCATACATCATATTTGACATTCCGGGCTGCGTACCTCCAACCATCTGGCCCTGGAAGCCTTGAATACCAGGCTCAGATCCCATCGGGGCATTTCCAACCATGCCGATACCGTTGTTGGTCAGCCAACCATGGCCTGAAATACAGAACTGCCCCCAAAGTAGCTCGGGTATGAAACGGGCTCAGGAAGAGGTTGCTGTCCGGAATTCAAGAATGGGAAATTGCTGGCCTGCTCATTTGGTCCAACACCTGGACCAAAATCTGACTGCTGAATAGGAACTTGAGACATGGGATTAGGTGAAGGATTACCTGGCTGAGGCTCCGACGAGTGCCTGCGTGGCTGTCGATGTGTGTGTGTATTCCTCTTCTTCCCCCTAGGAGGGTTGAGGAACTTCTGAAGTTGAGGATTCAGCATGATCTGGGTCAAGATATTCATCGACTCAAACAGCTGCTCTCGTATCATAGTGTCAGCCTCATCTTCTTCTTCTTGCTCTGATTGAACAGGAGTTGCTTGACGTTCTTGCTGTCCAGGATCTTGCTGCCCATACACCTACGATGCAAACATCTCGGGCCCAAAATCTTGCTGCCAAGACTTCTGCTGTCCAAGGGGCTGCTGCCCATAGAATTGTTGTTTAGGAGCTTGCTCCTCCTGCGGAGAATCCTATCCCCAATTGAGAGATCAATCACTGAATACTGTTAACAGAAACCTTGTGCAAAACCCTAGCAGTCCAGGGTAGGACCTCAGGTCAAGCTCACAGATGAAGGGCATCAAGAACAACCACTGACAACTGCCCAGATAAACTGCAAAATGAAGGACAGCAAACCCTAACTATCCTTGGGCATCAGGCAAGATCTCTGGACAAAGCAATAACTGAAAAACCCCAAGAACATTGCCTGGCTGACAATTGCGATTACAAAGGTTGGCTCTTTTGATGAAGGAGAACACTGTCTGCTACCCCTGGCTGGTCCAGGCTAGTAACAAGATGCTGAAATCCTCAGCAAAACAGTCCCAAACTGATGAAAAATAGTGGTGAACTCCTCTTGACAGGTGCGGCTGCAAACGAAAGCTCTTTGATGCAACGAACTAACGACTGGCACCTCCAGATAGCTCTAAACAGCAATGATTCAGATACTGGCAGTTTGAAAACTCCACATTCCACTCCAAACAGTCTCCAGGTCAGAATAGGAGCATGGGATTGGGGAAAGGATAGCAGAAATGTCACGATCTTCGACGTATTCCTTTCTCTATACCTCAGACTTATGGATGGTTTGATGAATGGACACTTGTGGAAGGGTATGCCCTTTTGATGGGACACTTCCTATGAGGCACAACCCTTCACAAGAGACGCATTCTATTGAAGAGATACTGCCATTGTTATGTACCCTCTCATCAAGGGTAACACCCTTCACAAGGGGTGCACACCTCTTCATGCACATACACTTTGGAGTGCACACCTTTTCATGTGTGACTTTTCACTCTCTATATAAGAGAGGCCTAACTGTATGGATGACGCACTACAAACACTCAAGCAATACAAATATTCCTTGTTCTCTGCTATTTCAGTCTCTTTTGTGTTTCTTAGAACATTTCTAAATATAGTAAATCTAGGATTTCTTACAGTGGTATCAGAGCAAATTTCATTCCTGCCTGTAGGAAATGCCCCCCACCTTCTAGCACCTATCTGATACCTCTACTTCCGCTAGAAGGAGATCCACGCACGTTGTGCATGGAAGAGATGGAGAGAATGAGCGTAAAAATTTTTTAGCGCCTACCCCACCTAATTCATCAGTGGCCTTTCCATTTCCCTCACATCGCTAGTTGATGTGAATGGACACGACAAAAATCGTGTCTTTTGATGTGCTTGGGCTGTCCCAAAACCAAGAGACGCACCTTTTTCACCGTTGGACGCACCTTTTGATGAAGAGTTTTTGACTCCTCACCCAAGGGACACACCCCATCGTGAAAAAGACACCTTTTCTTGCAGGGACACCCCACCCCCTCATGAAAAGGTACACCTATTCCAAGGGTCATACCCCGTTAGAATAGGCACACCCTTTGGCACCAAGCACCCACTTATAAAAAGGTACCTAGAGGGCCTAAAAAGGGCAACCAGCCCTACATCCAAGGCCTAACCCTAGACTACCCAAGGGTTCATAGAACCCACGTTTTAATTTTTTGGCAACCACCAACCAGCAAGGCGAAAATGAATCGCGATTTTCGTTTGCCTTCTCCGCTCCAAAATGGCTATACGTGTTTCCACCTTCTCCTTTGCAGACAGGCTGTGCCCTTCGTCAGGCTTCCATCTTGCCTCTTCTGGATCGTTTTCAGAAGCTGACTCTCTCTGGTTCATCGCCATACCTGCTTGTGACCAACCACCCTTGCTGCCCATCTCTCACGATTCAGACCAGCCTGCCTCTTGCTGCTCATCTCGCCACCCTCGCCATTGAACTGTGGCCTTTTGCTGCCTTTCCAAACACACTCAAACCGGCCAAGCCCTGCTCTCCCATGGTACGCAGCAAATAGCACAGCTTCAACGCAGAAGACAGCGCCAGGTTCCACGCAATCTGCCCTCTTCTGTTAATCGCCTCTGCCACGCCTCAATCAGCCTTGAAAGTCTCGCCAGGCGCCTCTTAATCTATGGACCTCCGGACAAGAGATTTTCAAGCCTTGCTATGCAACTAACTGATCTATGCCAGGTGTATTCTTTCCATTATCTTTTTCAAAGGATTCTCTTTCATATTGATATTTGCTGCTCATTATCAAATTACAGCAAATGAAAGCCCTTTCTTTAAAACATGGAGACCCTTGGTAATGCCCCAGTATCTTCAAGGTCACTTCAGGCATCACCTATCACTCAATATCGTGTTCAGATTGCACAACCAACCCACTTTGGAGCCTTTGCATCGTGGGTCTTTTGTGTGACATGCCCTTCCAGTGACTTCTGCGTGAGGCACCTCAATTACACTACTTCCTCAACACACTACAGGTTGTGTTTCACGAGACACGTAGATACCGAGAACCTGATATTCCACACGAGTTCGCTGTCCATCTTTGGAGAGACTTTTACCCCTCAGCTTCAACATCTCCAGAGTACTCTCCACCTCCTTCAGCTCCCAGATATCCTCGAGCAGGTTTCACCTTCTCCAAGACAGTATTTACACTCTGAAGGTACTTCTCCTAGATATCCTCCTCTTTCGATAGCAGCTCCTTACCCTTTCTCAGATCCGTGGACTCTGCAACCAACTCCTGTCCTCTTACGAGCAATAAGACCCATTTCGGCATCACCAGTGTTACCTCCTTCAGGACCTCCTTTACTAGATTTCCACGGGTGGTTCCATCGTGCCTCACCTGCCCCATCCAACATGAGCAATCTCAGGGAGCAACCTGGATCTTCCACCAGGAATGGCATAAACTAGAGCGCAATGTCGTGCTCTTCTCATAGGGACCTCAAATATGTCAAACCGCTCGCATCCAATCTTTTCGGAGATAAGTGACTCTAATCCAAAAAAGACCCTTGAAGTAAATATACATGGCGAAGCATTACTTCAACTTCAAATTTATCAACTTCAGGACAGCATTTCCGATTTGGTCCAGAAAGTCCAACAACTCTAGGATTCTTGTAGTACCACACATACAAAGGATGACGTGATGCCACCAGACGACTATGTGGACCCGATTCCACTAGAGGTAGAAAACGTTAAACTTCGTGCCCTCTACCTCTTACTTCAAGCTTCCAAAACTAAAAGACTTGACATAAAACTAGTGGAAGCCTACACTGGTCAACGGAATCGCCAAACAGTTCACCAGTGGCTCGCTAAAATGCGCATGTACTTTGACACTGTTGACCTCACTGAAGGCAAGAAGATTGCCTTGGTAGCCTCTCTCCTCAAAGATAAAGCTTTTCTTTGTTGACGACGGCGCTTAAAGGACGGCAAAAGTGTGTTAACTTGGGAACGTTTTGAACATGTGCTTTGTAAGCAGTTCATACTTGCCAACGCAGACTTCCAAGCATGCTCAAAATTTGGACAATTGGAGCAAATGGGCTCCTTGTCTTTCTACATCTTCCAGTTCACCACATTGGTGCTAGAGATCGATGGTTTGACTGATGATGATTGCCTCCATGCTTTCATCTTAGGCCTAAATCCCTCGTTACGCATTGATGTCCTCAAAGCAAACATCACCACCACTGCTGGCACTATTGCTTACGCAGAGTGCATTACAGATTTTTAGAACACAGGGAAGCAAAATTCTAACAAATCATAGAACTCTGCTTTGGCCAAGGGTGCCCACCCTCAAGATAACTCAAAGTTCAGAAAAAACTCAGGTAATCAAGGTCATCGACAACCTCAAGATCCCAACAAGTCTCTGAAATCGTATGCTGGATCCCAACAGAAGCACTCCTCTAAGGATCGTGCCTCTTCCTCTTCACAAAGTCATGACCGTCATCACCAACATAAAGATGCGGCCTCTGACAAAAAGAACAGCTCTAGCACAAAAGGACTTTGTACCAGGAACCTAGCACTTCCCAGGGAGAAGATGCTACTCGTGCACAAGACAAGAAAGGCGAATGACAAATACCATCCACATGAGCCTTGCCAGCAACCCCGAACCTTCCCTGCCCACTCAAGTTTTTTGCGTCCAAGGATCGATTCGTGGAACAACGATCATTATCCTCATCGACAATGGCTGCTCTTATAATTTCCTAGCTAGTTCTATGGTTGAAAGACTTTAGTTGACCACCAATCCTAGTCCCGTGGACTATCAGATCGAACTCGCTAATGGAACTACCTTCTTGTGCAACATCAGGGTCGAAAACCTGTCCTTTCACATCCAACATTATACGAACAAGTTGAATTTTGACATCATGCCTCTTTCTTGGTACGATGTTATCCTCGGACAACAGTGGCTCTATGACTATGATCCATCAATTAGTTTTCGCAGCCATACTATCCAGTTTGTCCACTAGGGAAAACTTATCGAGCTAACTGGTTCTAGGAACTCTCCTTCAACTCCATTTGCCTCCGCCTTACAAGTAAAGAAGTGGATTCGTAAACGTCAAGTAAAGACTTCACTTCTGTTGGTTACGGCAATTGAGGAGACACAGACAAAGGATCCTCTTGAGTATCTCAACCAACCCCTTTTTCAGCCTTACCTTGAAAATTTCCCACAGGAATCGCCAAAGCAGTTACCACCTTGACGACCAGTGGATCATCCAATCGAACTTATTCCGGGTAGTAATCCACCGTCGAAACCTCCTTATGAGGTTTCTTACACTCAAAATGAAGAAATCCAAAGACAGGTGACCGAACTATTCGACAAAGGTCACATTCGGCCTAGTCGCAGCCCTTTCGGATCTCCTATACTACTTGTGGAAAAAAAGAATAAGTCAATGCGCTTGTGCATCGACTACCGAGCCCTTAACAAGCTCACTATAAAAAACAAGTACCCATTGCCTCACATTGATGAGCTTTTCAATCAACTTCTGCACGCGACACAATTTTCAAAGGTTGATCTTCGTTTAGGTTATCATCAAATCCGCATACGCGAAGGCGCTGAGTACAAGACAACTTTTCGAACAAAGTATGGACACTGTGAATGTTTGCTCATGCCTTTTGGGTTAAACAATGCCCCGGCCACATTCATGACACTAATGAACGATATCTTCAGGCCTTTCCTCGATAAGTTCGTCATCGTTGACCTCGATGATATCCTCGTTTTCAATAGATCCTTACATGAGCACAAACAACATCTTCACTAAGTTTTTGCAGTTCTCCGTGCAAATTCTTTCTACATCAATGTTGAGAAGAGTAAGTTCTTCAAAACCCAACTCAAATATTTAGGACATGTTATTTCAGCCCAAGGCATCTCTGTGGATCCCAAGAAGGTCGAGGTAATCCGAAACTGGCCTACTCCTAAGAACGTTCATGATGTCCAGTCTTTTCTCGGATTGGCAAACTTCTACCATATAAAGGTCTATTAGTTTTTCGAGATTGCAGCTCCGATGTCCGAATTATTGAAAAGCACGGCAGTTTTCCAGTGGCTTCCCGAAACAGAGTATAGTTTCCAACAACTCAAGCAAGCACTCACTACCACATCTGTTATGGCTATTGTTGACTCAAACCTTCCCTTTGAGGTCATGACCGACGCTTCCGACATTGCTACAGGAGCAATCTTGATGCAAGGAGGCAGATTTGTTGCTTTTGACAGCCATAAACATTCCGATATCTAAACCAATACCCGTTTTATGATAAGGAGTTTCTTGCCATTGTACATGCTTACCGCTCTTGGAAACATTATCTCATGGGAGCCGACTCGGTGGTAAAGACAGACCATCACTCTCTATAGTATATCTTTACTCAGTCAGTAATGAATTCTCGTCAAGCACGCTGGATTGAGTTTCTGGCAAACTTTCACATGACCGTTGAGTACATTCCAGGACTACGTAATGTAGTTGTAGATGCTCTCAGCAGGTCAACTCTAGCATCAACTATGGTAATCTCTACATTATTTGTGGATGTTCCAAATTCGTTCAAAGGGAAGTATCTCAATGATAAAGACTTCGGCACAGCAGTACAAGTTCTTTTGAAAGATTAACCTTCTACTTCCGAACAGAAGATCTTCTCATCCTATTCTTATACGAACGACCTTATGTATTATCAAGATCGCGTCAGTGTACCACATGACAAGGATGTTCGACGTCTTTTGTTAAAAGAGCATCATGTAGTTCCTTAAGCTGCCCATCCAGGCATCAACAACACTTACAGGTTTTTCAGTGCAACATACTAGTGGCCTCAGATGGAAAGCGATGTCATCAAAATCGTTACGTCTTGCTTATCTTGTGAACAAATGAAAGCAAGCCGACGACTTCCAGTAAGACTTCTTCAGCTTCTTCTAGTTCTAACTGAAAAATGTGAAAGTATTTCCATGGATTTTATTACAACACTACCATGATCATCCAGAGGTAATACTCAGATTATGGTAATTGTTGATCGATTGTCCAAAATGGCACACTTTGTTGCTTCCAAAAGCAGTGCACAGGCTCCGGACATTGCCAACTCTTCATACAACATATCTTTCGGCACCATGGATTGCCCAAGAACATCGTCTTCGACAAAGATCCTAAGTTTAGCAGTCACTTTTGGATTTCTCTATTCGAATCTTTGTGTACAACTCTATTTTTCAGTTCAGCCCACCACCCAAAATTAGATGGCCAGATTGAAAGAGTCAACCAAGTTTTGGAAGAAATGCTCCGACATTATACTCAGTCACGCTTAGTAGCTTGGGAAGAGTATTTGCCACTCCTCGAGTTTGCTTATAATAACTCTTTCCATAGTGCCATTAGCATGACTCCATTCCAAGCAGCTTATGGACACACTCCGATTTAAGAATGAATTTTGTACTTCAACATTGAGTGGCCCTAGTTGATCAACTGCTTCAAGAAATGCAAGATATTCTACCTTAAGTCAGGGATCATATGTGAAAAGCGCAAGAGTGGTATCAACGGTCCGCCAACAAACGTAGACGTCACCTTGAATTTGAAACTGGTGACATGGTGCTGTTATTTGTAGCCCCACATTGCTACAAGACGGTCAAGTCTGTGTTTCCTAAGTTGCGACCAAGATACTATGGACCTTTCCGGATCATCAAGAAAAATTCACCTTTAAGTTACAAATTGGAATTACCACCATCATGAGGTAAAATCCATCCGACATTCCATATTTCATCGTTAAAGACATATATTCCAGGTGATGAAGGAGTTCCTCCTGCAAGTGACTATGTCCCAGATATCGAAGACGATTATGTTCTCCTTATTCCTGAGCATATTCTGGACCATCGACAGCGAGAGACTCGACATTGACTTATCACGGAATTCCTTGTTCTTTGGCGAGATCTGGACGACTACAACACTACTTGGCAATCTGATGAAGGCTTACCGCAGTACCCTGACATATTACAACAATATTTTCAGAATTTACCATGATATTTTCTACACCAGCTCATTATCTCCACCATGGTCTTATTTTGAGTGGGAGGGGATGTCACGATCTGTGACGTATTCCTTTCTCTATACCTTAGACTTATGGATGGTTTGATGAATGGACACTTGTGGAAGGGTATGCCCTTTCGATGGGATGCTTCCTATGAGGCACAATTCTTCACAAGAGACACATTCTATTGAAGAGCCACTACCATTGTAATGTACCCTCTTATCAAGAGTCACATCCTTCACAAGGGGTACACACCTCTTCATGCACATACACTTTGGAGTACACACCTTTTTATGTGTGACTTTCACTCTCTATATAAGAGAGGCTCAACTGTATGGATGACACACTACAGACACTCAAGCAATACAAATATTCCTTAGTCTCTGCTATTTCAGTCTCTTTTCAGTTCCTTAGCACATTTTTAAATATAGTAAATCTAGGATTTCTTACAAGAAAGGAGAGAAGATGATGGAAGCTGGCGATAGAAATGAAGAGAGCTGCCCAAGATTGCGACTAGAGGGAGAAAGGGAGCTGGAGCAGGGCGCATGGAATTGGAGTGGGAGCTGTCCTGGAACAAATCGCACTATGGGAAGAAGAACCTTGCTTGTTCTTTTAAACCTGTTGGGAAAGCTTTACTTTCACTGCTCTCTTGCTTTGCCAAAAGTCACTTGCCCAAAATCACTTGTGCCATGTGGCTCTGAAAAGTTATGCTTTAATCCAAAGGAATTTTGCCCCTTCTAACCACTTGCCCCTTGGCCCTTTGCGCCAGGAATTCATTTACAACCTTGGCCCTGTTAGAAACAACCCCCAACAGAGGGTACGCACAGCGGAAGACTGATAGAATAGCCCAAGAGCTCACACAGTGTGGTGTGGGGTGTGGAATCACAAACTTCTTAACTTATGTGCATAAAATAGATGTGTAGACTCATCAATAGACAATGAACCAACCAGATAGAGAAACCACCAAAATAATATATTTCCGTCCAAAGCTATGGACACAATACAAAAGAGAGAGATCCGGAGTCCCACCAATGGTGTGGTCCTCTGATCTTACCACGAGGTACTCCTCCTATCTGCTGGCTATCTCTAGACTCGACCCTGCGTGCTCCACCTCGAGCGTCTGTAGACTTTCTGTCCAGAATGGTTCTCTCTACCTGACTGCCTGTAGATTAGCCTAGGTAGGCAGCTTTTACTAGATCGGTCTGCAGCCCTCTTTAGGTCTCCTTCACCTCTTGGGAAAAGGCCCAAGGAAGCCCTGTCTGCTGTAAATCTGCTGCCCCAGAGAATTAAGATATGAGGGCACAAAGGCCCTCCTTATATAGGGCACAAGGCCCTCCAGAACCAACCGACCAGCCAGCCCTAATTGGGCCGACTGGCTGGTCTGTAGCAGCCCTAACCAACCAACCGGATGGTTGGCTGGTTGGCAGCCTATCCAGCCCTATTTAGGGCCCTTTTCCAGCCCTTTGTTCCATGCAGGGCCCAGCCCCTTTGGACTGCTTACCCTGCCAGCCCTGTTTGCAGGCCATAGACCTGCCCAATACCTGCTGCAACAGTGCGACTCCATGCTGCTACTGATCCGTGTCTGCTCAGCCCTTGTCCGTACCCTGGCGCACCCTGCACACCTTCGGTACACTGCCCTGCAGCAGCCCGTACTGATCCATACAGTGGCTGTCCCCTTTCTTTGGGCATACCTTGCCCTAGGTCTCCTCTCCCTTCCCCATGCTCTCCTCATTTGGGGGCTTACAGATGGGGAGGTGACCTTTCCAACAGGCCCTTGGCCCTAGGCATTCATACACAAGGTTAGCCTTTTTATCACTCTAGGGCTTAGGCTGTCACACGTAAAACCCTAATAATTAAACTATCAGAATCTCACGCTCCCGTGACACCAGCTGGACATATAAAATCCTCCTTTCCATATGCGTATGGAAAGAAGCAAACGTACTTGACTTTTTGTGTATTAAAAGATCGGGGTCCTAGACATTTAAAAAATCACATTTTGCAAAAAGCACTGGTTGAATATTTGGGTGATAGCACCTACTATTCAGCCATGCATATGAAAGCACCCTACTATACATATCCTAGAATCCCTTGCAAGGATAGAGATTTCAGCCATACATATGATAGCTAAGGTGATACGTGTGCTGTTAGATGAGACAGTATGTGACGTGGAGTGGTTCTTCAAGGTTGTTAGTCAAGAATCTGCTCTGAAAATTCTGCAACTCAAATGTATACTTTCTTACTTTTTGTTTTTTAAAATGGGCTCACGGATGATTCAGGCCCAAGGGCTGAACCATTCTCAATCATAGCTCCATACCTGTTTGCATTTGCTGTATGAAAACGTATGGAAAAAACCATGGTTAGGTCACGGTTTGAGAGATATCCTCCCTCCACCCTAGTTTCAGAAAGAAAGAAAGAAAGAAAGAAAGAAAATTTATTAAAAGTCTTTGGAAGACCAAAGGGTCTATGAGACTAGAAAGAAACTGATACAATGAACTAAGGGCGGAGCCACTAAATGGGCATCAGCACCCATGTCGAATACAAATGAAAACCAAAAAGTCCTGAACATAGCGGCAACTGTATCTAGAGAGAAATCTCCGGGTTCTCGAAGTGGGAGCTAGCAGGGGCATCAACTCTGGGAGGGGGGCGTTGATGTGCGAGGCTGATGTGATGGCATGTAACCTGTGATAGGTCGCTGGATCCAAACGTGTGTCCGCTGTGGTCTCCTGGCTGTAGCCCTGCAACGGACGAGTGCCACCGTCACTCCTGTGGGTCAGCCCCCCAGTCCAGTGAGCATGGAGGGAAGGTCCCCTAATTTGATCTGCTATAGCTGTAGGTCTGTCAGAGCAACTTTTTTTTGCAAGGGCTGTGATCTAGGATAGCACAAGGTGGAACACTGCGTATCATATTCTGGTGCTGTGTGTAAGAAGTGATTGAGCTCTTATTCATAGGTATGCAAGGGCTTAGGTAACTATTCGCCATGGTACATATTTTCAGCACGGGTTGTCACTGTGAGTGGTTGGCTGTAAGGTTCTTATTAAGTGAATTACTTGGATGCCAAGAATCCTGAGGCTTGCCATCTGCTCTGACCTCTACCTGCTGTCCATGGCCTGTTGCAGACCTGACCTGCACCTGCAGCCTTCCATTGATTGACCTCCAGGCTGTTTGTGCAATGTTATTTCGCTGACACAAGTGCTATCTGTACCAGGGCATGTTCCAGCCTTTGTACAACCCTTTCTCTAAGCTTTTGATGCTAGCCCATGTCCTCCTCATATGGGAGCTCACAAGTGCGGAGGTGACCTTAATATTGAAACACGCCCTCTCATGGACCCACAGTTGGCCCACACCCATATGTATATGCAAATGCTCCATCAGATCCCTTGGAGAAGCTCTCTGAAACATTTGAAGGCATCTCTGAATTCGGGTTCCTGGCTCCGCAGCTTCTGCTCCATCAGGTCCAGCCCCAAACATGCAAGCCACCATGAAGAAATAGAGGCTCCATATATCTAGTATCAACCTCCTCTGCGGCCGACTATCTTGATCATGAACATGTTAGGTTCCAGGTGCATCTAGCTGCCCCCCAATGACCTTGGAACACTTTGAATCTTGCAAAGCGCCAAGTCTCCCAAGTCTGTTTCAACCCGTCTCTGAACTGAAACCATCCATAAATTAAATTAAGAAATACCTCCTAATGGCTTCATCATGGCTGAGTCTGCCCTTCACCTCCGGAGTGCCGACAGAAACTCAGTACGAAGACTTTGTATAAATGGATGCTCAAGTATGTGTGGGTGTGTGGATTTGTATGTGTGAGAGCATATTTTTATACTATGGTCTACACCCACTGTTGGGCGCTGATGACGTCAGTGGGGATGTCATAGTAGCTAGTCCCTGCTATGCATGATGGAGTTTATGGTTTTCAACCTTGTGAGTGACTATCATGAGATTGAAACTGCACTATGTTGTGTTTTTAGAGGATGAGTTTGGGAATGTTCCTGGATTCATCTAGGTATAAGAAATACCTCCTAATCTCTGGTGGCTATACGCCTACTCCTGCGGTCCTTTGGATCCCCAATCTCCATGTGAAAGGTTTCAATCGGTTCACCACTTGGTTCTTTCAGCATATTGCAATTGGCTAACCACTGTGAAGCCTCCTGATAACAGCTACTAGTCATAGTTCCAAACTCCTCAAAGGTAGCGCCACGAATCTGTGTGGCAATCTTGTAGGAAGCACCGAATGTATCCACAATGAGAACACCCCCTTTGTCCAGATGGAAGGTTTTCACCCTCCACTCTCCTTACATAGTCACTCCAATGCAAATTGCTAAAGTTTCCAATAAAGTAAATTGACTACATACCCAGGAAACGTAGATTGTTGCTTGCCATTGAAGCAAGTTGGGCGCCGCTTGAAAGTACCCTCCACCATCATGCTACTGTGTAGTTCTGAACTACCCATGGTAACCTTTAGTGTCTGTCCTCATCTTCGCCGATGGTATTGGCCTTGTCCTCAGGTCCTCTTACTGAGCTACATCTACCATCTTCTCCACAAAGTCAGAATCTGTGGACTATCCCACAACATCTTGCATGAACATTGTCACCCTCGGGTTTGCAAGCTTGACATTGGGGATGCTGGGAGCAACTGCTAAGAGAAGTGCTCAACTAGCACATTTGCTGTGTTATTTGATTCGTCGAGTTCGACCGGCTTTTCTTGATCTGCCATGTTCTTCCTGCAAACTTTAGCAAGGTGTCTTGGCTTGTCATAGTAAAAGCGTTTCTTTTGCTTGTCTTCACCTTTTGTTGAGTCCCCATCGTCCTTGGAATCCTTCTTCTTCCTTTGCCAGGTTTACTCTTGCCATGAAAGCCTGCTAATCATCATTTTACAACTTTATTGGAGCCTCCTCCTGAAGCAATAATGGACCTAGCTCTTCAAAATTGATTGGCCTTGTTTGCTCTCCAACTTTTGAGTCACCACCAACCTGCTAAAGCTCCTTGGAAGCTTAATGATCATTAGCATTGCCAACGTTTCGACCAACTACGCCAGTGATCCCTGAGAATTTTCAATTTATGATGATCATTAGGGTTTTCCCTATGCTCTTCAGCTTCGAGATGATCTGCACAAATGATGCCTAGAACCCCCACATTGGGCTCCTTATATAGGGCTGAATGCCCAAAAAATACACGAATAGTTCTAGGGTTCGACCGCCCTGCTGCAGACTGGCCAACCAGTCTGTTAGCCACCCAACCTGATCAATATACTGCTGCTGACCCAGACTGGGCCCACGGTCGACCTGCATGGCATGCCGACAGTTGGCATGAGGCCTGCCATCTGGATGGACCTGTACCTGCTTTCTGTAGCTTGTTGCAGACCTGATCTACTTCTGCGGCCTTCCCTTCCATTGGCTGACCTCAATCCCATGTAGAGTGCCTGGGCCCTGTACAGTGTTCTGTTGCTGAAGCAACTCCTACCCATACCAGGGCCTGTTTCAGTCTCTGTACACCCATTTCTCCAGAGTTTCTGACAGCCTTTGATGTTGGCCAGGGTGGTCCTTGAGGCTGCCCTAAATCTGACACAACAGGAACGTCTATGTACTGCCCATATGGCAGCCCTAAACATGCTCTCACTGTCCCATCTCACACTGTATGTCATCCTCCCCATGTCCTCCTCATATGGGGGCTCACAAGTGGGAGGTGATCCTATTATTCCGATAGATGTGAGGGACTTTTCCGGTTTGAAGTCAATTTTCAGCCAGGTATGGCATAGAAGTAGCTTGATGATTTTGGGGGTCACACTGAGTTGTATATGTTATGTAGAGGGAGGACTAAGGCACACAACGGTGACAATGAGCTGAATTTATAGAGGTGGAGCTATGAGCGAACTTGGTGCTCTATCCTATTGAGCTACACAAGTTTACCTTACCAAAAACTTGAGGTCATCAATGGGGCTACGACTTCCAGATGGAGCAAGAGCTTGTAGGGATGCATTGGCGAGGTGATCAAGAAGACGAATGTGGAAAAGAGTGAGTGGCCTAGATCACGTGCAAAGATTAGCCATAAAAAAAGTGGAAAAAAACTATGAGTCTAATCTAGTCAAATTGTGAACATTGTGACGTATAGCAATCTAGATTGATTAGGAATAGTCAGGAGAACAAAGTCATCTTGATCTAGGATGGGTTACTTAGCTAGGCCTTTAACATTTGTCCCATGACCCTCTCTCTTGTCATATAATTAAGTAAATTTGAGGATTGAAATCATAGGTAGGGCTGACTTACATTTTCAACTCTTACAGTGTAAGCTAGAGACTTCAAGAGTTTACACAATCATGGTTGCCTAGAGTGTGATTGTGAGTAAGTTGTGAATGAGTCATAATATTCACTAAGCTTTTCCATGCGTGGATGGTCTTAAATCTATGTTATAGGGTTTCTTCCCTCCATTGTTGCAAATCTTATCCTCCAAGTCATTGAAGAATTATTGTAGAGAAACCAATAAGTAGGCCCTTGCAAGCTAGGGTGCATGTTGATTTAATAAAGAGGCGAGATCTAAAACCACCTCATATGATGCCCACCAATGAATGTTCAGTATTTCTTTGAACTGAAACTGGTGATCCGAGCCATGTAGAGATCTAAGACAAGGAAACCTTCACACAACTCAATAACATGTGTGTGAAACTTAATAATAAATGCAGCATCTGAAATATGCCACTATCGTGAGATATATTAGGAGTATTGTAACCGAAGAGTTAACTCAATTACAGCACATTTACATGCAATAAACTTCTGTAGGACTTCCAAAGTGCAAAATGCAATGGCACGTTTATTTAGAATATCATATTTTTATTAAGACCATCATCTTGTTCACAACGTACTTTTGGGCTGTCGTATGTTGAGTTTTTGTTGCCAAGGACTTGGGGGAGTGGGAGTGCATCTAAATTACTAGTAAGCAAAGTGGGTAGTTAAGACCTTTGGAGTCAAGAATAAATTTTACTTTTACAGGAGAAGTAGGGTCACAGTTTTTGCTGCTCAGGAGTTGGGAGAAGGCTTTATCCAGATCTATTTTCAATTTGGGGAAGTATTATTGAAAAACTAGTTCAAGGCATTGTTATTAATGCTAATTAAGATTTGTTTTAGATTTTTGATACAGCATTCCTTAAGAATTGAAAACAACATTGACCTAGTCTGTGCTGGAAAGTTTAAGAAGCATTGGTTTTTAATAAGGCAACGTTGGTGCAAGTTCTCATACTTGCAAAACATGTTTTTAAAGCAGAGTCTGCTGTCATGGTCAAATTCCAAGACTTTCTTCCGTAATAGTAGTCTCATAAGGACTTTGCATGCTGCTTTGTTATCACTTTGCTAATAAAAACTCCATTATAGTAAGAGTTCATTTGCTCCGTGATGAGATCCTAGTTGTTTTCATGTCTTCTCAGGCTGACTTGGCCAAAGTGGATAGAAGCAGAACTCCTTGGCTTTTTGCAGTTGTTCATGCCCCTTGGTACAACAGCAACTCTAAACATAGGGGTGATGGTGACGAAATGATGAAGGCCATGGAATTTATCTTGAAAGAAGCAAAAGTGGATATCTTGTTTGCAGGCCATGTTCATGCATACGAGCGCAGCGTAATGCTCTTTACCTCTGCAAAGGGAGTGATTTGTTTTGCAAATAACAAATTTCTTAAAAAGATGATGCGGTTTTTTCTCTATGCAATCTTGGAAGTTGTTTCATGAAACAGATGTGCTGTTTCATTCAAAGGTACTTACATTTTTTGCTTACATGGACATTGCAGATTAGGGTGTTCAATGGGCAACCTGATGCATGTGGCATTATCCATATTACAATAGGGGACGGTGGAAATCGAGAAGGGCTTGCTAACACGTACTGATCTCATCATTACCAGTCCTACAGACATTGAATATTTGAAAGGACAATCTAGATGAGAGAGAGAGAGAGAGAGAGAGAGAGAGAGAGAGAGAGATGTGTATTAACGTCTGTAGGACGCCAGAATGACCTACGAGACCAAGACTGGAATACATCGTGAGATTACCATCCCCTCAGCACGGAAGTAGAGTTTCCTATTGCACATTTAAGATCCAACAAAACCTTATCATCTAGCTCTCACATAGTTTGCAAGACAATACTAAAACCAAACATCAGTTTAAATTGAGTACTTTAGATAATACAGGTTTAGCCTTAAACTCTCCTGGCTTCCAGCTCTATTGAGAGAGAGAAAGAGAGAGAGAGAGAGAGAGGGAGAGAGAGAGAGAGAGAGAGAGAGTTTATTAGAAGTCTTTGAAAGACCAACGGGTCTATGAGACTGAAAGAAGCTTGATACAATGAGCTGTAAGGGCGAGGCCTCTAATTGGGCATGATCACACACAATGAGTAAAACATAATCAAATTACATAAGATCTAATACATGAGAAAACTTTGGACCTGTGCCCAGGGTGGAAACTCAAGGGGGCCTGGTGAGGTTGTGGTGACAGGAAACTAGTGATAGAGCGCTGACAGTGGTCTGTGTGTGTGGTCTGTTGTGTCCTCCTAACAGCGATGACAAGAGCCACTGTAACCCCTATTGGTCGTGTCCCCGGTCTGGTGAACATGGAGGGAAGATCCTCAAGCATGATCCATGTCTAAACACGCTGTCGAGTCTGTCGTGTCACTCACTCTGGATCTCATTCTCGCCGACCAGGCCCTAAATGTGTGTAGCTGTAGGAGGTCCTCTCAAATGACCCGGTTGATCTCGTGATAGTGAGCTGGCTTGAAGGAGACTCAATGCTATATTGGAAAGGGGGTAATCTCACCATACGTGAGTGGGACTCAAGGAGCCGCAATACTATTTTGGAAAGGGGGTAATCTATCATGTGGAGTCCCGAACTGTCAAACCGCTTGCATGTGTGCGCATACCAACATCTCTGATCACCTTAAGCTACTAAGGTCATGGAGGAAGATAGGGCCAGCCAAGGTAGTCTACCTCATCCTGAGGTGCAAGAGCCGTACTCTCTAACTCGATAAAGGTATGTGATGACCTGAAATGCTGCATCAAGCTGCAGTGGAGATGCCCTACTCAGCCGGAACAATCTGATTTGGAACCGATGGCTTGCTGCGGATCATTCGTGACAGCAAGAGAATGTGAAGGGATGTGAAGTCTGCGTTTGAAAAATCACGCCCCCAACAAGGGCTGCCATACATATCCGCTGGGCGAACCAAGGGATAAAAAAGAAGAGACTTGGTTTGGGGATCTTGGAAGTGGAAGTGGAAACACTGCTGCTCTAGTTGGCAAGTGTGGCACCGCACATGGGGCCTGCATCGCGGGTCGCATCGTGAAAATCGGGCTGGAGAAGAGAACGCCCAAGAACCACCTACCTGTCCAGTGTGAACCGCCCTGTGTGCATGGCTGCTTGAGATGTGTTGAAGATCATGGCCTTGGTCTTATCAAGGCTGACCTTCGAGTCGCGTGACTCACACAGACGTTCCTACCTGCAGGTTACACATTTCAGGGTGAAGAGCAAAGGGAGATTAAGGATATACACCAACAATTCTTGCAGGGCAGAAGTCCCACACATCTACAGCACACCTAGGTGCAGATCTATACACATTGTAGGAGAGCATAAGGTGGTGCAAGAGAGGCAGATTTGGCTGCAGGGAACACATGAGCAGAATATCGCAGTAGTACTCTATCTCAAGCAGCCACTGAATTCTGATGGAGACACGGGGTGATCTAGGAGAATTCTACAGTAGGGGTCAGCAAACACTGCCTGAGTTTGGTGCCCTAGCTCAGCGGAGGGGACGAGCATTTTCTGAGCGAAATCTTCCGAGCGTCTGAGCGAAGGAAAAAAAAAGCTTCCAACTATGCATAAATATGGCAAAAATCGATCAGAAGAAAACATAGTTTCACTTAGAAATATGCAAAGTATTATAGCAATGCCTATTTTATACAAAAATCTTTAGGTGAATCTGTAGGAATGGTGAGAGCATAATGGGATGGCTTTTGAAGAAACCCACATGTAGAGTAGACTTCTCTATGAAAATTCCCTTATGATCCTTGTTACAACTTTTACTTAATAGGGGGTGACATTGAAAACCCTCTCTTAACCTATCTTCATGAAAGAGTTTCTTCAAAGAAAACTCATTGAAGCAAGCCATCCAGGTAGTTTCGCCAGCGAAACTCCTTTGAAGCAAGTCTCCCAAGGTAGTTTCGCTGGCGAAAGTACCTTGGACAGCACTTTTAAAAGTGACATAACTTTCATATCCAATGTCCAAATATAGTCATTCAACCACTCAAATTGATCGGAATACCCCATTTGAACACATCTATGGAGTTATATTTTGGAAAATCTTTCATATATAGTATTAAATATTACATGTATTTTATGAGAGTGATATATAAGCCCAAGTTAATACTTATTTATAGTAATTTAAACTTCTTTAGAAACATGTCCATAAATATGCTATAAAAACACTAAAAAGATATTGCCATATGATATAAATGTGTTAATAAGTAATTATATATGCATAGTATTATTACATTGAGAGTGATTATGAGGAATGTTTCTTAAAGGAATCAACACTTTTTTAAGGTAATAACAGGGGTACAAAGGGATGTCTCTAAATAAGAAAATTATGTTGTGTAAAAATGAATGAGTGACTAGTCTGTATATTTTTATGATAAAGGGATCTAGTTCTAGTGAAAATAAAAGTGTAAAAACCATGTTTCCTAAAGAAAAACATTTCTAAAAATCTCTTGAAAAACACGCTCGGATAAACTTGCTCATAGGTTTTTGCTCGTAAAATTGACGCATCCCTCAGCGGATGTTTGCTACAGGTTTGTTAGGATTCTGTACTTCTATCTATGAGTATGTTTAGCTGTACATGTGTGTGTACTTTCTCTGTATCTGAAGTGTTCTCTCTATAGGCACACGCAGTGAATTGACGTTCAAAGTTTGCATTGTGAGATCTCAAGACTTTCTTTATTCCCCTGCATAAGGTTGGCTGTAGCACGGTATGGACATCTATATGTGGATTCTTTGTGTGATGCATAGACTTTGAATGGTAGGTCTACCTGCCATCCATACTTCACTAGAGATTTGTGCTACTTGCACGATAGGAAGCAACAGAGTCAACCATTTCCCAGCAAGCCAACCTGAGGGTTGATTGTGTCCTTCAGTTAATCCACCAAGATATTTGTGGTGACATGAATACCGCTTGCCTTGTAGGAGCGGTATATTTTGTATCTTCATTGTGTGTACTTTCTCTATATCTGAAGTGTTCTCTCTATGCCCACACTCAGTGAGTTGGCATTCAAAGTTTGCATTGTGAGATCTCAAGACTTTCTTTATTCCCTGTGTAAGGATTGGCTGTAGCAAGCTATCCTTTTCTCTTACACGGTATGGACATCTCTATGTGAATTCTTTGTCTAAGATGCATAGACATTGAATGGTAGATCTACCTGCCATCCATACTTCACTGGAGATCTGTGCTACTTGCGCGATGGGAATCACCAAGCAACCATTCCCCAGCAAGCCAACTTGAGGGTTGACTGTGTCCTTCAGTTAATCCACCAGGATATTTGTGGTGACATGAATACTTCTTCCCTTCGAGGAGCAATATATTTTTTATCTTCATTGAGGGCTTCAGCGAGTAGATTTGGGTATACTTCTTGAAAAAGCAATCAGATGCATTTCACTAGTTCAAAGAATTGCTTTCGATGGTGAGAAAAGAAACTGAAAAAAATGACGATGCTCGAAAGGGGACTACCCATTTTGTGATGGAAGAATGAAAGCTTTCGTTAACTCACGCTGGAACTCTCATGAGTTGTAGGACCAATCAAACTCCCTGGAGGTGAACCGGTGTGGAAGAACAGCTCCATTACAGAGAGTGGTATTGTCAGTGCTCAATGACAAAGGACTTTCCAATCGATTCTGAGCTGAAGAAGTACACACTGCATGTTCTAGTCAATTGGAGTTGTAAGGGAAAGATTCCACATGAATTGTATTTAGTGAAAGGCTTTCTTTCAAACATTCAAAGGTTTTTGGTACTAATTGCTTTATGAGCATTCCAGTAGAAAAAGTCAAGAGTGCTTCAATCATAGGGTGCAGTGTGGAGCCAAAAGGATTTTGGCTGTACAACTCATTCACTTGGAGATTTTTGTCAGCAGGGTACACTTATATAGGGTAACCTGTGGCTAGGCAGTAGGTACTAATGGTGTTGCTGAAAATAGATGGAGAAGAAAGGTGAGTGCTGAGAGTGAGGCTTGTTAAGGAAAGTGAGGGCTGAGGTCTATATGAAAAAAGAAGAGGGGGAGGAGATGCATAGAAAAGGGAGATGATGATTCTAACGTCTTTTTCAAACATGCTCATGGGACCTTAACTGATACAAAGCCTAGAATCAACAGCCCTTATGGTGCCCTGCTGAGAATTTACAAGGGAAGGATTTAGTGGTTGTCCTGCCACACTCCAATCTCTCCGTCATTAGCCTGCCCCCCCCCGTCCCTCCCCTCTGCCTGCTCGCCCACAAAAACATAAAAAAAGCCACAACCAAGGAGAGGGCAATGCTAGAGTGCTGCAAGGGAAGGAAAGCGAAGACAGGTGGAGGAGGCTACTTGGGGGCGAAACGTGCTTTTTCACGGGGTATTGAAGAGCTCTGATGCTTAATTTTTAACTGCAAGCTCTACTGTTATAATATTGAGCAAGCTGCTTATTCTCAGAAACTCCGTGGGCATGCTTATGTGGACAGATTATCTTACGTAATTTGATTACTTGATGCATGTAGGGCAATATGGTGTAAAACTATATTGGCTAATGATCCTATAGTGACTTCCAAGAAAATAAAAGAATATTTA
Source organism: Dipteris shenzhenensis (assembly GCF_047967505.1). Taxonomy (NCBI): domain Eukaryota; kingdom Viridiplantae; phylum Streptophyta; class Polypodiopsida; order Gleicheniales; family Dipteridaceae; genus Dipteris; species Dipteris shenzhenensis. The sequence continues at coordinate 18,130,393 of NC_141628.1, forward strand.
ACATCAGCATGCTCCACAAAATGAGATGCGTCCTGGTACCATGCACATCCCAAAGACATTGTAGGACATTAATATGCATACATTAAAAAAACAAAAAACAGAACATCTTTAAAAAACAAAAAGCAGAACATTCTTAAATGCTCATGCACTGCTGTGCATGGAAAGCAATAGTTGGATCATCTCTTCAATTAGTTGCTTATAAGACCAGGAGAGAAGCAGCTTTGGGAAAGTTGTTGGATCACCATCGTTTGTCAAGTTTCATGTTAATGAGCTGGGTTTCTTGGGCAAATTTGCCCACAAACTGTAGAACTCTTTTCTTACTCTGGACTTGCTAAGGTTGTAACCAATTTTGAATCGGTGGGAGGCAGTCTATAATGTGTGTGTGTGTGTGTGTGTGTGTGTGATTGCTTGCAGACAAAGTGCATAGATCATGATTTATATCTGTCTTATATTAAGGTTTTCTCTTGATGTATTTCTCATCATCCTATTCTGGGATGATGACTTTGTAATATAAAGCAACTCAATTTTCACCAAAAAAAAAAAGGTGTGTGTGTGTGTGGACAGATTTCATGTGCATGCATACCCATGCATGAGAGAGAGAGAGAGAGAGAGAGATGCTGGGTGGAGGATCTTGTTTTGCTTATGATAAACTTGGTTGTTAATGCAGCTTCTTAGATCCTAAGCCAGATTGGTCTGTGTACCGTGAGGCAAGTTTTGGTCATGGTTTGTTAGAGGTTGTGAATGCGACACATGCACACTGGAGCTGGCATCGAAATCAAGATAACGAAACAGTTGTTGCTGATAACTTGTGGATAACTAACATAGTGGATACATCTAGTGCGTGTGGAGCAGGAAAAATGGGTTGACCATTGTACTAAGCCTTTCAAATTTATAATATATTGTTGAATGACAAACATCAACATATACCATCATTGTAATTTCTTTTAGGTTGAAAAAGAAGTTGTACAGCATCTACAATTTTGAAGGGTATGAGCTTCAAGGGGAAAATCTGCTTTAAATCATTACCTCTGTAGTATAGTAGTGATGGTGGTGTAGCTGCTCACCATTGAAAAGATTTCTGCTTGAGTTACATGTTTAAATAGAGCCGATGTCTGTTTTCAAACCTAGGTCAACATAGAAGGCATGAAAAGATTCTATTGTATTTATAGCTGCATGCACAAGTGTGCTTTTAAAAGAGGACAATTATTTTAGGTCATATCCACGAAAATATTGTTGGGGCAGTGGGAAGTGAGCGGGAATGAGAGACAGCTGGCTTGTATTGATAGAACCCTCGCAATTGGGACACTGTACAAAACGTGTGAGAAGTACATCCGTTGACAAGACAGTACAAAATTCTGTAGATATAAAGCTAAGGTTTTTAGATCCCATGATGATGTGGCAGTGCCACGTCGCAAACATTAAAAAGAAACATAAATACATGATGAGCTGCCCTAGCTGAGCTTAATTGATGTCAGATTTGAAAACAACAATAGTTTCCCCAAAAGGGACATTAGAGAGTTTATAAATTGAACATTAACCTAATTGATGTCCTACATGCCAAGTATGTTTTTGCACTATTCAAACTTTTTGCTATCCAATGGATTTGTGAGAATATCAATAGCTTGTTAATTTATGGTGCAAAATATATCTTTTTCCCATGTTGTACTTCAATGTGCTTAGTTTTGCATGAAACACAAGCTTTATCTATGTGGCTTCACATATTGCCATGTTGGTTGGTTTGTACTTTGCCATAGTGGAAGTTACTTCATTTGAACCTGTCTAGTGTGCATTTGTAATGTCGTGAACATCTATCTCTAGCTTTTGCATATACAAGAAAAACTTACATTGTACCTCTAAGATTCCTCGACCTCTCTAATTTGTTATTGCATGAGTAATGACTAACTTTATGGGCTACATGATTCATATCAAGCCTAGTAGTAGGCACTTAGATGATGCTACCATTCATATCAAGCCTAGTAGTAGGCACTTAGATGATGCTACCAACAAGAAGATGGCATCAATCAAAATGCATCTCGCTTGGAATTGTTGCATTGAGCTTCTTCACTCTTTAAGACCTCCTAGGTCTCGATGGTGTTTCAAGAGTTTCTTGTACATTAGAATCCTTTATGAAGTCCATGTACCTGTTTGCAAGCTTCTTTTCAAAAGTATCATGGAGATTCCTCCTCTACCATCTTTTGCTCTCATTTACCAAGCTGTTTGCATGTCTGTACTTACATGCCAACTTGCCTTAATCACACTATTTGGGCTATTCAACCTCATCTTCAAGTTGTCCATCTTTTTTCTTCAACATTAAGTGTCATCGATTGCTATTTCCATTGTTATTTTTCAGAGTCATCGGACTTGTCAAATACAACATCCATATTGATTATCTGTTTCCTAGACTACATGTCATATATATAGCTTCAATACTCGGGAACATTCTTAATCTCTTGTGAATTCTGATATGCTCTGGTTTTGCCTTTCAGCCACCCCATTTTTATTGAGGGATGTAAGCAATTGTATACTATCTCTAAATGCCTTATTGTTTTTGATAATCAATGAATGCGACAATTTTATACTCTCCATAACATCAAACGTGGGAATCGTTATCTTCTTGCTTGTTTGATTCTCTACAAGATTGTTAATCATTTTGAAAAGCGCATACAACATCAAACTTGTGTCCATCATGTACATCCAAGTTTTCCTGAACAAGTTATCAATTGAAAGTGATGAACTATTGGGAACCTAGAGAGCTAACCTCTATGGGTCCCACAACATATATATATACAAATGCAAGTACTTCTCTTTCCCCAAGTGCGTGACCTTTTGGGAATGGATGTCCATGTTGCTTTCCATATTAGGGTCGAGAAATTTTTTGGACTTCATCAGTCACATGTGGTAGCCCATACACCAATACTTCTCCATGAACTTTTGCCAAGCTTTCAAAATTTACAAGCCCCAACTTGATGTGCCAAAACTTCGTCTTCTCATCATCTTGAGAGTGATCTACGTTATAGATTGTATTATTTCATTGCTCTGGCAATACCCTTCATATCCTATAATTTGTCTAAGACAACGCACTCATCACTATCAAACTCTACCTTCATTGTTGATTTGAAATTAGTCTCATGGACGACAAATTCATGCATGAGCTTTGCACATAGAATACTTTGTGGATATATCTAAGGTCACCATTAGCCAAACTAGTTGGAATATCACCAATTCCCTTAATCACAAGGTCCTAACGATTTCCATAAGTCACAATGGGAACTTTAACTTTCGATCCGTATTCAAGTAAGTCAATGACACCTCTTGGGTGTCATGCGATAAGAGGCACTTGAATCCACAAGCCATGAAAAAAGACTTGATGAGAACTATGACCTCACAACTGTTTCTCATATGAATGTGAGCATTTTGGCATATTTGCAACAAGAAATCTCATGCCACACTTGAAATCCTTCTCATCCTTTTCAGTAGGTGATGAAGTGGTAATTGGAAGCTCCTTCCAATTTGTTGGCAGTAATGATAGCTTGATTTGTCACATATGGATGATTGATCAAATTTTAACTTGTTTCCCTCACAGTAGTGCAAAATCTTCCCACAAAACAAAAGGGGTAATCTCAGAGGGAGATAGAATGCAATTTACCATAAAATGGAAACAGCCTAAAAACTTTTATGGAAACCTTTGTAATTTTTTGTATTTTAAAATGCATCCCAATGAAAATTTTATTATCGAGACCAATAACAAAACAAATCCAATCTATAGAACATTATACATAGCTATACTATATGTTTCTTACTTGGCACATGCAAGGTAACTAAATTGAAATAAATCAACTGATTCTTGACCAAGTTTTTGCATAGCAATGCGCATCCAAAACAATCTCAACTACTTAAATTTCACATGTGGGAACTAAAATCTACATTTTTCATATGCATAATTAACCTACAAATGCATACAAAACAATCCCATGTGGGAACTATTTAAAATTTGCAAGTATTTACAATTTTCTTACCAATTTGCAACTGACAAGTATATTGGTAGACTTTATAGTTCATTTCCTCTATCTTCGCATATTTGCTTGTTATGCCTAGCTCATATTGGTGATATACCACAATAATGGCCATGTTAAGGAAGGTGACTTTCGTACCCAAGGGTTCATTAAGGGGCTCCAATGAGTATGCTCTCATGGTTTCCTTTATCTCCAGGAATTCTAGAAGGTAGATCCAATACAGATTATGGTGGAGTCCTGTTGCACCTGTATAAAGTTCAGGCTATTCAGTCTTTCCCATGGTAGTGAGAAAACAAATTCTCTACATATGAATGCTGGAGTAGAAGCTGATTTCTCTATGGAAGTAATTAAAAGAGTGGAGGTGATCTAATCAATCTTCCTTTTTATCTCATTGGAGTGACAAAAGGTTAAGGGATATCCCTTGTAGGGAATTTAGAGTCCATCAAAGTGTAGTAAGAATCTCCTTCCATATTCTTGTAAAGACATCATTAAACCTCAAAGTCGATTCATATCCTGCCTTATCACAAACATTGACAATTGATACCATGCATCCGTTACAATACCAAGTGAACTTTCAAGGTGGAATCTTTCCTTGGGAATATGGTTTAAACCCTTCTGTAATTCATTTCTGAGCTGCTCACTCTGAATCAAGTTTGTGTAAAGTGAAAATACATGGTTCCATGTTTTCTTTATAAAGTGGGTCAATTTTGGGTCCGAACAATGATGGGAAAGGTTCCCTTTATCCCTAAAAGTTAGCCAAGGTTTCATCAGCATTGCCCCGATATTATCTCTAAAAGACCAAACTAAAGGAAATATCTTTTAATGTAGAGCTAACAAGCGGTAGGCCATTTTCAATAAGAAAAATTAGAATTCCTTCAAGGAGAAGCAATCCATGAGGGGGTTAAAAAACTTTAAAATTATTAACCTTTTGTTTTTCTTTGGGATCTAATTTACCAAGGTTAAGTTTCCATGGGGGAGGGTTGAAATGCCTTTGAAAAAGGTGGTAGAGCATACTTGCAATTAATCAATCCGTTTCATTATAAAGTAGGTGCTTCACCGGTGGTAACTTGCTACTGGTACTTTGAGTACCAAAAATTGTCTTGCCACCTCTCAAAATCTTCGAATGTCTCACCTAAGTTTCACAAGTGACCAAATGGACCAAGCTCTCTAATGAAGGTCCCCATTGTCCTCTCCTCTCACATCAAAGTGAATGTAGTCACATATCAAGCAACACTGTGAGCCAAAACAAAAAAGATAAAAGGGACCCAAGTGCAAAGAATTCACCCAATATTTGAGAAACAAATAGAAGAGAAGTGTATTGCTAAGAGAAGACTTTATAGCTTAGTATGACATGAATGGAGATGAAGCAAAAGGCTACAGGGTGATTTTTTATGACAAAATGGATTGCATCAAAACATTTGGGGCTCTTCACTTTGATCTCATGCGTCATGAGAGCACAAAACTACCTTGCAAACTTGTGACAAAGAGATGATTATACCTTTCTTGTACATGCAAACTTGTGATACAGGGTGCATCATTGAAGCACATACTTGCTATACCTCCTCAGTGTAGTCTTGATATTGTCTTGAGAAGAAGACACATATATATGAGATATGGAATGTAGATGATCTTAGTCAATTTCCTTTGTCATTGACATATACTCTATGATGACTTATACTCTTGATGTTTGGGCAATACCATACATGTCTTGTGTAGATATGGTACTTGCCTATAATGACACCTATTTTGTGGTATATATACTTTTCTATACCTTAAGACACACAAATACTCTTCCTCAATATTAAATATCTAGAGGTGGGTGACATCAACACCAGAGTGCCTTGAGAAGTACTAGTGCCTAAGATTTTAAATTTGACTTGTTTTTATATTGATAATCTCAAATGATATTTGACATGGATAACAAGTGGAGCTGTAATTTAAAGTCTACAATTCCCTAAGAGAAGGTTTTTTGTTTAGCCTCCAAAACCCTAGGAGGAAATAATGGATTTGTATAAGTAGGACCTGAGTTCCTTTTTACATTGGTCATGGGAGTAACCATCAAATATGAGAATATATTTTCTTGTTCATCTTGGGAAAGTCCCTCCAAGTTGTAGAAACTGTGCTGGGGGATAAATGCTAAGTTTTGTGGGGGGTTAAAGCATTTTAGTCCCATGTTTTCTGTTGAGACAGGGCTGACAAGGGGGTGAGGTTGTAATTCAGGAAGAGATTCCTCTCATGATTCTTGGGGAGTTCTCTACAAAGTCCAATAAAGCTTTATTATCTTGTTTTATAATCTGGTCCAAAGTCTGTTGTCATTGATTAATCAAGGTAATAGTCTCTTTCGTCCTAGGATTAGAACTGTTATGACATGATTATTTGTATTAGATCCTAGTGGATCATTCTAGGGAATCTGGTGATTACCCTATGACTGTAACATTGTAAATTGGCCAATTGAATATAATAAAATATGCACATATAAATTAGGTCCTAGGATGGTTAGGAAAGGGTAGCATTGTGCATGGGTATTGCATTAATCAATGGTAGGCATAAAGAGTCATAGGCTAAGGGTAGAATAATGGGGTATGACCAAGGGATGTGATCCCAAGAGGCATGAGGGTTGCACCCTCTCGTGTCAATCATGGTGTCCAAGTATGGGCATTTGCATGCACATGATTTGTGGCTTGTGTGGAGCATGTAGAAGAGTCTAGCAAAAATACACTCACATGGGCTCTCCTTCCACCCCATTTGGAGGGCCTATCTACCTCAATTTATGCATCATCTACACACATGTGCATTCCTGCGTTTAATGGAAATGTCCAATCCAATCAAGGAGTTTCTCCGAATGCCTAGCCCCATCGTACTTCGGAAACTCAAGCCGCTCCTTAGGATCAAACCTTCTTTTCTTTGTCTTTTCTAAAGGGTTTGCCTGATCCTCAAATAATTTCCTTTTTAATGGCATTTCTCTTTGAATTGTATCACTTATGACTTCTGACAATCCTTGAAGAAATTCTTGGATTGCATTGTCTGGGTAGTATGGTGGTGATAGTGCCTTTGGCGGAGGTTCAGTAGGTGGCTCAGGGTTATCAGCTAATGAATTAAATACATTCTGGTAAATACGGGTGTAAGGTGTTGTTACCATGAGGTTTAATTTGAGTTGCGGAACATTTTTTGGTTTGAATTCTTAATTATCATCCATGTTTTGGAAATGCAAATGGAACTAATCAAGTTTTCAATTTAAACTCGTGATGAGCTATGAGTGTGTGAAATGAATTTAAATGTGATAGAAAAAATGGTTTTAAATGAGAGAAAAAAAGAATAGTGGTACTTCCCCTCGCCCGTTCAATGAAGCACCCACTCCACGATCTTGTCGTGACTCTACGGTGCTTCCACGACCCTTGGAATGTACAAGGGCCCCTTCTCTTTCTCTTTCTCTCTTTTTTTTAATTAAAAAAATGGCAAGGTGGGGGGGCGGGGATTTTTTTGAAATGCAAGGGGAGGGGGGGCCTTTAATGGCAAAGTAAGGGGGGGGCTTTAATGGTGACAGCTGTACAGCGGCACCGGCAGAGCCGACTGGCGGGCTGCAGGCACGGTTGTAGAGGCGACATGGGTGCAGAGTTTGGCGACGATGGTTGATGTGGACGCGGGGTTACAGGAGGCAAGACAGCTAGTAAGGTCAGCATGTGGTGGGGCTGTAAGGGCCACCGCTATACGCGGTGCAAATCACACATAGGCTACGTAGTGCAGAGCGCACTGCCAACTACAACAAAGCGACAGGGTCCGAGCCTCGGGGAGTCAAGGACTATGTGATGACAAGGGGTTTATGATGTGGGCTATTCGCTGCACTACCGCATGTGGTGGCTACTGTAGCCAAGCCCTAAAGACCTGCGATTGGTGACACGGGGCCCATCTCCCTTTTCTTCCAAATCAGTCTACTGTTTGCCTCCTCGCGTGCAAGAAGAAGGCAGGGATTCAATTTTAATCAAATTTCAGAGAGGAAAAGAGAACGAAGTCCCTTGGTATTTTCTTCATCGATGACTTAAGTTAGCACTAGCTACTCTACATGTTACTTTGGTGGTCCGTATGCCAATCGAAAAGTAGTCCAATCAAGGAGTGGTATAAATTATTAGAAGAATTAAAGACAACATTTCTGCTGCTTAAGTATAAGGAGGACCAAATGTTTAAATGGGAGAAACTACGACAATTTGATAGTGAGACAGTGAGTAAACACACTACAAAATTTTGGCATTTATCTCTAGAGTTCACAATGAAGATGGAAGAGGAGAAATTCTATAAGTATCTCTTGGGTCTTAGACCAAACATCCGACATGAGTTGGAACTCCTAAACTCGACTAAATTAAAGGACGCCATTAGATTGGCTGAGGCAGCAGAAAGGAAAGTCAATCCTAGAAGGAGAGAAGTAACATATGAGGCATCAACTTCACAAAGTAGACACTTTGTTCGATCAAGTAATTCTAAACAAAATGGACGACGCTTTCCTAGGTAAGCGGGAGCACGAACAATTAGTAGCAAACCAACAGGGAAACCTACTCTAGGTGGACGTTTGAAACCTCCATTCATGTCTCCTCAAGAAAGGGATAGATTGTTTAAAGAAAGAAAAATTTTTGGATGCAAAAAGGTGACAGATCATAGATTCTATGATTGTCCAGAGTTAAAGAAGAAGATGGGTAAGACCAATATAACTAGGGCTTCTCACCCTAAGCAAGAGTGTGAACCTTCTTGTAAAAATATTAAAAATAATAAAAAGAGCAATAATGCTAGTTTGCATTACACCTTTGGTCGACACAACTTATTTAAGTTACATGGATATGTTGGGGGTCAAGTATCATTGTCCTCACGGATGATGGTAGTAACTATGATATTATCTCAGTTAGGTTGGCTAATATAGTCAAAGCTAAGAAATGGCCTTTGAGGGATATGAGTATTAGTGGTGCATTTAGAGGGAATGAAGAGCAATGTACTTCTAAAGTCAAGAACTTGCTCTTCAAGATCCAAAAGAATGAAGATCATAGAGACTTTCTTGTTGCTTCTCTGCAGGAAGTCGACATTATCCTAGGCAAGTCTTGGAGGTATGATTTTCAACCATCTATGGATGTAAGGAAACATACTTGTACCTTTGAGCACCAAGGTATGAGAGTCACCTTAAAAGATGAGGGAGATATTTCTGATATTCTGCTCATATCTCATACTAGAGCTAAAAGAGAGTTACGTAAGGGAGTGAGTTGTAGTGTGATATATGTTAGGGAAGTGAAGCCTGAACATAGTGATTAGGAATGTCAACATTTAGAGTTCCTTAAGAAATTTGATGATTGATTTGCTAGTGAGGATCGGCATGAGTTGCCTATCTCTAGACCTAAAGATCATACTATTGAGGTGATTCCAGGGTCCTCTCATCCATGTAGAGCTCTCTATCGAATGAATAAGGTAGAGCTAGAGGAGGTAGAAAAGCAAGTTGCAAACTTGCTAGAGAAAGGTCTAATCAGGCCAAGTAGTTCACCTTTTGGGGCTCCAATCCTTTTGGTGAAGAAGATGGATGGAAAAGACTTGCGATACTAAGAGAAGTATCTAGCTGGTTTAAAAACAATATGAGGGGAGAAACAACAATAGCAATGCCCAGGAAGCGCAAGCCATACGGAATCAAGAAAGTGCCATACAGGAGAAAATTTAATTCCTTAGTTCTGTTATGTAGTTTTAACTACATCGACCATGATGAGATGGTCTTAGCTCTTGAATGGGTTGAATCTAGGATATCAATTGCAAATATTAATGCCTTCTAGTGAGAGGCTTATTGTAGCTTTTGGTGTTTGTTAACACGATTATAAATATTGTGAGAGTTTGCTTAATATTGTAACTTTTGAAGGTGTTTGTTAACACCATTGTAAATATTTAAAGACAATCCGAGGAAATACCAAGTTTGTAAAGCTAGCAGTAAAATACTATGGACTTTTCCAAATTTCAGAGGTTATACATCAAGAAGGAACTCCAACATCATACAAATTGGCATTTTCTACCTATTGGAGGATGAAGAATGGTTTCCATGTTAGCATCTTAAAGCCATTTAAAGGTGCACCACCAATGAGGCCTATTGAAGAAGAAGAACCAGAACTTGAAGACAGGGTAGAATTACTTTTTCTAGAACAATACTATTCCATGAGGTTAGGAGTACTAGGAATAGATAGAGATCTCGATATTTGGTAAAGTTTAAAGGATATCCTATGGAAGATGGTCAATCGTTCGATGAATATCGCTTGAAGGATTACCCCACACTTGTTGAAGATTATTTGAAGGCACACAGATGAGGACATCCACTTCTCTAAGCAAGAGGGCATGTCATGACATGATTATTTGTATTAGATCCTAGTGGATCATTCTAGGGAATTTGGTGATTACCCTATGATTGTAACATTGTAAATTGGACAATTGAATATAATAAAATATGCACGTATGCATTAGGTCCTAGGATGGTTAGGAAAGGGTAGAATTGTGCATGGGTATTGCATTAATCAATGGTAGGCATAAAGAGTCATAGGCTAAGGGTAGAATAATGGGGTATATCCAAGGGATGTAATCCCAAGAGGCATGAGGGTTACACCCTCTCATGTCATTCAAGGTGTGTGAGTATGGGCATTTGGATGCATATGGAATGTGGCTTGTGTGGAGCATGTAGAAGATTCTAGCAAAAATACACTCACATGGGCACTCCTTCCACCCCATTTGGAGGGCCAATCTACCTCAATTGATGCATCATCTACACACATGTGCATCCTTGCATAAAAAAAGTGACAAGAACCCTGCACCAATCATTGAATGATAGATGCATGGTTAGCAATCTTCTTAAATATGGGTGGTTGCAGATTTCCCTTAAATCCAAGTCAGTTATGGACTCATGAATCTTATGGCTAGACATAGTCATGATGGCCTAGCACGCTGGTGAAGGGGTTGGTAATAGATCCTCATAACCAAGTTTGGTTAGGTCCTCAAATCAAGAATTGGCCTGGGGGAGAAACATGCCAATTTGACAAGTTAGGACCTTTGAAATCCACATTGAATCTGCAAGGGGTATATTGCCTACTGTTCTAATTAAGATAAACCTCCACCCTTCCACAATTCTCAGTCATCATTTCAAAAAGCCTCTAGCATCCATTGCCTTATCAAAACTATGATCAAGTTTGAAGACTTTTTGAAAAATAGTAGCACAGGGGCTTATCTACAGTTAATCCCTTGCTTCTTTATTCTTGTAGTTCTCTATATGTAAAGAATTCCTTTGTATACCTTGTTGTTCCTAAAGTAAAAGTGAACAATAAACTTTGTAAACAACAAGATAATGCAAGGGAATTTTCAAAATTGATGTCCATTGTATGCCCACAATATATGTAAAGCATCATACATGGTGTAGATTCCCAATCCATCCATAGTCCATCTTGATTGCTCAATGCTTGCTGCTTGGCCTTGTGAGTGCATCATGAGAAGAGTTTGCATCATGACTCCTTTTGGCCCCTTAGTTTGTGAAGTACTTCCCCTATCCAAGGAATGTTGGCATGAGGTAACCACCTACTCGCTTAGAATAGATGATCATAACCCATGAGTTTGACCATCAATGCCATCATTATTTGGTGGTTGTCAGCAAGGTATGTTGTTGAGATGCTCGCCTATAATTGAAAAGGAAAATTAGATGTTGGAGCTGCTGATACTTGTCCACCTTGACCTATAACATTGTATTTGCCTCTCTTAGTGCATCCCCCTCTACGAGGGCTATCTCCCTTCAGTGTGCATTTTCTTGTTGAAGAGCCTTGAGTTGGTTCAGAGTTATACATAGGTGTAGATCCTCATAATCTGAAGCATTTTTGTATACAACTTGACTTGAGAGAGAGGGAGGGGGAGAGAGAGAGAGAGAGAGAGAGAGAGAGAGAGAGAGAGAGAGATTATGTATGGATGATTCAATGCTTGTACATAAACACATGCACATGAGCACACATACATAAAATGTACATATTTACACACCATACATGTCTGCTATTCTCATACATGCATGCACATGCATCCACGAGACAAACGTTGTAATGTAGCAACACAAATAAACACTATAATGTAGCAACACATAGGTATCATACTTGGGTAGTTGTCTCCAAACAACAAAAATGCCTACAAGTATATGTTTGTATATGTATAGATGTGTGTCTAAGATGACTTTGTGTGTGTACACATGTAAAAGTACATACTCCTCTCTCTCTCTCTCTCTCTCTCTCTCTCTCTCTCTCTCTCTCTCTCATCCATAGATATGTTGGTCTCCTATGGATTTGTCCTAGTAGAGATTCTTTCTTCCTTTTTCTCTCCCTCTCCATCTCTCTAAAATATGTTTAGTATACTACAAAATTTCTAGTGCCCTAAATAGTTTTTTGCTTATATTATTTGATCCAACAATCATTGAATTGATATAATGCCACAATAGCATGCATGTTTCTTATAAGAATAAAGTAGAAACCATGTGTTGGAATACAAATTCATGAATGTCAACTCCCACCATTCTCAATCTAGTTATTGTCTTGTTGACATATGGATTGATGCCAAATTCAAAGTCTGACAATTCAAAGAAAGCCTTTAAAAGAGCACTCCACACTTCAAAGACACCAGAATAAGATCATATGTAATTATAATCTAGAGATAGAATACCAAATGAAAACTCCATGCATGTCACAAACACCACCCCAATAATAATACTCTAGTGAGATGACATTGTCCATTCACAAAATATGCCAGCATAGTTTAGGTGTTTGTTGAACATATCATAGAAGATGAGAAAGTCTGGTTGAGCATTGCTTCTTTGAAGAAACTCAAAGATCATCATGTGAGGAGACTTTTGGTCTTCACCTAGTGTGCTGCCCCTCAACTTAATTGGTCTCCTCATAGATATTTCAAAGGCATTGGCCTTCTCCTTCCCACTTGTCTTCCCCTCGTCTTCTGCCTCTTATCTACATGAAAAGAGAGGATTATACAAACATATATGCAATAATAAGAAAAAATTATGTTCTCAATAGAAAGTAGCCCATTTGGAGTTTCCTTTCCCTTGAGAACAACAGTTACAAAATGTGATGTCCTCTTGGTTGGAGTCTCTACTTTGTCTCCTCGATCTTGCGGAACAAGTGATATTGACTAAGTTATATAGGTATGCAATGACAAGTGCATACCAATGTAAAGAATCAAAATAGTGAACATATTACCATGTTATGAAATAAAAAGAAACTTTGCATAGTTCTAAAGAGTGTACAATAGAAAGCAATATGGACAGTTAGAGATTGTCCAATAGAGTAAATCACTTTCTATTGTATATTATGTAAAAGAAATACATACTTCTTTTCTCTTCTCACACTTTTATGTAATAATAACTCGTTCCACTTTTGTATAGTATGTAAAACAATGCATACTTCTTTTCTCTTCTCACACTTGTATATAATAATAACTTGTTCTAGTTTGGATATCATCAAAGCATGAACGAAGAGGAGATCTTAAAGGAGAAACTATGCAAAAAGCTTAATTTGAGGAATCGTACAATAGAAAGTGATATGGGTAGTTGGAGATTGCCCAATAGAGAAAATAGCTTTCTATTGTACAGTTTGTAAAAACTAGCATACCTCCATTCTTGTCTCACGAGTCATTATTTGCTTGGGTGTAGCCCTTTTCTGTGAGGTTTAAGGAATTTTCTATATATAGGTATCTTGCATGACCCATAACTTATGCATTGCTCAACGGAATTCGGCAAACTTTGTCTTCAAGTTGTAGTACACATTCCAAAATTGAAAATGAGACCAAAAATTTATGGAATAAGGATTTATAATGAGACCATTAAAGCATTATAAGTGCTATCTTACATGTGAATCATGCATCCTGAAGACTATAAGATATAGATATTTATTCAAAAACATCAAAATTTTGTTATGTACATACATGCAACCAAGGAATCATTCAAAAGTACACTACGTGAGCTTCTCCTCAACCCAAGGATATACCCAAATGAAACATGAGTCATGGATTAATGGGCCCCCAATGTTGTGCTAAAGTGATGCGCACCCATTTGAGGGCATGCTCCATAACTTTTTTTTAAATTTATTGAAAACCAAAACAGATTGAAAATTTGGAAACCAAACTAGTGGGACTACTGCATGGTCATCTTAAAACACTGATAGTTGTTGGTATTGGCATCTAGATTCACCCTAAAAGGGAAGAAGTTAAAAATGTGCGCTTTGTGCATGTGCAAAGATCATTTAATAAATCTAACACTATTGACAATTTTGAATTGTTTCTTTTTCCATGCACTTGCTTGCTATATGGCTCATAAGCATGCCAAATTTCATTGCATTTCATAATACACAGCATCAAATAGCATGCCCTTTAGCCCATTTGTGTTTTGAAGCATTTGAGGCCACATTGCACTTGTTTGGGATATCCAATTCTGATGACAGTTATTGCTAGAGGGGGGAAAACTGATGCATGGGGCTGAAAATTTTGCTACTCCAGCGAATTTTGAATTTTCACACCTCTTGCCCATCAAATCTTGGAAGATTAAGTACTTGCAACATGCCCCCGCCTTGCAAACACCCAGCAACTTGCATGCACCTTGATGTGACCTTGCACGGTCTATTCTAGACTGATTATGGCCATGGCATCAATGGCAACATGCATCTCACCATGGCTTGCAAGAGAAGCAGATAGATGCTACGAGACATGAAAGCTAAAAAGCCTAGTCAAGGCACAAGGAACAGATTGCGGGTCAAGGAAAGCAATGGCATGGTATCAAAACGGCAACAAAAGACACTTTTGTAACATTTGCGAAGGGAGAAACAACAAGAAAAAAGAAGACTCCTTATGGAAGCAATAGGTAGCAGTTGCAAATGCATGCATTTGATCATTGCCATTGGAGCGATGAACATAAGCCATGGTGTCATAATTGGTGGGAGCAATCGAGGCAACAACATCAGGCCATTCAAATGAATACTAGTCTCGAGTCTTAACAAGCTTCAAGCTTTAGCTTGCACCCTAAAGTCTTATAGAGTAATAACCCTACCAACACTCGGGAGATGCACGCCCAAGAGGCGATGCTCTCTAACCTGAGAAATGACCTATAGAAAGTGAAAGGGGTGCACAACTTAGATCAACTAGCTACAAAGAGGGCAACATTAGCTATGTTGGTGTCCCTTGAAAGAAAGGAGAAACAGCTCGGGTGCACAATGTTGAAGATGTTGTCAATTAGGACCAACGTGGCTCCAGCGGTTGATTGTGGTTGATTGTAGAGCAGAAGTAATGCACGATTGTCCTAATCTAAGAAGTCTATGGGCTTCAGCAGAATGCAAGAAAAGGAGAGGCAACCTAGGTGCGGAAGTCATTGCTACAGTGACGACATTTTGGCACAAAAATACGAGAGTTTCTCCGAATAAAAAGGACATCTATAAAAAGCAAATGGGATGTAAGGTGTTTGAAAAGCACATCATACACATGCTTAATACAATGCAGGTTAGTGGTGCCTAAACTAGCTCGGTGGTTGTTTGTGATTGAGCTTTGGGATAGTTTACTTATTTCATTTCTTAAACTAGGCTTATACTAAATGTGATTGTCCTAAACTAGCCTAGTGGTTGGAACATCATGCAACCGTAGGCTAGTTCAGCTCAAACACCAGTTATGTGAATGTCCTAAACCAGCATGGTTAAACAGACATTAGTTGTTGACCAACCCGGTGGCATGGTTGAGCAAAAATTAACAGAAATATATTTCACAACAAAAAAGTAATATATTGTTATTTTACTAAACCAACCCGATGGTTGGAACATCATGCAACCATGGTTGGTTCAGCTCAATCACCAGTTATGTGATTGTCCTGAACCAGCATGGTTGAATAGACATAAGTTGTTGACCAGCCTGATGGCGTGGTTGAGCAGAACTTAACAGCAATATATTTTGCATCAGAAAAGCAATATATTGTTCTTTTACTAAACCAGCCCAATGGTTGGAACATCATGCAATCGTGGCTACTTTAGCTCAATCAACAGCTATGTGATTGTCCTAAACTAGCGTGGTTGAACAGACATTAATTGTTGGTGGTCCTAGTGGTTGAAATTATTGTGTTTCTTAGTACCTAAATTAGTTGAATTTAATGTCTACTATTCAAGTCATATACCACTTAATTTTTAGACCGGGATGGCATGGACTTAATCTAATTATCCTAAACAAATCCGGTGCTAGTTCAAGACAAACATGTTGACTATCCTAAACGTGTCCTAAACCAACTCGGTGATTATAGTTGTGACTATCCTAAACGAGCCCGATAGTTGAAATTGTGACTGTCCTAAACCAGCATGGTGGTTGAAAATTATTTTGCTTTATAAGATACTTTAATTAGATCGCATTTTTGCATGTAGCATGTTTTGCCTTATTTTAGTAGTGCAAAAAGGGGGCTCACTATATTTTTGTTCCATTTAAGAGAGGGCTCACTATTCTATTGTTCCTGCATGTTGGGTTAACAGACAAAGTTGTATCTCAAGTTTATGAATCAGAATCTTGACATTTCAATTGGGCAGAGGAGCTTTGAGCATTGTAAGCCCTTGTACGCTAGGAAACTCAAAGACAAGAATGTTTGTTGTTGCAAACCACACAGACTTTGACTTGTCTTGGCAAGCTTCTTGAGATCTAGTCGTGTTGGAGTATTGCTCCATGGGGATCGATGCCCATGTCTCCCCAATGAATGCATAGTCTATAGGCCACCTGGATCCTCATCATATGTTGCAAGGGAGAGCAGGTTTTGTAGCCTAAGGTCTCTGTGGGAGCTAGTGGTTTGTCCAAATGGAGACTGTGAGTAGCACCACATTGAATGCATTTGTGGCACATGCAAGCATTGCAGTCTGAAGCTGAAGAAGAAGACATTTCATGTCTATCCAAATGAAATGAGGAAAGATAACCATGTTACTCTAAAATGGAGGAGATTTGAAAATGTCAGTGTTGAAGGATCCGATAAAAAGAGATTGCTACTATCACATAAGAGCACTTAACCGAGAGAGCTTATAGGTCATGTGGTTCAATCCATCCGAAAATATGTGCTTCACAATTTCACGACCAGTTGCTGGCAGGATAAGCAGTTCAGGCCGTGCCTTGCCAATTTTCCCCATGACACTATTGTCTCTGTCATAGATTTTGCTGAAAATTATTCATTTCAAGAATAAGATGAGATACAAAGTGCTCACTAGTACAACAAGCATATAATAATTTGTATTCATATCACATACAATCATTTGCTTAATTCTTCTACGATGATTGATGACAATCTATTTGCTGACTCACAGGAGATGATGTGGAATTGGTTTGGGTCTAGCCATGGCAAGGGTGAACATGATGGATGTGGTGCTGTTATTAAGAAAGCTCTATTTAAACACTAATTGACATGCCCTCAAGAAAAACTCAATGATGCCCGTGATGCTGTAACATGGATTACAACCAATCTCTCCACAGGCATGCATTCAACATATAGTAAACAAAGCCTTAAGAATATTATAGTACGTAGAGTGTTCCATGAAGTGAAAGTGGATGAAATGCAAAGGAGAAGCCGGCACGATTGTGAGAAAATTAACGCTTCTTTTAATAAATCCCAAACTAACCACCACACTTGTTTTTGTAAATACCAAACGATAAATCCCATGCTTGTTTTTAGTATATCCCAAACAACCACCGCGTTGGTTTTATTGAATCCCATAAAATGAATCCATAAATCCATTCATCTTGTAATAATAGAAGCAAACCACCACACTGGTGGATGTTAATATCCTAGTGTGCAACTAACCATGTGCAACTAACCACCACACTTGCAACCACTTATCCTGCACTATCGCCGTGCTATCCTAAGATTCGTTACACAGTGCTATACTAAAATAGTCCCCTTTAGATTGGTTATCTTTAAATGTTAGATTTCAAGCACCGGGTTACTTGAAACATTTCAATATTAACATGGAAGCAGGTCGACACAAAATCATGTATTACTAGCACCATAGATCATGGATGATGGCAGTCCAAGAAAGTCCATAAGTCCAAGAAATTCCTACAAGATTTTACTTTTTAAAAAATACAATGACATTTTGTGGCTCAAGGAAATTCCAAACTCCCAACTATCTTATCAACCTCTCTATAGCAAGCATCTACTAGCTCTTTAGGCCAGTATGATGAACTATTGCAAACCTCATTACACACTCGGACCACCAACTGCTTACTTGCCTTTGTCGACTTGTACATGCATAGTAACTCCTTTCACTCGAGGTCCTCTTCATCCTAGTATTGGTGCTCTATACAACTTCGTGCCACCATCATGTCCTGCCAAAAGAAACCTACATCATGAGCTTGACAAGTACCTTAAAGGAGCAGGAAAAATGATAGCTAGGGAAATTAATATTCACCGTCTTTGCCGACTCCAAGTCATATCCTTGTAGCTATTTTCCTTTCTCTTCTCTGGGTCTATTTCTACGAGAAGGTCATCCAGAGTTTTGGGGATAGATTTCATTTTGGGCTCTTAGTTGTGTCTGCATTGCACTTAAATAGGGAGGGAGTTCATTGAGCCCGGCCTTCTCATTCTTCTTTCATACAACCTGACGTGTCCACCTCTCATCGTTTGAATTTTTAATTGAAATCTTTTGTCTCACATTAGTTGTCTAATCGAAATCTTTCGTCTGTTGTTGTTTATAGAAATCTTTCATCTCACATTATGGTCCTTGGCTTGTCAAAGGACACTATTTAGTCACATAGCTGAGAAAACATTACTTCAGTCACTTTAGAAGTATTATAATATTGCATATATATACATATACATATATTACAATATGTATATAAATATAAATAAAAAATATGTATATATATATATATATATATCCTAACAATTGCACTTACATTGAAAAATATGAAATCCCATAACTAATCCACAATTCTTAAATGAATGAATTGTAGAGGAATTGTATGCCATTCTTCTTGTCTTGTAATAATAATAATAGAAGCAAACCACCGTGCTGGTGGCAGTTATATTCCTAGTATGCAACCAACCACCATGTTGGCGACCAACCACCGCACTAGTGGCAGTTAAATTAATATCCTCATAATAATAGAAGCAAACCACAGTGCTAGTGGCAGTTAATTTTCAGGTGTAGCCTTTTTTGGGTGCAGTGAGATTGGTTGTACCCAAGCAAACATTGACCCACATAATAATAGAAGCGAACCACCGTGGTGGTGTTATCCTAAAATAGATACATGGCCCAAGTAAACTCTGGAGAAAATTAATAATTCAATAGATTACACACATATTACATAGATTACAACTCAAAGACTCCTTTCCTTCAGATTACATCTCAAAGACTCCTTTCCTTCAAGGGGTTGGTTCCACATTGCTTTGAGAAGGTCACATTTTTTAGCTCCCTGATTGCCGGTTCGGCCCTCCTTGCTCCTTTTCTGAAGGGGGTTGGTTCCTTCCTTCAGGGGCCCGGCCCCTCCCTTCATGTCGCTTCCTCTTTCCTTGATTTAAGCTTCCTAGTTAGCAGGCTCGTCCCTTCTTGCTCCTTTCCTAAAGGGGACTGGTTTCTCCCTTTAGGCTCCTTTTTCTTCAATCATGGCCTTCTTCAATTTGAGCTCCTTGTCTTTTGTAATTTTTGCCCAAATGACAAATTGAGCTACAGCATCTACTTTCTCATCATAGATAGTTGTAGCAGGCAGGCACATTTGATCTGTTCATGACCTAGGCAATGGCAAATGACATTCCCTACATAGCGATCTTGCATGCACAAACACCCCAAAGCAAAAAACATGCACAGGGTGGTAGCACGCAGGCCATCGGATCATGCAGTCATCTATTATGGGGGTATGGCAGACCATGCATTTCAGGCCATGCTGCATAATAGGGTAGGCATCCGATTTAACTATTGTGGCCGTCAATACCACATTCTTGCTCTATAATATGATGAAGTTGCTTCTTGATTCCTTCCTCCCTCATCCTAAGGCTGCAGATGTTCTCCTTCATCTCCTCCACTCTTTGCTCACTCCGTGCAACAGCTTCATCAGATTCCCTTAGCATCTCTTGAAGCTACTTAAATTGCTCAAAAACATCATGGGCTGTTTCGAAGATTTCCACTCTATTTTGGAAATCTCTCTCAATGACGGACTACTTTTCAAAACTTTTGAAAGCCACTGCAAGCTCATGCACAACCCTATCGTAATCTTGTTGCAAGGTCTTGTAGCTTATTCTTTGAACTTCCAACAGTGTTTCAAAAAACAACCCCCACTATGGCTACTACAACATGCTCCACCGTGGCTGCTCTCTCTGCATCCTTCGTGGCTTGGAGAGCTGCCTCATTGTCTTTTCTGCACCTTGGCTGCTCTCTGCCCTATCCTTACTGGCCTTGAAGCTCTCTCATAGATCCTGCATCACCGCTCTAGTTTCTGCATTCTCCCTTTCCAGTTCCTCCATCATCTAGTCTTTTTCAATGTCCAATGCATCCTGCATGTTGCAGAGCCATTTATAAACACCCTCCTTTTCGGCTCTTGATCTTCAAGCTCCTTGTGCATCATTGCTAGCTCCTTGTCCGTGATGTCCCCATCACTTCTAACTTCTTCAAGCCTATCTCAAAGCTCCTTGATGTGCTTCTCTACTTCTTCTCTTCTATGCCTTTCCATGTCAACCATTTTTGTAGTGACCTCAGCTTGCTCTCATGCTTGAAAAGCCCCCGCCTCTGCCTCCCTTACTTTGGATTTTGCACTCTCCTTGAGAATTTTCTCATGTTGCATTGCCTTTGTTGCATTGGTGGCCTTCTCTTGTAGAAAAGTCACCTTCTAAGACATCTTCTTATCGTATTGCTCAAAAATCCCTTTGAGGGTAGATGTCATCAAGTGCATTGCAACTCCAGCAGACTAAGATGATAATTGGGATTTGCAATCTATGCAATTCTTCAAGTTGGTTAGCACGCTCTTGGAGATCGCACCCTTGAGAAAGATACATCACGTCCTTTCATTTGGTCTACTGCTGCTTGAACCTACCAGAACTTCACGGTTCCTCTTGTATCAGGAAAGAAGTGCATTGTCTTCTTCAGCACATCTTGGAGGTTTGTTGGCAAGCTAGAAAGCTTGACTACACTATCTTTATTACTATTATGAGCATTGGGGTATACATCTAGAATATCCTGTCTCTTCCATTCCTTCTGGAAGAAGTGTGCTTGCAAATTACCTCCAAGAATGCCTAGTGCATTTTCAATCATGCTTTCAGTGTCTCGTCTATCCTTGTAAGGTTTGATTGAAATTTCTAGATCCTTGACTTCTCTAGTGCAATTATACTTCATCTTGGTGAAAGCAGCGTTAACTTTATAATGAGATGGGAATGACTCTAGGTTTAGCTTTGCTAAAGCTCTTTCTGAGATGAAATCATGTGTACCACCATCATCATGTAGAATAACAACTTCTTTGCCATTTAATAAAACCTTTCACTATCAAAAGAGCATGACAATTACACTTACCTCCACCTTCGGAATGGTTGGACATGGTGTCTCCCTCTTGCTTGGCTGCTTCGTTCTCAATCATATGTACTTTTGTTGTTGGAGTCTTCTTCCTTTCTATATGTCCCACCTTGTTGCACTTGAAGCACCTTATTTCCTTCTTGTGAAAATTTCCACTATTCGACTTCGAAGAAGAATCTGTCTTCTAGGGAACAAAACCAGATTTAGATTTGAAGAAAGGCTTTTTATCAAACCTCCTCTTCTTATGGAAGGGTGCAGGCTGATCCATGCTCTTCCCTTCTTTTGGGATTCCATTCTTCCTTTCACAATTCATTGCAAGTGAAATAGCAAAGTTCAGTGAATGATGATGGAACCTATTGATCTCAGCTCTCAATTTAGATTTTAGACTTGCCACATACTTTCTTCATTGATCTCGCTCACTCACTTTCTTTAAGGATTGTAATTGGATCAACGTTTGCCAAAACCTATCAGTGTATGTCCCTGGGGCACCAACTCCCTTTAGTAAGAAAACCTATTAAAATCTTGAGTATGAGATGAATTTAATAATATGCCATGAGTAGAAATTATTAAAATTAACATGGTTGTGTTCTACACTAAAAAAGCATCGAATATGTCTTTACATCTTGAAATTTGATAACACATGAAAAAGTTACATTAAGTTGAAAGGAGATGGGTTTTCATATTTTAGTGTTCCCCTTCCTTTTATCCAAAAGAAACCCCCCCCCCCCCTTAGGCCTCGCATATTATGAAAAATATGTACAAATCTTAAAATCTTGCATATTTTTCAAGGTATAAACCTTATTTTTTGTGGGGGAGGGGACATGAAATTTTCATATTTTTCCCTTGCATATTTGAATTTTTTAAAGGAAATCCATGCATATTATATATGGAACTTGTCCTCCCATACCTTGAATTTTGGACGAGGGTAGTAGCATATTACATATTGAGTTGGTGTCTCGAGATCGTTTCTTTGTCGAATTGCTTGAAAGTATCCCACTATTGTCTGGCTTTTGCTTTGAAGTGCGAGGGAAGGAAATCTCTCTTGATAAGCGTTTGAAAAGACTTCCAAGATTTTGGTCAACTGTGCTTAGTGATGTTCCACCAAAGTGCAGCACTCTCAACAACTAAATGGTTTGCAACACACTTAATTTTATCTTTTTCAAAGAATTTCTCCCCTGAAAAATAATCGTCTAGCTGAGTGATCCAAGACAAGACAATGCGTGCATCTTTCTTTCCATCAAAATTTTAAAATGAGAAAGCTTTTCTACTTATCTTACTTGCTTTTTTTGAATTCTGTGCTCTTAGTGTAGCTTTGACTATCCTAATAATAAGATCATCTTCGGAATCATCGTCGGATGACTCATCGTCAGATGAATGCCTCTTCCTTTTCTTACCATTGACTTTCTTTTCCAATCTCTCCTTATGCTCATGCTCATTTGCCAACTGTGCCTGAAGTGTGTCTAACTACTCTTGGAGCGTGGTTGGTTGTGGCTAATCCCCCATGATAATGCCATAAATACAAATAAAGAGAAGTGGAAGGAAATAAGGATACTAAGTGTATGAGAAATTAAACGGACGAAAAAGTGTAGTTTCAATGTATGGTAAGAAATGGATGGTGGATGGTACTAAGTGTATGAATTATAAAGCAAAAGAAATCACTTATCTCACTCTTTGATTGGACGTAGAAGAGACTAGAGTGGGAGACATGTGACCGATGATGTTGCTTGAAGTTGTCTTTATGCTCAAACACTCTCCAATTAATTGCTTGGTGACTTTGTGGTTCCATATCCCCTCCTTGATTCGAGTGTTTAGATTCGGTTGTGGTCTTCGCCTTTGCTGGGAAAATTTTATTTTAGAGTGGCCTCATAGCTTGCTGAATTTCCTTGGAGAAAATTTCCCTTTAATGAACCTTGGGGCTCTCTCTTTAAATATAGACCTTTGAGTCTATTCCTTTAGCCTTCTATATAGGTAAAGGAGTCTTTGACTTGGTAGCGAGGTGGATGAATTGCTTTGTGATCTCGCCTCTGTTCCCCTGAACTATTAGAGTGGAAAAATTGAGCCAATGCTTTTGATGATACACCTTTATGATTGTAGGGGCTAGTGCTGTCATGCGCAAAGCTCCAAAGCAGGCTGAGATGTGCAGACTCCAAAGCAATAAACTAAAGGCTGCTAACTAGTATGTGTGGGCATGGATTCTGGAATACAGCATAGTGCATGCGATGGCGGGCTACTGCTGGCGGTAGAGGAGTCTACATGCGACAGACTGCAAGACCACCCATGGCCCAAGGAGATGATTAGAGAGCGGCTGATCACTGCTTAGTGCATAGGCTGAGAACCGAGGGAAGCTTATAAGGGCTGCTCAGAGCTGCAATGAACATGAGGGCGGTGCGACCAACATGGCTTGCTGTGCAGAGCTCCAAAACAAACACACGATGTATTAATGGCACCCTTGAGAGTACCTCATAAAACACTGCACACAACTCAGACTGAGGCATGCCTGCATGGATCACAAAAACCATGCAATTCTTCTTTCCTTCTCCACAAGAGCGCAACCAAAGCTCTGATACCATTGAAACCAAAAGTAGACTCTTCCACACAATAATCACCACTTAACTTAATTAAAGAAGAAGAATACAATCACACCATGATAGCGACAACAAATTGGGTACAATCTCCCCCCTAGATGAGTGGCTCACTTATCTAGAGTATTTATAATATTGCATAAAAGCACAAGGAGCCAAAATTATCCCTCTCTTCCAAAATAAGGGATTTGCTTTACATAGCCTCTTTGAGCCCAAGATTGATTTATGTCCTCTTTAAAATATATTGGTCAAACTTTGCAATATTAAAGAAATACAAAATTGGCCCATGGCCATAAAAGATGCATTGTGTGACACCTTGATCGGTACCCTCACATTAACTCCAATCCTCGCTGAGAGTTCCATCAATTGTACTCAAGCCATCAATTACATTAGTTATTAACAATCGCTTGAAGGAATCACCAAATCAACTGATCCCAACATAACTGCGCTCAAAGTACAATAATCAAGAACAATGCCAATAACACTAGCGACATCAATATTAACATAGAATCACCCACAATACCAACCATCTAGCATGGCAAAACACAAACTAGTCACGTGTCCCCAACTAACCACACAAAGCATCCACTAGGACTCCCGCTATGTTTGGTGCGCTCCTATGGAATACTTTGCCATAGTCACACTTGACTAAAATAAAAATAATATCCAAAGCAAGATATATAAAAATATAAATTTTGTAATATTCTCAGAGCTTCTTCATGAAACGATCAAGTATGTTTGTGCCTCGAGATTTTGACAAAGTGTTATTTTCATCTTTTGAACATGATTTTGAACGTGAGGTACACAGCATGCAAGACTTTGAACGTGAGGAACACAGCTTGCGAAAAGCTCAAATATGTTCTTAGTGTCCCATGACAATAGGCATTAGTGTACTCTCCTATTAAAATCTATGCTATGGGATCAATCTTTTTTTGCTCTTTTCGGCAACAAGCTAAGCAGATGTACATACTTGGTATGTATAAGAATTTGGATGCTCGACTTGGAATACAAATACGCCCATTGCGATTTAGGTAATATGTAAGTCTCTTATATATTCGTGATACTCAATCTCGGTGCTAATATTCTCAGTGATTCCCATCTCGACGTACAGGGAAGGACCCGTTCCCTCGGATTATTACTCTTTGGAGAAGGAAGCGCGCCACCTCCCCACCCACACTACGTGTGGTTATATAAATTATACACACAATATGTTTGCTATGAGAGAAAAAAATCAATTAGGCCATCCTCGGCCATGGGGAGGGGGAGAAGGGGGTGGGGAGAGGTATAAATCGGGGTAGTATGAATGCCACAGGTTGCTACAATAGGGCTTCCAAAAATTTCTAAACTGCCATTGAAATAGCATAAACAGCACCTCACCCTGCTCCTCCTCATCTTCTTCCTTCGTGTCTCCTCATCTTCGTCTTTCATCTCCACCATTCTTCATTCGTGTGTGCCTCATCTTATTCTTTAGTCCATCTCCGTTAGGTGACTAGGCTTCATGTGTCCACTTGTACTCCGTTCACTAAGTCATTCACACACCAACACGTAGCTAGAGTCATGTTGTAATACTTACACTTTTATCCGTCGCATTATCCACCCACTTCATATGTACTTGCACAAATTGAGGTGAAGTCCAACAGAATTAGTCAGGCAGTCAAAAACATCCTCAAGGCCCTCAAAGTTGAGTTGCTGCTATAACCCTAACACATCGATTGATAAAGCGACAATTGACTCAATCACTACTATATGAGTAATGTTGCGACTCCTTACCTGCCACTGTGCTAAAAATAACACTAGTTGTTGTCATATTAATGTCACTCGCTGCTTTTGATAGCGCCCCTGCCTCTAATGTTGCAACATACTATCTTGTAGATCTCCATGCAAGAAAGCTGTCTTGACATCCATCTACATAAGCTCCATATCCTTTGCTGCCACAAGTCCAAGTGCGCATCTAAGTGTGGTCATCTTCACAACCAGAGAGAAGATTTCATCAAAGCCCACACCCTTCTCTTGCTTGAACCCTTTAGCAACCAAACGGGCCTTGTACTTAGGCACATCATTACCTCTGCGACCTTCATCTTGTAGACCCATTTACATGGCAATGCTTTCTTTCCATGTGGCAAAAAAATCAAGTCCGAAGGCTTATTTTTCATAAGTGAATTAATCTTTGATTGCATAGCATACTCCCACTTGTGCTAAGCTTGCAATCACATTCCATCCCCTTTTTTTGCATCTCCCTCATCCACACCTCCTTGACACCACCCTTCCTTCATGTCTTCTTGATCCACACCACCTCGCCTCGCTTCCTTCCTCGCATGACACACGGAAGCTGCTGGTGTTCTTAGGCGTATGCACAACCACTACAAGCTTGACAAAATATGAAGAGGGGAGAGGAGAAGAGTGGAGATGAGGAGAGAGGGCACAGCTAGAGAGCACACCACAAATGACTAACTGTACACTAGAATTAGTTGAAAAAATAGAATATATACAAACCCTTTTAGGGTTAGGGTTAGGGGAGCTAACCCTTTCCTTTATAGCACTCTATAAGGTTAGTGCTATGCACATATGATCACGTGATGGTGCTATGCACACATGATCACATGATGTTGAGCGTGAACTCTCAACACCTTCCCTCAAGATCAACATCATGAAGTAGGCCTTCCCTCAAGATGATGATTCTGGGGAATCGAAGAAGGACTGAGCATTACATTCCATCACACCCCTTTAATGGGAATGTCCTTCCTCTGCATCAAACCAAGAGCTAGTCGGTGTTTCTCGAATAGCTCTTTACCGAGTGGTTTGGTAAAGATGTCTGCAACATTTTCTTTGCTATCACAATGCTGCAGTGTGATGTCACCAAGTAACACTCTTTCTCTGATGAAGTGCTCTCTGACATCAATGTGCTTTGTCCTGGAGTGATATACTGGATTTTTGGCCAATGCTTGAGCCGATTGATTATCACAGTATATTGTTGTTGGCTTTGACTCATCAAAGTAATCTGTTTCTGACAATAGTCTTCTGAGCCATATAGCCTCACATGCACCTGTAGTGAGTGCCCTATATTCTGCTTCAGTTGAAGACAAAGAAACAGTTGGCTGTTTGTTTGACAACCATGATATAGCACCGTGACCAAGGAAAAATGCATATCCCTGTGTCGATCTCCTGGTCTCATGATCTCCAGCATAGTCACTATCACAGTATCCATGCAACCGTGGATGACTTCCTCTGTATTCTATCCCAAATTGTCTTGTACCTCTGATATATCTCAAGACTCTTTTGGCTGCATTCCAGTGAGACTGTTTTGGATTTGCCATAAACTGTGCTAGTGAGCTTACTGCATAACAAATATCTGGCCGTGTGATTGTCAGATATATAAGAGATCCAATGAGTTGCCTGTAGTATCTGTCATTGACTGTAGGCTTTTCTGAATCTTTAGTAAGTTTCAAACTCTGTTCCATGGGAGTGGCTGCAATCTTGCAATCTGCCATATGAAACTTCTTCAGGAGACTGTCAACATACTTGAGCTGACTCATGAATGTGCTATCTGAATCTCTCCAGAACTCAATTCCAAGACAATAGTGCATAAGTCCAAGATCTTTCATGTCGAACTCTACAGATAAGTCTTGTTTTAGCTGTCTGATGAAGCTATCCTTGCTTCCTGTCACAATCAGATCATCTACGTACAAAAGTGCAATAGTAATATCTTCCCCTTGAACTTTGTAGTAGAGAGTATGATCTGCATTGGACTTCATGTATCCCAGATCAGCAAAATACTTGTCAATTCTGCTGTACCAACTTCTGGGGGCTTGTTTTAAGCCATAGAGACTTTTCTTGAGATGGCAAACCTTGTTCTCCTGTCCTGGTTCAACATAACCGGCTGGTTGTTGCATGTAGACTTCCTCGTCTAGATAACCATTGAGAAATGCATTCTTGACATCGAGCTGATACACATTCCATTTACTGAGTGTCGCTAGTGATATCAAGAACCGTATGGAATCCATCTTTGCTACTGGAGCATAAGTCTCATCATAATCTTGGCCATATTGTTGTGCAAATCCTTTTGCAACTAATCTGGCTTTGTATCTCTGAATACTACCATCTGGATTGTACTTCACTTTGTATACCCATTTGTTGGCTATGGCCTTCTTTCCTGGTGGAAGGTCGCATAATTCCCAAGTGTTGTTTTTATACAAAGCATCCATTTCTTCATTCATGGCAGTTTGCCATTCTGGCTTATCTACTGCGTCTTTGAAGTACACTGGCTCTTCTGTAGCCATGATGGTAGTCATAAGAGCATAGTTGGTGGTTTCCACCTGAATTGCTTTGCCTTTCTGAGCATATGTCAATCTGGCTGGTGGTCTGCTTTCCCTAGTAGACCGTCTGAGCTGCTGTGACGCTGATTGGGGTGTTGCTGGCAATTCTTGCTCTTCTTCATCAACCTGTTCTGTAGATGATTGTGAAGTCGATGCTTCTATCTCCTGTGTAGGTGAGGTTTTCCATTCTGATTCCTCATCGAAGATTACATCTCTGGAGATGATGACTTTGCGGTTGATGGGATCATACAATTTGTATGCTTTACTTTCTTCACTGTAGCCAACCATGATGCATTTGCGTGACTTCGCATCCAATTTCCTGCAATGATCATCATGTATGTGGGCATATGCTATGCAACCAAATATGCGGAGATGCCCAATGCGTGGCTTGTGTCCAGTGAATGCTTCATAAGGAGTCATTCCTTGTATCGGTTCGGTAGGAAGCCGATTAAGCAAGTAGTTAGCTGTAGCTATTGCTTCTGCCCAATACTGATTCGGAAGATGCTTTTCACTAAGCATTGCTCTAGCACTGTCTGCTAAAGTCCCATTCTTCCTTTCAGCTATTGCATTTTGCTGAGGAGTATCTGCACATGTGAATTGTCTTCGAATGCCGTGAGTTTTGCAAAAGTTCATGAAGGTTGAAGACATGTATTCACCTCCTCTGTCTGATCTCATGACCTTGATTTTTCTGCCTGTCTGGTTTTCTACCATGGCTTTGAATTCTTGAAATCTGGCAAACACTTCAGATTTCTCTTTCAGAAAGTAGACCCAACAATATCTGCTGTAGTCGTCGATGAAGGTCAAGTAATAAAGTGAACCATTGATGCTGCGGGTCTGGGCATAACCCCATACATCTGTATGAATTAAATCAAGAATACCTCGTGCACGAGAGGTACTTCTGACAAAGTTGGTTCGCTTTTGTTTGCCGAAGCAGCATGCTTCACAAACCTTTCCAAGAAACTGTAGCTTCAGAATCCCAATTGCCATATTTTGATTCCTTAGATCTAACAAGTACTTGAAGTTGACATGACCATATCTCTTGTGCCATTTTGCAGATAGTGGCATCTGTTGCATTTGAGCTGACATGGCATGCTTATGTGGTACTGTAGCTAGCATCCTGTACAAGCGTCCTTCCTTGACACCTTTTGCTACTAGCTGACCTCTTTTGGATTTGTCTCTGATAGTGCATTCATCACCGTCGAAGATGACTTTGTAGTTGTGTTCCGTCATTTGACCTACTGACAAAAGGTTCTTGCTGAGCTTCGGAACATAGAGCACATCTTTGACTAATCCTTTTGTACCAGTGAAATTGTTCATAGGGATAACTCCTGTCCCTTGAACCGGATTCGGTGTATTGTCTGCTGTATAGATGACATTCTTTTGACCTTCTAATGGCTTCATTTCTGTGAACCATTCCTGATGATTTGTCATATGAGATGATGCACCGCTGTCGATGTACCAAGGATCCTGTTCCACTTGGTCGACTTGATAACTGAAATCTTCTTTGGGATTGAAATCAGTGTCTAGGTGCATTGTATCAGTCTGATGCAATTCCTCACTTGCAAGAAACATATTTCCATGTTCATTTGCAAAATGACTATGACTAGAATGTCCACCACGATGATTTCCTCTTCCTCGGGAATTCCCTCTATTACTGTTGGATTGACCGCCTTGGTCATACTGCTTCTTGCGGCAATCTCTTTCATAGTGTCCAAACTTGTGACAATAGTTGCATTGAATGTTTGACACATTGGTGGATGCATTCCCTCGTCCTTGGAATCTTCCTCTGTTGGAATGATTTCCTCTTTGCTGATTTTGATGTTGCTGAGGATGCTGCTGATGCTGATGCTGATTCTGACTTTGATTTTGACCACTTTTCTGATATGATCTACCTCTGTTTCTGCCTTTGCCTCTGCTTCTGTCTGAAGCTGTGAATGCCTGATCATTAGAATGACCTTTACGTGCTTGAATGGCCTGAGTCCTGAGTTCTTCACCAAGTAGAACTGACTGAAGTTCTTCCAGTGTTGGAATTTGCCGTTGGATGGCAATACTCTGGACCAGATTCTCATATCCTTCTCCTAGTCCATTCAGGATTACTTGAACCATTTCTGCGGGATTCATAGTCTCTCCTGCTGCTGCAAGTTGATTGTTGTAGTCTTTGATGCGGAGTACATAAGCATGACCGGTTTCATTGCTATTGCGGAAACTCTGGTTGATCTGGTTTCTCAAGGTGAGAATCCTGGATGTGTTCTTGGACTCGTAGAGAGCTGCGAACATATCCCATGCTTCTTTTGATGTCTTGACTGTGTTGAGCTGTCCTAGCATGACATCTTGCACATTCTGCTTGATCAGGTGATAGGCATACTTGTCTTTCTTATCCCATTCTGCTTGAGCTCGGGCAATGGCAGGATCTGCTACTGATGCGGAAACTGTTTGTGTAGATGTAGATCCCGATGTAGATCCCGTTGCTGGTGCTGTGACATCAGATGGAGTAGAGCTACTGGTGGCTGGATCGGCCAATGGTCTAGGTATGGATCCATCGACATACTCCCATTTGTCCTGAAGCACAAGAATGGTCTCCATTCGGTATTTCCATGTACCGTAATTGGAGTTGTCTAACTTAGCAGATGCCTCCAGATTGAGGTTGCTAGTCGACATGGTGCAAACAATGTACTCAAAAAGTGTCCTGGAAAACTCTGTATGAATCAACTGCAAATACACGGAAGATGCCAAGTGAAATCTCTGTACCGTCGGTGAAGATAGAACTGCAGTAAATAAGATCTGACCTGTGTTACAAGGCTTGTGGCAATGATGCCGGGAATAGCCAAGAGGCTTTACAAGGCTGAAAATGATGTGCACGATGCCGTGAGATAGCCAAATAGGCTTTACAATGGTGGCATGTGTGTGTGAAATCAAGTGCTATCTGCCCACTGAATCAATCTGCAATGCCTCTGAACTCTGAAGTCTGCTCACTGAACTGATGAACGTAAGGTTTCAGGTAATGCAATGATGTGAAATCGGATGTGAGCGTATGGACTGACTCCGAGTAGGTACTAGTCGGGAATTTCGGGCATGGCTTAGATTGGCAACTTGGGGAATTCAAAGCGTCCCCTCTATGGCGATCTAGTCTACTCTGATCTAGATCTAAACCAACCGTCGATCGATGAAAGAGCAGCAAATAATTCCTTTTCCTTTGTTCTTTTTAAGTGCTGGGTCAGATGCGTCAATGTAGAGGCAAATGTGCGTGAAGGAAGTGGTTTTGTCGGCGAAGCTCAAATGTGAGTGTAACTTGCGCTGAAATGTGCGTGTGATGTAACGAGCGCGTAGAGCACAAAAAATCGAGCGACTTTCCTTTTTGGAGCACCCTCAAATTCTTCTTGGATCAAGAGATATGACTTGATCTAGGTGGAGGGGCAAAAGGAGTGCAAATGGTGCTCAATGATGATGTGTCACTGTGAGTCACATGCAGTGATGATGTGGCACTGTGCTTAGCAAGAGGTGTGCCAGTGAAGCTCTGTGCTGAGGTGGCAGTGCTGAGGTGTCACTGATGACGTGGCAATGATGACGTGGCACAAATGACGTGGCAGATGACGTGGCAGTGATGACGTGGCAGCTGACGTGGCAGTGATGATGTGGCAGCTGACGTGGCAGAGGTGACGTGGCAAAGATGACGTGTCAGCTGACGTGGCAGAGGTGACGTGGCAGCTGACGTGGCAAAGATGACGTGTCAGCTGACGTGGCAGCTGACGTGGCAGAGGTGACGTGTCAGCTGACGTGGCAGAGGTGACGTGTCAGCTGATGTGGCAGAGGTGACGTGGCACTTCCGGGTACCTGATGACGTGGCAATTAGAGATAAGGGTTGCCACGTGGCAAAACGCTATCTGCCACGTGTCAAAACGCGAGGCACCGGAATCTACCCAAGATTCTGACGGAATCTTGGAGATTCCGTCGTCTTCTCCGTTGATGGAGGCGGCCGGGCACTGATCGTTAAGGTGTCGGAGGTCGTCCGTTGGCTGGCTGAGTGTGTGGGCGAACCGTTGTAGGAGGCGGGCGTGGAAGGAGCCTTTCTCCTCTTGCCTCGTCTCCAAGCCCTTCGCCACCTCCAACTCCTTCGTCGTTGAGGCAAATCAGTCGTTGAGTCGCTAGCTTCGTGGCGAGAGAGTCGTTGAGTCGCTCTGTGTTTGGAGCTTTGGGCTCTCGTCAGTCGAGGTCGTCTGGAGAGAGACTGTCTTGCAGGAGTCGTTCGTTGTCGCTATTTGCTTCTATCACTGGAGTTGCAACGTTTGGAGATGGATGTCGTTGGAGCAGCGCCAGTTGATGTTGTCCCATTCGTTGACGCTCAGGATGAGGAAGCGACTAAGGCAGCAAGCAGAAGGCTATGAGTCGGAGCCGTTGATGGGCTGGGCAAGAGAGTCTGCCATAGCTTGGGAGCTACAGCACGTAGGACGTCCGTCTGTGTGCTGGGAGCCAGTCCATCGAGTCGGATGCAGCGGCGCTGGAACTAGAGCATTGAAGAATGCTATGGAGAGAATGGATTATTGCAGGAAAGCGGTAAAGCTTGGCGTAGGCAGTTCTGGTGGCTGAAGCAAGGGTCGACTACTTGCTGTACTCTTTTTGCGTGTAGGTGCCAGCTCCGACGGACAACCGATATGGTCATTTGGTGAGGATGTGCCGACTGGCCTTAGAGATCACAGTGAAGGCGCCTTAGAAGTCGCAGTGAAGGCGCATCCAGCTGAGTCTCTAGCATGGAGTCGAGCTTTGCTAGTTGAAGCTTGTCTGCTGCTACAGGTCGCCTGGGCACTGATGAAGGGCTAGCCTTAGTCTTGGAGTTATAGGTTGCTTGCTAGTCCTCTCGAACTAGAAGTACCTTCAACCCTCAATATCTCTTAAGGAACCTCATAGATCCTCCATAGATCATAGAAATGAGAACTCTTTCACATTGAGTCAATGAAACCACATGAGGATTCTCTCTCACTCAAACCTTTCAAATCTCTCCTCACATGGATCCTCACAAAGAAACTACTCAAGGGAAGGAACTAAAATCTCTCAAGAATGAACTCAAAGAAAGAAGAATGGACGGAAATTTCTTCTCAATGACGGAAATTTCTCTCAACGGAAGTGAAGGGAAAGATCTCACAATCACTCAAGAGAACTCTCAATCTCACAATCTCTCTCACACTCTCAAGAATCTCAATGTCTCAACGGAAGACAAGGGAGCTCTGATACCATGACAAAATATGAAGAGGGGAGAGGAGAAGAGTGGAGATGAGGAGAGAGGGCACAGCTAGAGAGCACACCACAAATGACTAACTGTACACTAGAATTATTTGAAAAAATAGAATATATACAAACCCTTTTAGGGTTAGGGTTAGGGGAGCTAACCCTTTCCTTTATAGCACTCTATAAGGTTAGTGCTATGCACATATGATCACGTGATGGTGCTATGCACACATGATCACATGATGTTGAGCGTGAACTCTCAACAAAGCTCTGCTCATGGAATGCCTGAGTTGGGCTTCAAAATCCTGTCACATCCCACAGGGATATAAAGGAGAAGTAGTTACTTTCGGTAGTTCGATAGGATTGAAGAAGGACCGCCCACAATGTTTTTCCAAATGGCCTAAACCTAGACGACTACCCCAAGAAGTTGGTGCTTCACTTCGCCATCCCTCCCTTGCCTCGGCCTCCCCAGACCCACCAACCTCAACAGCTACATATGATTAAACCAGCAGAGAGAGAGACAGAGAGGGTGCAGGGGGGGTGGCAGCGAGCAGTGAGGCAGAGGCGGAGGAGCAGTTGGGCTGAGCGGAGCGCGGCGAGGAGAAAGGGGGGCAGGTTAGTAATTTAATTGGATTAATTTAAAGAGATTAAGGGTTAAACTTAGGCTAAACTTTTGATTAGATTACCCATTATTTTTTCAGCAAATCTTGCAAACCGATTAAGTTTTCTAGATTGAATGCAATGTTTGAGTGCAGAGACAATTGAAACACAAAATTACAAACCTGATGAATCCTGTGGAAATCCAATGCTTGAATGCGTAGATAATAAAATTTTTAGATTCTCAAACCCATTAGACCCATTAGACCCATTTGCATGTATATATATGTGCGTGCGTGCATGCATGTGTGTGTGTTGTGTGTGTGTGTGTGTGTGTGTACATATATATATATATATATATATATATATATATATAATATATATATATATATATATATACACATATATATATAATATATATATATATATATATACATATATATGTATATTATATATATATATGTATGTATGTATGTATATATGTATGTATATATATATACATACATATATATACATATATATATATACATACATATATATACATACATATATATATATATATATATATATATATATATACATACATATATATACATATATATATACATACATACATATATATATATATATATATGTTTTCCATTTCACCTTCCTTGTTGAGTTTTGATTTTGCATATTCTAAATTCTTTTTCTATTTGTGTCTTGAGTTACTTGCAAAAAGGGAACGCTATCGTTTTACAAACACACACGTTTGCTCGAACCTGCTATTGCCTACTTAGTTTATAGCCAAGTATTTCCCTTCTTCCACTTTCAAAAATTGAAGAAATCATACTTTACAACCAAGGGAATCTACGATAGATCTGCAAATCTCATAAAGAACAAACTTGCTATGTTATTTCAAGTTTGTTCTTGATTAATTTTGATTTATTTGAACACACAAAACTAATTGAGTTATTTTTGCATCAAAATCGGCTTATTATATATTTCACTCCTTTCTAGCTTTTCCCTTAGGCGGCCTATCGCAACCTAGTTAAATGACTTTTAAAGTTTCTTTTATAAAAGTGACCTTCTGGACAAAGGGTCCCTGCCCTTGAGGGTTTTGAAGGGGGAAAAGAACATTATGATATTTATGGGAGGCAGCTTAGAAGGAAGTTTTCCTTTTCTAAGCCCTCATTAAGCCATGTGTCTTCATTATAGGCGTTGATTTTTATAAAGATCCAAGGGTTTGAAACGTGCTTTCTGAGCTCTCCTTTTCAAGAAAACTTTTGTGAGCTCTCCTTAAGCCACGTGTATAACTTTAGGCCCTTGATTTTAGATTGACCTAAAGGACTAAAACACTGCTTCCAAATTTGACCCAAAATCATACTTTTTAATTCATTCTTCCCGTAAATCTATTATATAAGGAGGGAGATAATTACATGTTTTCTTTCTTGCCATCACTTGATTGCATAATTGTTGGACAAAGCTCACGATCTTGCTATGAAACTCTAATTGGATAATAGTGAGGATTCAGGTCCAATTTGGAGTTAGAGCCATGATGAAAAGGCTGCCTACCACAACCTAGTTAAAATTTAAAACTGTGAATAAAAACCAGAGAATAAAAGAACGGTCTCTAAGCCATAGGACAAGTGACAAGTGTCAAGCAGGGCGGAAATTCGAGTGTTTTCGTCTTCATTCTTTGTGTGTGTGTGTGTGAGGGCATGCTGTAGCTCCTGGGAGATCGGCTATGGTCCTTCAGAGTTTGAGTGCGTGGGGTTTTTTAGCCCTCCTGCTTTCTTTACTCGGACATGGCCGCCCCTCCCTTCGATCGGATCTCTTCTTCAACAATTTCTACATCGAAAAGAGCAACGCCCCGCTTCAGGTCCGTTTATCGCACCTTAATCTGTTCCGGCTTTATGGACCATCTCTGGGTTTCCGCCTAAACTACTGTACAAGTACAGACCTAAACGCTTTAATTTCGCAAGCCGTGATGAAGTCGAATTAGAATTCCAATTAGCTGATATGGCATCTCGTCCTCTGATCTTTGTAGGTGGCGTGCGATTGTCATAATCTATGCATAAGTTTCTTTAGATCGTTTAGTCAGTTCTATTTTGTTGTATGGATCGTGTTATGTGTTCCAGTTCTGTGAATTCCTGTAGAAAGAAGTGGAAACTAAATACTCAAGCTGAGAGAGAGAGAGAGAGAGAGAGAGAGAGAGAGAGAGAGAGAGAGAGAGATTGAACTGTGTTCTTGACTTTTGTAGGTCCATATCTCCTTAGCAGGGCCGAATCACATACGGGTCTCTTGGGTCACAGCTAGCTCTTCCGCTCCTTCTAGGGTGGAATATGGGAAAATATCAGGAGTTTATGATTCTGTCGCTGATGGGAATGCTGATGCCTACAGCTATATATTCTACAAATCTGGTCAGATTCACAATGTTGTGTTGGGGCCCTTAGAGTCAAACACACTTTATTACTACAGGTGTGGGGGTGCAGGTCCGGAGTACAGTTTCAAAACGCCACCTGCTGCTGGTCCAGAAGTTCCCATTACTTTTGCGGTTGCTGGTAAGATTCCTTTACCTCTCTTTGGTGGTGGCCGAATGAGGGCAAGGCAAACATTGAGAGTTCCCAGGCAGAAATTTTTAGAACCCAGTCTTGCTGTAAAGAAGAAGTCACAGATATGGTAATTGCGCGAGACATAAGAGTTGGAATCACATTGAGGTGGAAGGCTATTCCTCATGGGTGTCTTTAGCTACCCAAAATCTTCAACTAATAAAAGTATGCAACATGTTGAGTACATTGTAGTACAATAGCCACGGACATGATACTGGTCGGCAGGACAGTCAGCCTAGGATTCAAATACACTTCTCATGGTACTTGTCGGCAGGACATTTCCAACATAAGATTTAAGTACAGTTCTCTGCCTTCGTCATGTCTTCTCTTTCAGATCGCTGGAATTTGTGTTGAACAGACAGGGATGATCAACTCCTTTCTAGCTCTATAGACAGCTGTGTTTGAAACACACTAGAACTTGTGAAAGTAATTATTGACGTCCCCAAGCCATATCTTTGTTTCAAATATATCCATCGAGTTGACCAACCATTAGAGACGTCATCTTCCAACCAGCCATTTTCTCCGAGTATTGTTGGCCTGTAGATGCTACCTTTTTTCCTAATTGTTGCAATGAAAGCGTCAGCTCCTTTTGCAGCTCACTGGTCTCTTTGATTATATCCTTTGGTGATGTATCTTTTCTCAAATTTAGCTCAGCCTTAAGCTTAAAAACCTGTCCTTGCTTTTTACACACCTAAAATTAGGAAAGGCTTGTACCTCTTTCCTTAGTCTATGGCTCAAACCGCCAATCACAATGAAGAAATCCCTTTCTTCTTCTGCATTCTATAGCTGCTAGCCAGCATCTCACAAATCACAATCAACTTGTTGTGTTTAGCAGCCAAACGAGCTACATGCAGCACGGTCCGTACCTGTACACCCAAGGCTGATCGTCCATATTGCTACAAGACTTTTTGTTTTGCCCTTATCTTGCAGGCCTTTATGCTTGGCCTACACTATCTTCAAGCGCTTAGGAAAACCCTTCTTTCCCAGTTGTCTTATGAAGAGCATATTTGTGTTGCATCACCCACTGTTGGGCGCTGATGACGTCAGTGGGGATGTCATAGTAGCTAGTCCCTGCTATGCGTGATGGAGCTACGAAAATTTGGACGGTCATAGCTTTCACAGCACATTACGTGGGGCCCATCTACCAAATAGATGGGAAGTCGACGTTTATGAATTGGAACTTGGAGGAGGAAGTCTAGGCCAGCCACAAGGATATCATTTTCCAACATTATTTCGGTATTTAGAACAACAAATATCTGAATTTGTACAATTTGATATATTCTAGTCTTACAAAGGTATGTGTAAGGTGTGTAGACTTCACAACCCGAATCTTCATTTTCAGGAAAAGTACTGTCTAGAGGTTCCACAAAGATTCAAGATGGAGAATCGGTCACCCCGGCTGAAGCTAGAGGCAAGCTGATTATTTTTTTTGCCGAAAAAACAGTGCTGATTATATTACTTCGAAAACAAGATACATGAGGTCAGCTTTGCAATTGACGGGGCTGCGTTCACAAATCGGACGCAGCCCTAAAAGGAAACAAAAATATAAAGCTCCCTCTCACGGAGGGATCAGGCGAGTGTGAATGAACAGCCAGAGAGGTGGTGAATAGCGCCACTGAAGGCCTTGCGAAGTATGCTCGAAGAAGAGGCCCTGCGTATCCCAATCACGGAGGAAACGTCGCCGTTTCTCCCGGCCAGCCCGGGAATCTCCCTGTATCTGGTCCCACTGGCCTCTGAGTGTGTGTATAATCTCACTCCAGATGTCGGCCATGACCTGGGCAGTCGAAAGAGAGGTGCCACCGAGGATCTGCGCGCAGCGCGAGGTCCAAATGTGCCATCCAGCGATGCTGCTAATAATCTCCCAGACTGGCTGCCTCTCCTGAGATCCTGTGTCAGCCTCTGCCAGGTGCGGCGGAATGCCCTCGAGCGGCCCCCAAGTCCCCTGTGTGATAAGGAATGTGGGGTCCTGCGGGCCTGCCTCGAACAACTGATGAAAGCCAGGTGTGGTGCTGCACCAGCAGAACGCGCCCCAAGTGATCAAACCTAGCTCCGGTGCTGCGCGAGTAAGGATCCCGAAGGTCCACCTCCATACTTCCTGGGCGCGAGTGCAGCTCCACAGGCAGTGTTTTGGTGAATCCTCATCCTCATGACAGATCTGACAACGTCCATCCTGACCAACCTGCCGCAACCAGCTCCCCACTGGAAGACCCTTGTGGGCGAGTAGCCAAAGGAAGTAGGAGATCTTCCGCGGCCGCCAGCTCTCCCACAAGGCCTTCCAGAAGGCCTGCAAAAATAGCCTGGAGATACCCTGAGCATACCAACTGGGCCGCTGGGTGGGCGGGCGGCTCTGCATCCTCCCGAGAACTCTCCTGCCCAATGTCGTGTTGTAAGTGAAGAAAGAGGTCGGCCCCTGGCCTGTCACAACCTCTGGCCATCTCCACTCACCTGGGTCCCAATCTCCCAATCAAGCTCTGACAAGGCCCGCGCCTCCCAGAGCCAGAGTCGCCATAACTGCAGTTGATCCTGCTCTATACTAGGATCGGTCCGCCAAACCTTCCCCGCGAGGCCTACGACCCGAACCCTCTGCCACGGGAGGAGGGGGTCGATGAGCACATTCTCTCTCCTGAGTCGGCCGTCCCCCAAAACCGCGAAGAAGGAGACAGAGGTGTCGTCCATTCGGCCTGCAACCACCAGTGGGATGCCACGGGGGGTGAACTGTCCCAGCCAACGGTCATCACCAGGCATGAGGATCTGAATCTCGGGTGGAACCAACCAACTGGTTGGAATCGCTCCGTCTATCTCTGTGCGTCTCGCCTGAGCTCCACGGGCACCTCCAGCTGCGGCTGCTAGAGCAACGGTCTCCAAGTGTCTGTACGTGTCCCTCCAAACTCGAAGGGACCGGGCTGGCCCCCGCATCCAACCGTCCCACATGATATGTGATCTCTCCCCCAGCTGAAGGCCCAAGGCATCTCTGACCTGATCGTTCCAGATGAGCGGCTAGCGGTCGATCTCCTCCTGACAGCTAGGAGGGGACTGTGTGAGACTGAGGCGGAGCCGCCTCCAAACCATGAGAAGGCTACGAATGAGCGGGGAGTGGGGGTGAGTGAGCGGTGCAGAAGTGAAGATCCACCTGAGGGATGGTAGCCACTCTCCACCTCGGCGCGGGACGCAAGAACGGATCCCCTGCTGAAGTAACATCTTCCACGTTTGCCCCCCCGGGGTCACACCGCGGATAACCAGCTTGCCCAGCAGGTCCTAACTCTGAAGCTCAGGATCGATGACCCCCAAGCCACCCTCAGCTTGCGGAAGAATGACTGTCTGCCAAGCTACCCTGGCTTTGGTATCTTTGAGACCACCCCCCCCAGACCATAGGAAATTCCGGACCAACCTTCTGAGCTGTGCCACGCTGGATCTCGAGAAACACCAACAAGAGGCCACATACCATGCCGTGGCCAGGAGAACCTGGTTGACGAGGCAAGCTGATTAATGAGGATACATTCTTAGTTGTTGGATCCTACCTAATATCAACATTTGTGGTCGAGAGTTTGTGGTTGACTGACCAGTTCTTGGTCGGACGTCAGTTTTTCACTGGGGTCCATCATACGAATTTTTATCCAAGTCAAGGGGCTACTTAGGTTTCTTAAAGACAAGATTGGTATTGGATCACTTATCAGAGTTACCACCTTGGGTGGCCACTCATCTCATGGCTCAGCACGATGTTTGTTCTTTCTTCCATAGGAGTAGTACAGAGTGGTGTGCACACCAGCCTTTGAGTTTGTGTGTCTCAGTGGGCCTAGAGGACAGATCCTTGTGACAACCAAAGTTGCATGGTGATTGCCAAGAGAACGGTGTTTCATGCCTGAAGGAAGCCCATTAAGGTTCAGTACCATTGCTCAGTTGGTTCAGGACAGCAGATGGAGCTTGCTCACTGCTCGACGGTAGAGAGTGGATGGAGACCTCAACATAAGGATTAGTGTGAGCCCACAAACCGGCCATTGAGAGGGGATGTAGAAAAAGGGAATACTATTTGCTGTGAGCCCCCATATGAAGTGGACAATAGGGTATTTCATAAGGACAAGAGGGAGGATCTAGGGGAGGTATATGTATATATAGTCCTTGTGGGTCTTATGAAGGTGGTTCAGGACAGCAGATGGAGCTTGCTCACTGCTCGACGGTATAGAGTGGCTGGAGACCTCAACATAAGGATAAGTGTGAGCCCACAAACCGGCCATTGAGAGGGGATGTAGAAAAAGGGAATACTATCTGCTGTGAGCCCCCATATGAGGTGGACAATAGGGTATTTCATAAGGACAGGAGGGAGGATCTAGGGGAGGTATATGTATATAGTCCTCGTGGGTCTTATGAAGGTATATGTATATGTAGTCCTCATAGCTTCTCCCATTAAAGGAGATCTTATGGTCTCATTCTCTCAACCACTCTATTATCTTCAAGGCATGCCAAAAGAGAGAGATATAATGTAGCATCTCCAGCCTTCTTTTAGGCTGAAAGAAAACACCGGCCTGTTCCAGAGAAACCCAGCTCAGTGCCTAGGGGATCTTTGGTATTGGGGCTAACAGCCAGGTGGGGGGACTATACAACCAGTGAATCCCTTGCGAAGTGAAGATGTAGAAAACTCTTGCAGGCCAAGCCTTGCAGAATCGAGCACGCCTCTTGACAGTCGCCCTAGAGCCTGGGGTCCCACGCTCCCAGGTGGAGCGTAGTCGCGACCAAGGTAGCCGAGGGTGGAACTGGATGCTCACCCATCACGAGACTGCAATGAGCCACTCAAATGTTCCATGCAGTGATTCTGGCTACCACCTCCCAAACGCTGTCCTCCGGAGGAGGAGCTAGGCTATCAGAAGGGACTACCTCATGGAGTGCTATCCTCTGAATGCTCTGACCCTGTATCTGGTAAGCTGGGGAGATCTTATCAATTTGAAACGTGTCCCCTCCCTCACTCAACCAGGCTGCCATCCCCCAGGTGTAGTCCCTTTGAAGACTCTGCATACGGGTCATGATCCTGAGGGCTCCCATCCAGACCCTTGCTGCGCTACGACAGCTCTAGAGGTAGTGCGGGATCGTCTCCAGGAAACTAGCAGAGCAACAATGGCATTGCCCCTCCACCCGCATCTGCTCCAACCACGGTCCGATCGGCAAGCCTCCGTGGGCGGCTAGCCAGAAGAAGTATGAAATCTTCCTTGGCCACAAACTGGACCATAACAGCGTCCAAAATTTGGAACAGACATCCTGGGGCACTCTCTGGCATAGTCACATGAAAACCCGTTTCATCCTCTTCGAAACCTCGAAACGGGAAACAGACGAAACGTTTCGAAATAGGACGAAACGCTCTCAACGAAACCTTTGTTTTGCCCAAATCAAAATAAATATTTTTGCCCCGTTTTTTCTAGAATCCAAGGTGTTTATGTTTTGAATTTCCTTTTAGTATCTTGACTTTATATTTCTCTTTGTTCACTCTAACTTAAATATAACATATCTTTTTGTACCTATAAGGGAATATATTAAGTATCAATTCGAAACCTATCCGTTTCGTCTGACAACACGAAATGAAACGAAACAAAACCTGTCGAAACAGCGAAACAGCAAAACAGATGAAACGTTTCTTGTGACTATGCTCTCTGGGCCACCCAATGCCTCTCCCTTGAGGGGGTCCACATCGAAGAGTCCATCTGAAGCCTCCTGCCAATCTGTGTGGTGTAGGAAAAAAAGGGCACCTCGTCCACTTGCTCAGCAAGGCCGCCCTTGGAGGGCCAGAACCACTCTCGTGGATCCCACTGGACCTCCCTCA
Organism: Dipteris shenzhenensis; assembly: GCF_047967505.1. Taxonomy (NCBI): domain Eukaryota; kingdom Viridiplantae; phylum Streptophyta; class Polypodiopsida; order Gleicheniales; family Dipteridaceae; genus Dipteris; species Dipteris shenzhenensis. The sequence continues at coordinate 18,173,049 of NC_141628.1, forward strand.
AGGGTCTACCCTCCCAAAGCCAAAGGCGCCATCTAGGGGCATCCTGCTCCGTGATATTGGGATGGTCAATGTGCCACTCCTTCCCACTCTGATCATCTGCCAGTGAATCCCATCAAGACTCCCATCCATCTCAGGGTCTCTCTCAGTGAGTGGCTGAAGTAGACCTCTAGGTCCTACACGGAAAAAACCGGGGGGTGTGCTGCCTCGCTACATCATCATCCTCAAGGGGACACCAGTCCGAGAAATTGACCCAACCATTTGCTGTCCCTCCATATGTGAAGTCCCTCCCACCAAGACTTAGGGATGGCTAGGTCCATCTCTCTCATCCGCTGCCCTGCCCCTCACAGATGCGTTATGGCATCAAGCCTCGCCTCTGCCTCCATGGGTAATCTACTCCATCTGCTAAAAGACCCGGCTGGTCCACTGTCCCATTGTGCCCACCCAATGTGAGTCTGCCATCCAAGCATACACCCTTCTTGATCTCGGATCTCTAGGTGCCACACAAGGGGCTGACGCTCAAACTCTGCATTTGGGCGGAGCACGAATGAGGCCCCCTGCTAGTTTCTGCTAGACCCTGTGAAGGCTCCTTATCAAGGGGGAACCCTTCCTCGTGAAGGGAGCCTCTGAGAAGATCCATATGTGTGAAAGCTGCCACTGCCCCCCAGTGCGTGCGGTGTTCCTGAGAAGCCCTCGCTGTAAGAGGAGCTTTCAGGGCTCTGCACTTGGGGTGAGGCCACGAACAACCAACTTGCCCAGGAGGGCTCTGCTTTGCATCTCCGGATCAATTATACCCAAGCCTCCCAGTGCTTGTGGCATGATCACCGTCTGCCAAGCGACCCGGGCTCTAGTATGCCTCGTGCATCTGAACTTGCCCAAAGGAAGTTCCAAACCAACTGTCGGAGCTGCCCAATGCACCCTCTGTGACAACACCAGCTCTCGAACCTGTCGCTAAGCCACTGTGCTCCCTCAGCCGCTCTATGGATGCGAGGTCTCTCCTCAAAGCCTGCTCGTGCTCCTGAAGAGTCCTCCTCCGCATAAGGGCATGAGCCTGCAACTCCTCACTGCTCCTCTGGATCGCAACGGCCACCCACAAAGCCTAGCCCTCGCACGGTGTCGTCTCTGATTGCTCCCAAATCCCTGCCATGACCAGGTGCATCTCCTCGTCCTGCAGAAGGCCTCTGGAATGCGGACCCCCTTTTGGGGAAGACCTCGGCGGTAAGTGACTACTAGAGAGTGGTCTGACATCGTAGTACCTGCCAGAATTGTGGTATAGCCGCCTCTGTGTAGTGCCCAGTCCCCAACGTACAGAAGACACTCTAACAACCTCCAAAAAGCCGGGAAGTGTTGTCTTCACGCTGGGCCATACACGTTCAGGATCCCAATCCTGGACTCTCCCGTCCTAACTCCCATCCAAGCTGCCCGTCCTGGGATAAGCTCGCCCTGACCATAGACCTCTGGAGACAAAGTCTGTGAGACCGAGATGCAGACCCCTCCGTTCCGTCCTATTGCAGGGGACCACTCCTCCGGACCTCTCCCTGGGAGAAGGTGGTGTCACCGTCTGATGTCTGGTGCTGAGAACATATGTTCCTGAATGAAAAGGATGTCCATTGTCTGCCCTACCACTACCCTCTGCAACTCCTGCCGGAGTATTAGGTATTGCGGTTGACTACGAGCATGGTCGTGGAGCCCGCGCATGTTCCAACTCACTATGGTCCAGCTCATGAGGACGGGTATACAGAAAACAAGTCTCTCTTGTGAGTGGGTGCCTGTTCCAGAAAGACTACCTTATGTGATTTTGCTGGGGGTGGTTTGGAGGGCGAGTAGTCCGTGTCTGTGCATCGATGTACTAGGGTGGATACTGGCTCAATGCCAATCTTCCGTGCCCACTTCATCATGAAGGAGACTTCCAACCCAAACAACTCAGCACACTTCTGGAGGGGTCAGTAGTATGTCTGATCAACCCTTGCCCCTCAAAGGGTAATCTGATAACTCCTACCGCCAAACAACACAAATACACCTCCGCACCATGGGCGTGCCAAATGTACAGTCCCTGTCCCATCCACTCGTCCATCATACATGAGATCTGATCTCCCATAATAGCATCGAACACCTCTAGGGACCATTTCTCCAACCATGTGGAGGCGAACTGGAATCTCCAAACGGGGTGTGTCTGGGAGCCCACTACGCTGATCAAACCCCCCTTCTGAGACTGCAAGACCATAAGCGTTACCTCTAATGGTGGTAAAGGATAAGAGTCCAGAATCTCCAGATAATTCCAGGGTTCCAATCTCCAGAAGTTCCGTGGCAAGGGACGCCCAAGTTGGAGGTTGGGAGCTACTAATCGGGAGGACGAGCCCCGTCCCTTTGGTTTCCTCCCCAAATGGATCGGATGCTGCAATGAGGAAGCAGAAGGGGACGCTGTCTTACCCTTGCTTGTTGGCAGTAGTGTCGAGGTAGGATGAAGAACCTACTATGGAGGTGGAGAGGGGGGAGGGGGGAGGGAGGCGGAGGGAGGGGAGCGGGTGGTGAGAGTGATCATAGCAGGAGGGGCGGGGGGGGGAGGTGGCGGGGGGAACCTAGGAGGGGGGGGAGGGGAGTGGAGAGGAAGAGGGGGAGGGGGAGGAGGGGGAATAGGGACGACCATAGGCCCCCCCTGTTGATCAGGCTCGTCGGGGCTCTGGATCCGCTCCTCCTTAGTTGCTGCCGAGCTAACGTTCGCGGATTCCACCATCGCCGCATCTAGAGCTCTCGGGGCTCGTTGTTGATGCAAGGGTGAATGCGGACGCTAAACCTCCAACACGAGAGGATCATTTGGCTTGGTGGTGACCCCTTCCGTTGGGGGAGGTGGATCTCCACATAAGGGCTCCTTCTGTTGCTCCTCCTCAGGTGCCTCTCAGACAACTCTCTCTCTCTCTCTGTGTTTGGCCCTCTGCCTGTGGCGCTTGAGGGCCTGTTTGCTTGGTTTCTTTTTCTTTTTAACTTGGGTCCAGTCCCCTTCTAAGGGGGTCACCCAAGGGGTCTGAGACTCCTGTTGCTCTTGTCTGAGGGGGTGCTGGACTCTGTTGACTCTTCTTGCTTTGCGGGGGTGGGGAGGGAGGCGCTCGGCCATGGACACGGGGGCAATCTCTGGCTAGGTGACCCATCTGTTTGCAACGAAGACACTGGCTTGGTAACCCAGAAATCTCCACTCGCTGGCGAAGTGTACCCCCTTCAAGGGTCTCTAGGAGAATCAACTCTGGGAGGGACTCTGGGCTCTCAACCACCAGTCTGATCTTGGGGACTCCGTCATTTGCTACCACCGCTGCGGCAGATTTTGGAGGAGACTCGAGCACGGTGCCAAATGCCCGACTAATGGAGGGGAGGATGGCTCTATACTCCTTTGGGAGCCCTGGGAAGCGGAGCGTAATCGGGAGGAGGATGTGGCTGTGCTCCACGAGTGTCAAGGAAGTATCGGGGGAGCTCAGCTGGTTGAGGAAGACGCCTCTTCCATAGATGGTGACCTCTTGAATGTGGTCACCCTCTAGTGCCAAGATCGCTTGGATCCACTCTCGCACCTGTCCCCTTGTGGGTGTGAGGCCCACAATTCTGCCCACGATCGCCTTGTCTTGGAGGGACTGAACTGCTTGCTGTACCTGTTGCTTGTCGGCTGGAGAAAGGAGGACCTTGATGGCTGTGGGATTCAAAGGTGCTCCCATAGAGCCCCTCTGGCCCAGACCAAGGGTCACCACCAAGAACTTTCTCCAAACAAGCACAAAAAACTCCCGTTGCTACGGAGGAAGAGGAAAAAGGAGTGAAGCCACTTGGAAGGTGGCCAAGGAAGGAGGCGAAGAGGGAAAGCAGAGAAATGGATATGAGGCGGGGGGGAGGGAGGCGGAGATGAGGTAGGGAATGGCATGGAGGAGGAGGCGGAGAAGGCAGGGAGGAGGATGCGGAGAGGGGGGGCGGGGAGGAGGAGGTGGAGAAGGCGGAGGGGGGAGGTGGGAGGGGCGGCAGGAGGCGGTAGAGGGGCAGCGTGAGGAGGCGAGAGGGGCAGCGGGAGGCTGGAGGGGCAGTGGGGGAGGTGGGAGGGGCAGCAGAGAGGGGATAAGAGGAGGGGGAGCGGAGGAGGTGGAGAGGGGAGGCGGGGGGGGGGCAGTGGGGGAGAGGCGGAGAGGTGGAGGCGGGAGGAGACCTGGGAGGGGGGGCGGAGAAGGTAGAGGAGGAGGCGGGGGAAGGAGGTGGCGTAAGAGACAGGGGAGAAGGGGAGGTGATGCCGGAGGAGGAGACAGGGATGGCAGTGGGGGAGAGGCGGAGAGGTGGAGGCGGGAGGAGACGGGGAGGGGGGGCAGAGTAGAGGAGGAGGCGGGGGAAGGAGGCGGCGTAAGAGACAGGGGAGAAGGGGAGGCGATGCCGGAGGAGGAGACAGGGATGGCTGCGGGAAGGAGGAGATGGCGGGGAGGGGCAGCGGGAGCAGCGAGGCACCGTGAAAGATCCATCTCCAGCCTTCTTGGCTGATGTTAAGTCCAGCACCCTGGCTGGTCTCTCTATGATCTCAATTGTGCTGAACCTGTATCATATATGTAGCCCGTCCAACATAGGACTATTTGGGTAAGCATTGTCTACGGCATGAGAGATCCCATAGATGGCCATGGAGGACTTGGATATGTGAAACTAGAAGACCCCTGAGTCTTGTAGAGTATCCCTCGCGGGACTTTTGGGAGCTCTGAGGGCTATTGTACAGCTATGAGGCAGGATTGTGCTCACCTTGAGGATATGTGGCCCCCTCTTGGGCTCTGACATGCAGTTCTATTATTATTATTATTTATGAATGATGTCATAACTCAGCTGGAATCTGACACGGATTTGCCCTCCATTCTCCAATATCGTAATGAAGTGACCGCAAACAGTGTGCTGCAACTAACACTAACTTGCAAAGATTCTTATGATTCTATTCTGTTAACTTTTGAAGTATGTTCTTCCAGTACATTCTCATGTTTCTTGAACTATCTTGAAATAATTTGGACTAAGGCCAAGGGGGACAAGAGGTCAAGTAGGCAGCACCTTAATCATGTGGGATTATAATATGCACTTTGAAACAGGTGATCTTGGACAGACAGACTGGACAACCTCAACACTAAGTCACATTCGGCAGTCAAATCATGACGTGTTCATACTTCCGGGTGATCTATCCTATGCGGATTATTATCAGCCACTATGGGATTCTTTTGGAAAACTTGTTGAACCATTAGCAAGCACACGCCCATGGATGGTAACACAAGGAAATCATGAGATGGAAGGGATTCCTTTGGTAGTTGATTCCTTTAGATCTTACAGTGCTCGATGGCAAATGCCATATAAAGAGAGTGCTTCGGATTCAAATCTCTATTACTCTTTTGAAGTTGCTGGTGTGCATGTCCTCATGCTGGGATCATATGCTGATTGCAGCCGAGACTCTAATCAGTACAAATGGCTTCAGGTAAGTTACATAAAGGTCTTTTCTATTACTAATGTCCCCTAATGCTCCTTTCATTCTTTTCTTTATACAATATACTTGCATACATGTGTATGCATGTGTCTGTGTTTACATATGCATATCTAGGCATTACATATCTGAAGCATATCAAGGCATATTTACATGGAAATTTATGCTTGTTTCGCCATTAACTTGCTGTTTGGATATATCTTTTTTGGTCTCTACCAAAGCAGGCTTCTATGAAATTTTCAAACTGTACATGGTCTGTCTTTTCATAAATTGTAAGTGTATGCTCTATTTAGATTTGACCTATTTGGATATTAGTTCAGGATTCCAAATGTTATTTAAGTGGGTATGCACAGTATGTCCAGCCTTATGCATAATCTCTGCAATGTTTTGACTCGAATTTCTATTCTGGATCTACCTCAAAACTGTGTTAGGTCACTGTTTGAGGGATACCCTCCCTCCTGCATGGTATGTACCCCAGTTTCAGAATGAGGCTTATATAGACAAGGTGAGGTGAGCAGAAACTTGTATTGCTGTCTGCTAAGGTGCAACAGACTGCTTCTTAACTGTTGAATGCTATTTATATCTGGTACTTGATAGTTCTCAGTAGGAAAGACGTGGGTAGCTGTTGGTCTGTCAGAGCAACATTGTTTTTGCAAGGGCTGTGATCTAGGATAGCACAAGGTGGAACACTGCTTATCAGATTCTGGTGCTGTCATGTCAGATGCATTGACTCTACACTGTGCCTGTTCGTTTAATTCTTTTGTATGGTGTGCAAGAAGTGAATCGTGGTTGAGCTCTTATTCACAGGAACCTTTCACCATGGTCCATATTTTCAGCAGGCACTGTGAGTGATTAGCTTTAAGGTTAAGGTTAATGCGTCCACAATTCTTATCAAGCGAAATTACTTGGATTGCAAGAATCCTGCGGCTTGCCATCTGCTCCAACCTCTCCCTGCTGTCCAGGGCCTGTTGCAGACCTGACCTGCACCTGCAGCCTTCTGGTGGTTGACCTCAGCAGCCCATCCAACTGCCTGTGCAATGTTATTTCGCTGACACAAGTCCTATCTGTACCAGTGCATGTTCCAGCCTTTGTACAACCCTTTCTCTAGGGTTTCTGGCAGCTTTTGATGCTAGCCCATCTCCTCTTCATGTGTGAGTTCACAAGTGGGGAGGTGACCCTAATATTCGAACACCCCCTTTCATGGACCCACAGTTGGCCCACACCCATATGTATATGCAAATGCTCCATCAGATCCCTTGGAGAAGCTCTCTGAAACAATTTGAAGGCATTTCTGAATTCAGGTCCGTGACTCCGCAACTTCTGCTCCAGGTCCGTCTCCATCAGGTCCGGCTCCAAACATGCAAGCACCGTGAAGAATGGAGGTTCCATATATGTGGCACGAACCTCCTCTGCCACCGACTATCTTGATCACAAACATGTTAGGCTCAGGTCCATCCAGCTGTACCCCCCTATGAACTGGAAACACATTGAATCTTGCAAAGCGCCAATTCTCCCAGGTCTCTTTCAACCCGTCTCTGAACTGAAACAATCCATAAACTAATCCAACAAATACCTCCTGATCTCCAGTGGCTATACACATGCTCCTGTCCCCAATCTCCACGTGAAAGGTTTCAACTGGTTTGCCACTTGGTTCTTTCAGCATATTGCAATCGGGTAACCATGGTGAAGCCTCCTGATAACAGTTTGCACCACGAATCTGTGTGGCAATCTTGTAGCAGGCACCGAATTCCTCCGTTGAAGCAAGTTGGGCACCTCCTGAAATTACCCTGCACCATTGTGCTACTGTGTAGTTCTGAACTACCCATGGTGACCTTCTAGTGTGCATCCTCATCTTCCCCGATGATACTGTCCTTGTCCTCAGGTCCTCTGACTAAGCAACATCTACCATCTTCACCACAAAGTCAAAATCTGTGGACCATCCACAATATCTTGCATGAACACTGTAACCCTTGGGTTTGCAAGCTTGACCTCTGGGAGCAACTGCTAAGAGAAGTGATCAACTAGCGCATTTGCTGTGTTATTTGATTCCGTTGACTTTGACTGGTCCTCCTTTTCTTGATCTGCCACAATCTTTAGCAAGGTGTCGTGTGACTTGTCAGAGTGAGTTAAGTCCCCATTGTCCTTGGAATCCTTCTTCTTCCTTTGCCAGGTTTACTCTTTTCATGAAAGCCCGCTAATCATCATTGTACAACTTCATTGGTGCCTCCTCCTAAACCAATAATGGACCTAGTTCTTTAAAAGTGATTGGCCTTGTTTGTTCTCCAACTTTTGAGAGTAACCACCGACCTGCTAAAGCTCCTTGGAAGCTTAATAATCATTAGCATTGCCAACCTTTCGACCAACTATGCCAGTTGATCCCTGAGAATATTCACTTTATGATGATCATTAGGGTTTCCCTCTGCTCTTCATTGCTCTGAGATGATATGCAAAACTGATGCCTAGAACCCCCACATCGGGATCCTTATATAGGGCTGAATGCCCCAAAAATAGACGAATGGTTCTAGGGTTGGACCGCTCTGTTGCAGACTGGTCAACCAGTCTGTCAGCCACCCAGCCTCATCAGTGTACTTTTGAGTCTTGACCCAGACTGCGCCCCATAGTTACCAGAAATGGCCGTTTTTGGCCTGGAAACGGAAACTGTTTTTTTTTTTTTTTTTGGGTGGCCCTCTTTTGATTAAAATGTGTTTGCCTTCTTTTGATTTAAACGTTTTTCACCGATTCGTCGTCTCTAGTCGTTGTTTCTGCCGCCTCCCGTGTTGCTGCTCTCCATCTTGCTGCTTTCCAGCCTCTCCATCTTTGATTCTTGGGCCTTGGCACCCGCAGCCTGCTCTCCTCTCCATCCCTCCATCCTGCAGGCTTGTAGCTGCTCTCCATCCTCGGCCTGCTCTCAGCTCTCCATCCCTCGACTACCTCTCCCCTCTTACCTCTCCATCCTCCTTCTACCTCTCATCCTCCTCCGACTGCTTCTACCTCTCCATCCTCTTTCACCTCCCCGTCCTCCTTCCACCTCTCTATCCTTTCTCACCTCTCCATCCTCCCTCTGAAACTTCAGATTGTTGTAACTTCAAACTTGTTAGAAGTTAGAACTTAAAACTTAGTTCATGACACATGTTGATTGTTGAAGCATCATTCATGGATAATAGATGATACTAGATAGATACTAGATAGATCAATCATCATAGGAATTTAGAATCATAGGAGCATGCATGATGCCTCAAGTATAGATAATTGTATTATCTCTATTGATAATTGTATTAAGTATAAAAAATAAATTTTAATACATAAATTGTACCATATTGCCGTTTCTTCCGTTTCCATTTCGGCAAGGGCCAGAAACTCCGTTTCCCCGGTATTTTCCATTTCCGTTTCGGCTGGCAACTATGCTGTGCCCACGGCTGATCTGCGTGGCATGCGTGCGGCCCGCCATCTGCTCAGACTTGTACCTGCTTTCTGCAGCCTGTTGTAGACCTGATCTACTCTTGCAGCTTCCATTGGCTGACCTCAACAGCCCATCTAGAGTGCTTGCACAGTGTCATGTTGTTGCTGACGCAACTCATGCCCATACCAGGGCCTGTTTCAGTCTCTGTACACCCATTTCTCCAGAGTTTCTGCCAGCCTTTGATGCTGGCCAGTGTGGTTCTTGAGGCTGCCCTAAATCTGACACAACAGGAATGTCTATGTACTGCCCATGTGGTAGCATAGAAGGAAAAGAAGCTTCCTAGCAACAGACCAAGGAGCAAAAAGAAGAGATGGGTATAGCTTTCCGTAAGTGTCAATTTTCAGCTAGGTAGGGCGTCCAAGCAGCTTGATGATCTTGGGGGTCTCACCGATTTGTATATGCTATGTAGAGGGAGGACTTGGTGCTCTATCCTATTGAGCTACACAAGTTCTTAGTTAACCTTACCAAGGAAAAGATTATAAAACTCGTCAATGAATTACAACACATTTACTTGCAATGAACTTCTATGTTTGTGAGTGAATAAGAAAGGACTTTGCAAAGTGCAAAATGTATTTGTAAGTTTATTTAGAATGTCTTATTTTATTTAGACCATCATCTAGTTCACAACGTACTTTTGGGCTGCCGTAGTTTAAAGTTTTTGTTGCTAAGGAGTTGGGGGAAGTTTGTCTTTATGATTTGGGGAGTGCATCTAAATTACTAGTAAGCAAAGTGGTTAGTTAAGAACTTTAAAGTCAAGAATAAATTTTGCTTTTACAGGAGATGTAGCGTCACAGTTTTTGCTGCTCAGGAGTTGGGAGAAGGCTTTATCCAGACTTGTTGTTGATTTGGGGAATGCATCATTGAAAAACTAGTTAAAAGAATAGTTATTAATGCTAATTAAGATTTGCTTTTAAATTTTGATACAGCATTCATTAAGAATTGAAAACATCATTGAGCTATAAAAGTTTAAGAAGCATTGGCTTTAACAAGGCAACATCGGTCCAAGTTCTCATACTTGGGAAACATGTTTTTAAAGCAGAGTCTACTGCCATGGTCAAATTCCAAGCCTTTCTTCCGTAATAATAGTCTCATAAAGACTTTGCATGCTGTTTTTTGTTCTGCTTCGCTAATAAAAAATCCATTAGAGTAAGAGTTCAATTGCTCTTTGATGATCCTAGTTGTTTTCATGTCTTCTCAGGCTGACTTGGCCAAAGTGGATAGAAGCAGAACTCCCTGGCTTTTTGCAGTTGTTCATGCCCCTTGGTACAACAGCAACTCTAAACATAGGGGTGATGGTGACGAAATGATGAAGGCCATGGAGTTTATCTTGAAAGAAGCAAAAGTGGATATCCTGTTTGCGGGTCATGTTCATGCATACGAGCGCAGCGTAATGCTCTTTACCTCTGCAAAGAGTGATTTGTTTTGCAAATAACAAGTTAATTCAAAAGATGAGGCAGTTTCTCTCTACATTTTATACTATCTTGGAAGTCGTTGCATGAAACTGATGTGCTGTTTCATTCAAAGGTACTTACATTTTCTGCTTACATGGACTTTGCAGATTAGGGTGTTCAATGGGCAACCTGATGCATGTGGCATTATCCATATAACAATAGGGGACGGTGGAAATCGAGAAGGGCTTGCTTGCACGTACTGATCTCATCATCACCAGTCTTACAGACATTGAATATTTGAAAGGACAAGAGAGAGAGAGAGAGAGAGAGAGAGAGAGAGAGAGAGAGAGATGTGTATTAACGTCTGTAGGATGCCGGAATGACCTATGAGACCAAGACCGGAATACATTGTGAGATGACCATCCCCTCAGCACGGAACTAGAGGTTCCTATTGCACACCTAAGATCCAACAGAATCTTGTCATCTAGTTCTCATATAGTTTGCAGGATGATACTAGTACCAAACATCAGTTTAGACTGAGTACTTTAGGTAATACAGGCTTAGCCTTAAACTCTCTAAGGATTGCTCTTCCATCATGGGAAAGAGCCCATTTCCCGCCTGCTTTCCTGGCTTCTTTGGCTTTCTCCAGCTCTATTGCCACAGAGAGAGAGAGAGAGAGAGAGAGAGAGAGAGTTTATTAGAAGTCTTCAAAAGACTGAAGGGTCTATGAGACTGAAAGAAGCTTGATACAATGAGCTGAAAGGGCGAAGCCTCTAATGTGGCATCATCACGCACAATGAATAAAATCTAATGAAATCACGTCAGATCTAATAAATTGAGAGAAATTTGCCCTGTGGCCAGTGTGGAAGCTCAAGGGCGGCGCAGCGATGAATGAGGCTGTGGTGACAGGAAACTTGTAATAGAGCGCTGACAGTGGCCGTAGTTGCGGCCCCTGTGTTTGACAAGAGTGTCCCCGATCTGGTGAATAGGGAGGGAAGATCCCCAAGCTTGACCTGTGTCTCAACACGCTCTCGAGTCTGTTAATGTCATTAGCTCTGGATCTCAGCCTCGCTGACTACCTGTGCTGTGTTGTTCCGTATGATTTGGCTGGCAAAACTTGGTGATCGTGCTCTGGGTAGAGTCTGGATGCGTGTCCTGACTGCACATCTATATCCTGAGCAACTGTTCTCTGTGTCTGACGATCTCATGGATGAAGGCAGCAAGGAATCTCTAATCTGGGTAAGAGAGGAAGGGGCCCCGAAACCCTCTGAATAGACAGTGATAACGGCCTGAATTGCTCCTTCAACTCGATCTCATGGCAATCACAGAGGCTTTCCAGAGTTATGCCCTTAACCCATCTACTCTCAATACGGAGTCGGTGCGATGAGACATGGAATAGTCTGATCGATATCATCAACAAGTGTGGGAGGTGGATCCGGGTATATCCTGGTTGATCAATGAAGCCCTCCTTTGACATTTGTAACAATGGACCCTTAGAAGCTGAGCTTGACTAGAAGCTGTCGGGTGCCAACCAGGTCCTAAATGTGTAGCTGTAGGAGGCCCTATTAAATGACCTGGTTTACCTCGTGATACGTGGGTGGGACTGAAGGAACCTCAATGCTATATTGGAAAGGGGGTAATCTTCTGATATGTGAACATTTCATGATCACCTTGAGCTGCTAAGGTCATGGAGGAAGATAGGGCCAGCCACGGTAGTCTCGTCCTGAAGTGCAAGAGCCATACTCTCTAACTTGTTAAAGGCATGTGATGACCTGAAATGTTGCATCAAGCTGCAGTAGAGATGCATTGACTTTAGCCAGAACAATGAACTTAGCCAGAACAATCTGATTTGGAACCGATCGCTTGCTGCGGATTATTCGTGACAGCAAGAGAACGTGGAGTCACTCTACCAGAGCCCAAAAAACCACTCATTATCTAATATCTCTGAGTTGCACAAAAATCATTCACTCCCTTGAAGTCATTATATATCAAGATGAAAACATTCTAAAAAGCGATGAAATCTACCTTTGACAAATCAGGCCCGCAACAAGGCTGCCATACATACCCGCTGGGTGGACCAAGGAATAAAAAAGAAGAGACTTGGTTTGGGGATCTTGGAAGTGGGAGTGGAAACACTGCTGCTCTAGTCGAGCAAGTGTGGCACCGCTAAGTCGGGCCTGCATCGCCGGTTGCATCGTGAAAATCGGGCCAGAGAAGAGAACGCCTAAGTACCACCAGTAACCCCATCTAGCGTGAACCGCTCTCTGTGCATGGCTGCTTGAGATGGACCTTGGTCTTACCAAGGTTGACCTTCGAGTCGTGTGACTCACACAGATGTTCCTACCTGCAGGTTACACATTTCAGGGTGAGGAGCAGAGGGAGATCAAGAAATCCACACCAACATTTCCTGCAAGGCAGAAGTCCCAGACATCTACAGTACACCTTGGTGCAGATCGGGCCAGATCGGTTGCATCGTGAAAATCGGGCCAGAGAAGAGAACGCCTAAGTACCACCAGTAACCCCATCTAGCGTGAACCGCTCTCTGTGCATGGCTGCTTGAGATGGACCTTGGTCTTACCAAGGTTGACCTTTGAGTCGTGTGACTCACACAGATGTTCCTACCTGCAGGTTACACATTTCAGGGTGAGGAGCAGAGGGAGATCAAGAAATCCACACCAACATTTCCTGCAAGGCAGAAGTCCCAGACATCTACAGTACACCTTGGTGCAGATCTATACACATTGTAGGAGAGCATAAGGTGGTGCAAGAGAGGGAGATTCGTCTGCAGGGAACACATGAGCAGATTATTTCATTAGTGCTCTACCTATAGCAGCCCCTGAAGTGCAGGAGTGCTCTACCTAGACCAGCCACTGAAGTCTGATGGAGACATTGGGTGATCTAGGAGGAATCTAAAGCAGGGGGATCAGCAAACACTGCCTGAGTTTGGTGCCCTACTCAGTGGATGTTTGCTACAGATTTGTTAGGATTTTGTTTTTGGATTTACACATCTATATGTGAGTGTGTTTGGCTGTACATCTGTGTGTAATTTCTCTGTAGGCACACGCAGTGAGTGAGCGCTCAAAGTTTGCATTGTGAAATCTCAAGAATTTCTTTATTCCCCTGCATAAGGGTTGGCTGTAGCAAGCAATCCTTGTCTCTGAAATGGTATAGACATCTATATGTGGATTATTTGTGTGCGATGTATAGACATGGAATGGATTATTGTAGGTCTACCTGCCATCCATACTTCACTGGAGATTTGTGCTACTTGCATGATGTGAACCAACAAAGTCAACCATTTCCCAGCAAGCCAACTTGAGGGGTGACTGTCCTTCAGTTAATCCACCAAGGTATTTGTGGTGACATGAATACTGCTGTCCTTGTAGGAGCAGTATATTTTGTATCTTCATTGTGTGTACTTTCTCTGTATCTGAAGTATGCCCAGAGTCAGTGAGTTGGCATTCAAAGTTTGCATTGTGAGATCTCAAGACTTTCTTTATTCCCCTGCGTAAGGGTTGGCTGTAGCAAGCTATCCTTTTCTCTTACACGGTATGGACATCTATATGTGGATTCTTTGTCTAAGATGCATAGATTTATTCCCCTGCGTAAGGATTGGCTGTAGCAAGCTATCCTTTTCTCTTACACGGTATGGACGTCTATATGTGGAATCATTGTCTAAGATGCATAGATATGGAATGGTAGTTCTACCTGCCATCGATACTTCACTGGAGATTTGTGCTAGCACGATGGGAAGCAACGAAGACAACCATTCCCCAGCAAGCCAACTTGAGGGTTGACTGTGTCCTTCAGTTAATCCACCAGGATATTTGTGGTGACATGAATACTTCTCCCCTTGGAGGAGCAATATATTTTTAATCTTCTTTGAGGGATTCAGGGAGTAGATTTGGTTATACTTATTGAAAAAGCAATCAGATGCATTTCACTAGTTCAAAGAATTCCTTTCCATGGCGAAAAAAGGAACTGAAAATAATGAGGATACACGAAAGGGACTACCCAATTTTGTGATGGAAGAATGAAAGCTTTCATTAATGCTCGATCCCTCATGAGTTGTAGGACCAATCAAACTCCTTTGTGGTGAACCGGTGTGGAAGAACAGCTCCATAACGGAGAGTTCTAGTCAGTTGGAGTTGTAAAGGGTAAGATTCCACATGAATTTAGTGAAAGGCTTTCTGTCAAGCATAAAAAGGTTTTTGGTTCTAAATGCTTTATGAGCACTCCAAATGAGCAAAAGGACAAACCTTGATAGAAAGATTCAATAGTGCATCAATCTTAGGGTGCAGTGTGGAATCAAAAGGATTTTGGCTCTACAACCCATTCACTGGGAGATTTTCGTCAGCAGGGTACACTTTTATAGTGTAACCTTTGGCTAGGCAATAGGTACTGATGGTGTTGCTGAAAATAGATGGAGAAGAAAGGTTAGTGCTGAGAGTGAGGCTGTGTTGAAGAAAAGTGAGGGCTGCTGTGCATGGGAAGCAATAGTTTGATCATCTCTTCAATTAGCACACCTTGGTTGCTTATAAGACCAGGAGAGAAGCAGCGTTGGGAAAGTTGTTGGATCACCATTGTTTGTCAAGTTTCATGTTTGCCCTCAAACTTTAGAACTCTTTTCTTACTCTGGACTTCCTAAGGTTGTGACCAATTTTGAATCAGTGGGAGGCAGTCTATAATCTGTGTGTGTGTGTGTGTGCGCGTCTGTGTGTGTGTGTGTACATGATGCACATTTAGGTGGACAGATTTCATGTGCATGCATGCCCATGCGTGATCTCTCTCTCTCTCTCTCTATATATATATATATATATATCTATATATATATATATATATATATATATAGAGAGAGAGAGAGAGAGAGAGAGAGAGAGAGAGAGATGCTGGGTGAAAGATCTTGTTTTTCTTATGATAGACTTGGTTGTTCATGCAGCTTCTTAGATCCTAAGCCAGATTGGTCTGTGTACCGTGAGGCAAGTTTTGGTCATGGTTTGTTAGAGGTTGTGAATGCAACACATGCACACTGGAGCTGGCATCGAAATCAAGATAACGAAATAGTTGTTGCTGATAACATGTGGATAACTAACATGGTGGATACATCAAGTGCGTGTGCAGCAGGAAAAATGGTTTGACCATTGTACTAAGCCTTTCAGATTTATAATTTAGTGTTGCATGACAAACATAAACATATACACTCGTTGTAATTTCTTTTAGGTTGAAAAAGTTGTACAGCATCTACAATTTTGAAGGGTATGAGCTTCAAGGGAAAAATCTGCTTTAAATCATTACCTCTGTAGTATAGCAGCGATGGTGGTGTAGCTGCTCACCATTGAAAAGATCCCTGCTTGAGCTAGATGTTTAAATAGAGCTGATGTCTGTTTTCAAACCTAGGTTAACATAAAAGGCATGAAAAGATTCTATTGTATTTATAGCTGCATGCACAACTGTGCTTTTGAAAGAGGACAATTCATATAGGACACATCACCAAAATATTGTTGGGGCAGTGGGCAGTGAGCGGGAATGAGAAACAGCCGGCTTGTTTTGATAGAACCCTCACAATTGGGGACATTGTACAAAACGTGTGAGTACATACATTGATTTATTTCTATCAATACCTGCCCTTTCATTTTACATAAGCTTAGGCATTTTATAGATGATTTATTTGTACCAGATGTTCCTAACTTTCAAGACTTTATGTACAAAGACGCTAGAGCTTTTGGAGAAGGAATCCATCCTCGTGACTCTTGTGAACTGAACTGCACTTCAAGAGGGGATTCTTGTATTTTCTTAGATCTTAGACTTTCTCAATCTACCATAGGATTAGAGGTTGATATATACGATAAACGTGAACAACCTGAATATAGTGGTTTACACATTATAAAAATGCCTCACATTGACTCAAACATTTCTGATTTGCAAAATATGGAGTCATTTCTTCCCAATTCCATAGATTTTCCCGCCTTTGTACAACTAAGGAGGCTTTTATCACTCAATGTAGTAATTTGATCACTTTACTATTACACAAGAGGTATAATCCAAGGAAAATAATGAAAAAAGTTCCGCACATTCTTAGATATGAAGTCTTTTTTCTATGGTGTTTCGGCCTTAGGCTTGTTTAGAATGATTGAACATAAGCTGAAAACAAAAAGCGGGGAGCTGAATAGCCCGTTTTTCTTTTAGTTTCTAAAGAGAGTTTGTTTGAGTATACTTGTGCTTTCTAAGTTAGAAATTTATTTTTGCCTCTTTGCAAAAACGAGACATAAGTGTAAAGTGCCATTTAACTCTTTATGTTTTAAATAAGAGAGAGAGAGAGAGAGAGAGAGAGAGAAAGAGAGAGTTTCTAGTTTTTTGGAAGTTTTTGTTTCTTGACTTGCTTGTTTATTTTTGCTTAAGTCACCGTATATATATATACATACATTGATAAGACTGTACAAAATTGTGTAGATATAAAACTAAGGTTTTAGACACCATTATGATGTCCCCATGCCACATGGCAAATATTTTTTAAAAACAAAAATACTGGCCCATTTAATGTTGAGCTGCCCTAGGTGAGCTTAATTGATGTCAGATTTGAAAACAACATTAATTAGTAATATACCTAGTCTTTAAATATTTCAATAGATATTTAGATATTAAATATAAATAAATAAATACATATGTGTGCTTTAAGCGTAGATTGTCAAATAAACGAACATAAATATGTATGTGTAGAGAAAATTTTGTTTGCTATATTTAAATTAGTAAAACCTAAGCCTCACACTCCGTTGAGGATGAGAGGCTACAACCGGTTTTAAAACCAATCTTAGCCTTTCATGTGTGGAGAGTGAAGGCTAAGAATGATGTAAAACCGATTTGTTGCAAAAAGAACATCAAAGAATACATAAATTGAGCATTAACCTAGTTGATGTTCTACCTACCAAGTATGGCTTTGCACTATTCAAACTTCTTGCTAACCAATGGATTTGTGAGAATATCAACTTCTTAATTTATAGTGCAAAATATGAGATCCATATTTTTTTTGGCAAGCTTTTCCATATTGTACTTCAATATGCTTAGTTCTTGTATGAAACACAAGCTTTATCCATGTGGTTGCTATTGCCATGTCGGTTGCTTTGTACTTTGCTGTAGCATAAGCAATATAATTGTATGTTACTTCATTGAATGTGTCCAATGTGCATTTGTAATGCCATGAAGATCTTTTGCATATACAAGCAAAAGTTACATTGTACCTTTCAGATTCCTTGACCTCTACATTGCACAAGTAATGACTAACTTTATGGGCTACATGATTGATATCAAGCCTAGTAGTAGACAGTTAGATAATGTTGCCAACAAGAAGATGGCATCAATTAAAGTTGAGCCATGATTCATTGTGAGCTTGTCACTACCATCCATGGGAGTCTTTAGAGGTTTGCAATTGTAATTTTGCATATTAAACTCTTTAAAATATATATATATTCAACTTGTGAGAGGATGGTTGTCATATCTCAATATCCAAGCAATAGTACATCTATATGAAAAAAGCCTTCTTTAATTTGCATACAACCTACTTGGTCCCTTTTAAACCAAGTTCTCATGTTGTTGCACATACACCTCTTCTTTTAGCAAACCATCTAAGAATGTTATTTTACATCCATTTGAAGGATAATCTATGCAACAATCTAACAAATTGTTAATGGTGTTGAGTTTTGCTACAGGAGCAAATATCTCTCAAATACACTTCTTCTTTAGCGAACCATTCCAAGAATGTTATTTTATATCCATTTGAAAGATAATCTATGCAACAATATCACAGATTGTCATTGGTGTTAGAGTTTTGCTATAGGAGCAAAGTTCCCTTACTGTAACCCTTGCAGCAAGCTTTTCTTGATATTTTTTTAGAATCCCTCTTCATTCTATAAACCTACATAGTGCTTATGTTTGGTTTAACCTATGGTAACTCAAATAATCCCATCTTTGACTCTGTGGCATCATGAAGGCTAGCTCGTGAAGTAGTGCGAAAAAGAAGTGGAGGGAACTTCAATGCACGAAGAAAAACGGGGTTGCCATTCTTGGCTTTTGAGAGCTAGGTTCTTACCTATCAATCTTCATCTTTGCGACAAATGATGCATCTCACTTGTAATTGTTGCATTGGGGAAATTGGAGTCTCTGAATGAGCTTCTTCACTCTTTAAGACAGGTTTTGACAGTGTTTCAAGAGTTTCTTGTACATTATAATCCTTTATTAAGTCCACGTACCAATTTGCCAGCTTCTTTTCAAGAGTAGCATAGGGAGATTCCTACTCTACCATCTTTTGCTTTCTCTTACCAAGATGGGCTATTGAACCTCATCTTCAAGCTGCCCATCTTTTTCTTCAACATTAAGTGTCACCGATTGCTACTTCTATTGTTATTTTTTTAGAGAGTTATCAAACTCATCAAATACAACATCCATATTGATCATCAAATTTCTAACTTATATGCCTTTTTGTACCAACAAAGATGCGATTGACAGAGTTAGCATCCAATTTCTTATTTGGAACATGAGCATATGCTTTGTAACCAAATATCTTGAGTTGTTCAACTACTGGCTTCCTTGTAAAGCCTCCTCAAGCCTTCATAGGTGAACAATTTAACAAATACACAACTTTATTTATAGCTTCAACCCACAAATACTTAGGGATTTTAAACTATAGACCTGTATTCAAGTAAGTCAATGATACCTCTTGGGTGTCATGCGATAAGAGGCACTTGAATCCACAAGCCATGAAAAAAGACTTGATGAGAACTATGACTTCACCTTTTTCTCGGATGAACGTGAGCATTTTGGCTTATCAATGACATGTCCCTGAAGGGAAGTCTGTGTATCAAGAAATCTCATGCAACACTTGAAATCATTCTCATCCTTTTCAATAGGTGATAAAGTGGTAATTCAAAGATCCTTCCAATTTATTGGCATCATTAATAGCTTGGTTCATCACATATGGCATGATTGATCAAATTTACACTTGCTTTCCCTCACTGTAGTGCAAAATCTTCCCTCAAAATCTTAATGGTAACCTTTGTAATTTTTTGTAAAATTTTTAAATGTCATAATTTCATGCATCCCAATGCAAAATTTATTATATCGAGACCAATTGCAAAACAATTCCAATCTATCTAACATTATAATACATAGATATATTCTCTATTTCTTACTTGGCACACAACTCAAGGTAACTAAATTTGAAAAAATCTTAATTGATTTTTGCCTAAGTTTTGGTGTGTATCCAAAATGATTTCAACTACTTAAATTTCACATGTGGGTCTCCCTCTCCTCTCACTACTTTCCCCTCTGCTTTGCCTCTCTCCCCTCCTTATCTATCTCCCCTGCTCCTTTACCTCGCCTCTCTCCTCTCCTTCTCACCTCTCTCCTCTCCTTCTAACCTCTTCTCTCCCTCTCCCACTCTCTCCTCACTCCACCTCTCTCCTGGTTGGCCTCTCTCTCCTCCACCCTCTCCGGCTTCCCTTCTCTCCTCCACCTCTCCTTCTCACCATTCTCTTCCTCTCCCTCCCTCGTGCTCTTCTCTCCCTTGAGCTCTCCTCTCACTCCCTCCTCATACAATTTTATATTATCATCAGTTTACAAGAAATTTTTAAATTTGCAAGTATTTACAATTGTCTTGCACAATTTGAAATCGACAAGTATATTCATCTACCCAACTTGCTGAGATTGTCAAATCAACATATGTAGATGCAAAATCATGAAGAAATGCGAGAACGTACAATCTTTCACAAAGTTCAACCTATTTTTAGCAATTAAATGCACATAAGATGTTCTTGATCTCACGTATTTGTTGTAGAAGCTTTTGACTCTTAAATCCAACAAAAGTTACAAAAACAACCCATTTGTCGCCCCAAAAAGGAAAGCATGTAAAAAGTTTACGTTTCCTAACATACAAAGCTAGCTCCAACCACCTACATATGCACTCAACTTTGCACAAATGCAAAAATATGCTGAGGAATTTACAAAAAATGCAATGAAATTTGTGGAAGGATATGTAGAAACCTTGTAGGATGTTTGTAGATTCCTTGTAATCAATGCTACTATTATCTTCTCCATGCTAGCAAAAACTAGTTGCATTTTGTGAATTTCTTAAAATTTTTGCTCAAAAGTGCTTCTAGATTGTTGTGATACCATGTTTGGATAGCAGGTTGCATGGAAGAATAAGGGCTTATATGATAGAACTCTTATAACTAGAGATTGATAGCTTACTAAACATGCATGAGAAGTACATATATTGACAAGGCTTTCCAAACATTCAGAGTGATAGAATACTAAACGTATGTGAGAAGAAGTATAGACATTCACAAGACCTTACAAAGTCATGTAAAGTTTACTAATTGACATTAACATCTAACAAATATGCCATAATGATTGATGATCACATTGAAAAATCAATTGACATGTAGTTTATTGGGAAAAGCTAAGTAGCCAACCTAAAGTAGTTGATGCTGCTGCTAATGACATAAAGAAAGGAGGCTTCAAGAAATGGGACACGCCAAGTATAGAAGAGAGTTTAAGGTAACAACACACTGCGAGTATGACTTGTAACTTCACTTGTCTCTAGGGGTTGAAATCCTTTGGGCTTTGCAACATTTGACAACTATCCATGAACTAATAGATTAATTGTAGCTACATATATTAGTATTGGCTTGTGGTTGTGAGGCTACCTATATTCATAAATGCCATGTATATTTCTTTTAATTAAAGTAGACTTTACAATTTTCATAGCATGCTTGACTTCTCATTCGTCAAATATTGTTCTCTTTATTTCATTATTTTATTGTTTTCTTCTAATCATTGTGTACATCATGTTATGACAATGGTCATTTTGGGAATTACGGGTCAGAGCAAGACCGATAATGGACAAGATAGTGTGTTCATTAGTCGGGGGTCCGTGGGAGTCACCATGGTAGTTAGGCTTGCTCGAACAGGCTTGAGGTCGCATGGTTATACATGTGTGGTGCACAAGGGATTTGCTATGTTTGGCTAGATTGCTCAGATTAGTGTGGGGTGGCCAAGATTACCCTGGAGTTCCTATGTGGTTAGTGGCATGCTCATCATTCTCCTCTGTTATCAGTGGCCTTACATTGCTAGCAGAGTAGTAGATCATGTTGCTATGCTTCCATGCTATTCCAACCTATTGCTATCATGACTAGGAAGATTTGTTGCATTGCTTGCTGCCTTCACGAGACAGAGAGGATGCCCGAAAGAGGGATGATTAGCCATCTTCTAGCAGTCAAATTTTGTCAAAAAATGTAGAGCTTGAAGTCCCATACAACTTTCCTAAAAAAAGGTGGTCAAAATTTAGCCTGTAGCATGGGACATTTACGACGCACTACTTGGAGGTATATAAAGATTGCATCTCACAGGGAATTGAAAGAAAAGGCCAAGGAAAAGTCCAAGGATATCATGAATATATTGTTAGAGAAATCTTGTAGATTTTTAACCTATTGCAGTTCTCAGGTGCTTCTACTAGCCATCACCCAACTTTTGGTGGTTGCTTTTTGACATTTGTGGCACATTTTGCCCTAGAACAGGTTATTAGAAGTTTGTTTTTACTAATTTTTTCCCATTATTATATCAGGTTGCCTTAACTCGCTTAGTCATTTATTTCTTGATTTGAGCAAGGGAGGGTCTATATTATCCATCTACAAGTAAAAACAAGCTTCTACAGATAGTATCTTGTCATCGAAGGTCCTCCCAACTTTTGATGGTTGCCTTTTGACATTTGTGGCACGTTTTGGATTTCCTATAGCCAATGGGTGTCCCATTTGCCCTAGTACATGTTGTTAGAAGTTTGCTTTTACTTCTTTTGGCCCATATATCAGGTTGCCTTGACTCTCTTAGTCGTTTGTTGCTTGATTTGAGCAAGGGAGGGTCTATATTATCCATCTACGAGTAAAAACAATCTTCTAGAGTTAGTATCTAGTCATCGACAGGTCTTTTACAATTAGTATCTAGTCATAAAAAGGTCTTCTACAAGCTCCAAAAAGAAAAAATGACTTGCTGTTTATAGAGGTTTGTTGTTTGAAAAGTTTCCAATCATCTATTCATTGCAAATTTCCACTCTCAACGATCATGGTTTACTTTGACCTATAGTAGTACGGCTAGAAAGTTGAACCTTCGTGATTGCGGAGTCATCCCTAACTCAAGATGGTTTCTTGATTTGTGGAAGAGAATTCTAGATGTTGAAGTTCTAATTGGTTTTTGCTTCTATTATTTTTATTTCCATACATTACTTATTTTTATTCCCCTGCACTTATTTACCATGGAGGAGTCCGGTGTATTTGATGTTGATTCTATGGATACTCTGGTTGTCCATCCGGAGGTGCTTGTGACTATGGTTTAGGCTATGGATATGTTCTTGGAGTTACATTATGATTTCATGCAGCTTGATGATAATTTAGTTTCCATGCTAAATTCACAAAATTGGAAACGTGTCATGCAAGTCTAGAGGTCCAAGTTGATAATGTACTACAGATGGAGTAAAATCAAATGGTGCAGATGGAGTGGGACCAAACAAAAGAGGAGGAGCCTGTTCGAGTCGAATGATACAGGGTCTCTGATCCCACAGATGAGAGCATTCAATTAGACAATTCAGAGTCCATATCACGATTAGAGAGTGAGGGTCTAAATAAAGAGTTTCTACTTTAGCAATTTGGATAAATGTGTCTGTGTGTCATGAGTACTCTGGAACATCTACTTGTACACGACATCTGCCTTGGCTTGACCAAAACCACTACTATCTAGAAAGCTCCTTGCAAATTGTTTGTCCAAGCAGTAAACTTAAATCTTGGTGCTCCTCAAAGGACGTCAGACGTTCAAACTTCTACGACCATGGTGATGGAGCATCTGATAAAGGGGGAAAGGGAGTATAGAAGGACGCACCCACACCACTCCGCCATCTGCATTTGTATCAGGATTCTATGGAGTCACGCTTCGGCACATCTCTAGGACTAAGGCACATTGCCAGCATTGGATCTATGTGTTCCATTCCCTTTGCATTTTGTCTTGCAGAGGTGCCAAGAGGTAGAACATCTGATCAACATTCACTAACATACTTTTCGGAACTATTGCTAGAAAATGTGCTAACCCATCTGAGGTCCATCATCCCTACAACTCTGCAATATATGTCTGGTGTCTCTGTTCGTGAAGATTGTGGGCGTTCTCCGCAATAAGCTCTGCATCCCTCACTTTGGCTTCAAATGTCCGGAGGTGAGATTCCAACTGTTGTGCATGCTCTATCTGCCCATTGGTCAGTCAAATCAAGCAAAATTCACCACAAACCTCCAACTGGCTAGGCTTCGGTGCAGAAGTAGGTGGCCTCCATGGAATAGCCAGTTTGTTGATGTTTGTCATAGTCAAGATTATCAAAGTAGTAGGGAGGAAGCACAAAACCTGGGAAGTAACAATAGATTTTCCCTCTTCTATACTTGTTTACTGGCGATACCGATTGCAAAATTTTATCCCTCCAACTATCGGAGAGAACTGCCAAAACCTGCCGAGCCTCCCCAAAAGAAAACTTGACACTGAGGCAGTAACTGTATCAAAAAGTGAATAATATACTTTAGTAGAACTGGTAAGAAAAAGGGAGCTTAGCACCTCTGCAAGGCTAGGCACTACTGCAAAACTAGTCACCACCTCTTAAGTGACCACCATGAGTGGGGTGCTTGACACTCCCAAACTTATCTGCACCAAACTCAGAGAGGGAAGGGAAGAAGATATGGGCATAAAAGCTGAGGTTGAAGGAGGGGAACTCAACATTGTCATTTCTGCTTGAGAAGAGCTCACCCCTCCACTGTTCCTCTTCCTCCTCTTCGCTGAAACAATTGCCCCTTCTCTAGGACCTTATGCACCAGCACTAGAATAGTTGTTGTGATCCGTATAGGGGAATCTTTGGCTCGTCTATCAGTGGAAACAAGATGTTAAGAACCTGGCCGACCTTCATGTGGATCAACTTTATCTTTGCCACTGTGTTTGTTGCTCACCTCTGCAGTCTTTTCTTTAGTTTGCACACCATGCAACTGGTTGGGTTTCTGCGAGCTTGATCACTCCCCTCATTTTCAAGGACATCGTGCACATCTTTGCTTGAAAGAATAAGGACTCGAGCACCCATTGGAATTCCTCCCTGATTACCACCCTATCATAGTTGTTGAGCCAATATTCCCCTCTAACAGGCAGTCCCAATTCTGCCTCCATGGCCACTCTTTTATACGATGGAATGTTTTGGCTTTCTCCATCCGTGGGAAGATAAAGGTGATCATATATTAGATTGAATGTCAGGGTCCTTGGACTACTCAGAGTGGTTGCTTGATCTCCCTCTATTAACTCTTTACATAGATGGCATGTGGGTGAAAGACGACTCGCGAAAGCAAAAAAGCAAGAAGGTGAGTGAAGGCGATGGACGAGGAGATGTGAACAAACTATGTCAACAATAAACAATAGCAAGGACATGAGTGGCAAGGACATGCATGGAAGCTGTCACAGAACTCGAGACAAAACTAACAGTTAAATCACCATCAAACCCACAAACATATAGAGCCTGCAAATTGAGATGGCTCTCCCAACTGAATCCAAGAAATGAGTATCTGTTGTCTTACTAGGAACGGGAATTGAAGGCACCTTTCATGATGGTACCATCATAACCAGAATCCATTCACCAAAAGAGAGAGTGCATGACCTTGGAGGTCTCCTAAATAAAACAATGTAGACCCACACTTGTCAAAAATCCAAAAAGTCCCAGACCATATCATTCAACTTTCTTGAAATTCTTCCCATTCGACTATTGAAAATCAAAATCAACTAACCCCTCTTGAAAATTTTCTTTTTAGAGGCCAAATCCACCCTCCTCTTCCTATGTGCCTCCACCACCTGTGTCAAATAATAACTCTCCATGTAGTCTTCCTCAAGTTGCTCCAACACACCAAGTCCGAACTCTAGCAAATCTTGTGGAAGGAGTTAGTCATCTACCGCAATGCAGAAACTAGGCACCACATATTTTAATGTTGAGATATCGTGCCATGTGCACATAGATTAAAGGCTAAGATATGGTATAGGAAAGAATTAAAGTAGCCACCCTAGGATGTGGACTACATGATGTGAAGATGTGGATCAAGGATACCCACAAGGAGAAATGTGGATAAGAGGATTCCACAGGTGTTGACTATTCTAAGGGAACTCTCTATATAAGAGGCCTATCATGTATTGTTGAATACACATTGTAAGAGATATAGATTTGCTATCTCCCTCTCATGTCTTATTCAGTGTGCTTTGATCCTCCTTAGTTCTTTCGCTAATCTTGTTTGCACTAGGCTTAGTGGTGATCATATATTGGATCTTTCACATGGTATCAGAGCATAGGTTGCCCACAAGCCTAGGTAGTTTAGAGTGAGTGGCACACTCTTGTCTTGATGTTAGGGAGAGTTTGTGAGATTATGTCCATGACATTTTGAGAGTCCATTAAAAGAGAGAGACCCGGGAGACTAAACCTTAAAACCTTAGCTAGCAACTAACTCCTGGATGTAACTTTCGACCCGTCGAGTAAGTGCTTGACTGCAATGAAGGACTAGAGATGGAGAGGGGAGTTTGTGGACAGCATGGAGGTAGTGCAACTACTTGGCTGCAACTTTTGACTCTTCTGCTACAACAGCAACCAGTAACTACGCCCACAATAGAGCGCCTCACGAAGGCTTTTCTACTCTATGACTCAGCCTCCAACAATGCCTCATAACCAACAGGTATCTTTATCTCCCACAACAACGAGAAACACCCATGAGGACCTTCAGCCACGGCTCATCCTCTACACCAGCTTTTTCAACACTTCCTTAGCTCCTCGCATCTAACTCCAACAGTGGCCTCTTTAGTGCCATCTTTGAAATGGCACATGCTCCATGGGTAGATCTACTACTTGGCTCACGGGAGGCTCTCCAAATAACGAGAAGCCCTGCAACACCAAAGTAAGCTCTCAGGTGGCAACTCAGTCTACAAACGGCAACTTATGCCTGGCTTCCAACAACTCCCAGTCTCTAAGCTCCTTCAGCGAGCAAAGGCCTCCAGCAAGCAGTGCGCCACGGCTCATATCAACGAGCTACTCCTGCAAATAGGCTACTAATAGCCGACTGAATGACTACACCAGGTCGCTTATGGATCATTGACAGCCCCAATAGTTATGCAGTCTACCTGCAAGCACCGCGATCGCTCCCATAAACTGTAGAGCAGAAATAGAAGCTCCAACAGAGTCTATGCCTCTCCAACTGAGCCATAGACTCCTGCTCAATGACAAACTCCATGCAAGCTGACTGACGGGCTTCTTCTCCATGCTACGTCTCCTCATTAGACGCGGAGGAAGTGAAGGCTACATCTAGAAAGCCCTTCTCTACATTACCTACTTCACCGACGGATTTTTCCACACCAACGACGCGGCTCCTCGCGACATCGTCTTTGTGCAGATCTATCCAGAAGCCCAAGGTTCAAACTTATAACACGTGGTAATTCCACATGGCAGGTAAGATTTAATCCGGGTTAAGTGAAGGAGACCGGGGTTGAGAGGTTGGTCAGTTTCTTGCCACATGGCAGATCAAAAGAAACCATAGTTAAGTTAACTCATGAGCAATAACCATGGTTAGGGGTAAGATTAGTTAAGTGCCACCTAAGCACATAGCCCCTATTAAGTTAGCCACAAAGTGCTTCCCACGATCGTTGACCAACTCGATGGTTTATCCAAAGTGGCAAAATAGATCTTTGTAAAGGCACTTGCCTATTGATCTTGCGATATTATCCTACAAAGCCCATGCTTCGATCCATTTGGTGCAATAGTCTATTACAGCCAGTACACAGCAGTTATTGGTTCTTGTGGCAACTGTGAAGAACCAGCCTTCTCAAGAATGCAAATGTGTGCAATGCATGTGGAATTCGAATGCCAATTGGCCCTCCAATGGGGGAGAGTGCCCTCGTGAGAGTACTTGTTTCTATTTCAACCTACATGCAAGTTGTCTGAAAGATGGCGAATGAATGCAAGGTGAATGAAGAATGCTATGTGAGATTTACAATGAAAGGTGATACCCTTTCATTAATGTCCCTTGAGATCACTCATGTTCCATCTTCCCATTTACACCTATCCTTATCCTATGACCCATGCATCTACCATTCAATGCACCTTAATGCACCCTTCCCTTCCTATTGCCCCTAGGACCTAAACACGTGTGTGCACATTTTTATTAATAGAATAAGTGTCACATGTCCAAATTCGATGCCGTCTGAAGCAGTGGCTCTAGCTTGACTAGTCCTTTCTACTCAGATGATCCACCACCATAACAAATCAGTTGGTGTCCATCATAAATACAAATACATGTTACACCATTGGCTTATAAGATATAATAATGTTTTAAAGTCTACTAATCACGGATTAGTGATTTCTCTTGTCATGACACTCCCTCCTACTTAAATGGGCAAAAGTCCTCTTCTAGATCCTCCCTTGTCTAATTCTCTTACGTACGCTTTTCTCTTTTACTTTTGCATATGCATCTCCTTTTCATAATCTGCAAATAATCTTATCTTGGTAATACACGATCTCTTCTGAATCAAAACTTAAATCCCATCTTCCAATTCTGGTTCCTCTAGATTCTGAATATTTAAAATGTAGAAGGACCAGTGCAGTGCCTCTTCAATATCTCTTCATGCTCATAATCCTCTTTTAAATATGAAGCTGCTAAAATATCTTTATAGTAACCTACTCAATAAGTTAAAACATATTCTCAACAAACTGATTAGTATTAAAACGATTCTCTCACCCAAATGTTTCATTGAACTAGGTGGACCTTGGCTATAGATGATCTTCTTAATCTATAGAGACTATAGATCATCACTTTCTTTCTCCAAATCTACTATTTCAGCCCTGTTCATCCTATCAGATGCTCTACACAGAGGATAAAAATATTTATTCTCTGTCCATACTCTACAATGAATATGCCTACTCTCTATTCAGTTCACACATCCATACACCAGTGTTGGCTGAATGGATAGCATTTACTCTTGGTTCTATGTTCACTATAGAGTCCTGGGATAAGGAGGTAGAAGCCTCACCCTCTTGCTTGAATGATTTGCCTCTCCCTTTTATAGAATTGATTTTGGCAATTTTGGCTAATAGAGTAGGACATTTAGGCTATGGATGCCTTGGTTTATGTTTCTTACATCCAAAACATTTACCCTCCTTAATTAGATTTTTCTTCTCATCATCACTCATGAAAGGAAATTGTATCCATCCAAGACGTGATTGGCTATTAACATTTTGTACAATAGCTTTCTTTTTTCTTTGTTGAAAGGCTTTCGAGGTTTCAATTTCCTCTTAGCAATCTCAACCAATTTAGTGAGGTCTTTCAAGGTAGTTGGGTTGAACATTTCAACCTCATACCTCACTTTTGAGGTTAGGGCTGCTAAATACATCTTCTTTTTATCATCCTCACTCTTCTCAGGTAACTCTAAAGAGAGTTTCTAGAACCTAGCTATAAATTCAGCGTTACTCTCGTTTTCGAATTGCTTGAACCTTTCCTCATGCCTTGAAGGCATGAAAGTGGCCTTCAGCTGCTCTACAAATTTGGACCATTGAAGAATAGGCTCTTTTCCCATTTGTGATAAGGACCACCACATCAAAGCATTCTTCTATAGATGCAGTGTGGCAAGAACAAGCTTCTCGTGGTCAGTCTTATCTTGATGGGCAAAATATAGCTCAAAATGGCGAATCCAATTGAGGATTTTATCCGCCTCTCTTACTCCATTATACTTTGGGAAATCTATTCTCTCTCAGGGTTGGAATTGAGCTCTCTTTGAGGGGGTACTTAAATCGTCATCCCCAAAATTTAGCACTCTCTTAGTCCCTAATTTTGTCATAATCGACTCGTCAATCATATGACTAAGCTGAGAAACCAGCTTTTCAACAGGGAACTCCTCTCTTCCTCTTGCACTTGGGTTATAATCCATGTGTACGGGATTTTGAGCTAAAGGTGTAAACTTAGCACCTTGTTCTTGGATGGACTCGTTTCTCCCTTCATTTCTGAAGGAAAACTCCCTATCAAGAGATTCTTGAAGGAGAGATGAAGGTAATTCTATATGGGGGTTATCATACGCAATATGTGTGTAACTCTCATCTACACTATCCTCTTCAGGAGGAGATGATAATGTTCTCTCCCTATCTCCTTCTGGTAGTGGAGGAAAAAGGACAAGTTCATTATTAAATATCCCTTCTCCGTTCATTCTTTCCTTTTAGTAATACAAGAGAGAAGATTTCTTGTTGTAATTTCAGAAAAGGGGTTTGTTTTATAGCAAAAGTAATTTAGTGTTGTAGAGTTCGTGGTACTTATCCGACTCCCCCTTCGCTTGTGTCGAAAAACCACTTCAATTGACCTCTTATTCCTTCTCTTTTAGCATTTATTCCTTGTTTTTATGCTGTAAACTGGTACACTCTGTTTGGATTACTTGTTTTGAGCAGATTGGTGCTCTAGATACCATTATAGGGGGTACTTGATGGGTGGATCACCCCCTTAAAATCTTGTTTCAATCCGACTTTCCGTTGGTGAGAACGGGGGGGTCTCTTTTCCTCACGGTTTAAGGGTTTTAAGGGTCTATTTGCACGGGGGAGTCACCCTGTTCCCCATCCAAAGACCAAAAAAATCAGAGAAACCCCTTGCTTCGAAGGTTCCAAATTATAGCCATTTTTGTAACCAAAATTCGGTGTCTTCTACAAAATCATACAAACCTTTCCTGCAACCTCGTTTTCCTGTTGGAATGTTTTGCAAGCCTTGGCCTTCACACAAGGTCCAATCAAATGACTGTTTTGCATACAGGCCACCATGTCCTCCTTCGCCCAGTATTGTTTCGTGACGCTGCTGCCCTACTTGCATGCGTCCCTCAAGTGCAAGTTTCCTTGCACTCCCCACCTTCACGTGAGCCTCTCTTCCCCGCAATCTTCTCGCACGCTCTCGTCTACTGCCCATGCCTCTGTTTTGCACGCTCTTCTTTTGTCCCAATCGTGGATTGTCACAGCTCTGATACCAAATGTGAAAAACCTGCCTTCTCAAGAATGCAAATATGTGCACTGCATGCAGAATTTAAATGCCAATTGGCCCTCCAATGGGGAAGAGTGTCCTCGTGAGAGTACTTGTTTCTATTTCGACCTACATGCAAGTTGTGTGAGAGATGGCGGATGAATGCAAGGTGAATGAAGAATGCTACGTGAGATTTACAATGAAAGGTAATACCCTTTCATTAATGTCCCTTGAGAACACTCAAGTTCCATCTTCCCGTTTCCACCTACCCTTATCCTATGACCCATGCATCTACCATTCAATGCACCTTAATGCACCCTTCCCTTACTATTGCCCCTAGGACCTAGATATGTGTGTGGCCTTAATGCACCCTTCCCTTCCTATTGCCCTCTAGGACCTAGACACATGTGTGCGCATTTTTATTAATAGAATAAGTTTCACATGTTCAAATTCGATGCCGTCTGAAGCAATGTCTCCAGCTTGACTGGTCCTATCTACTCAGATGATCCACCGCCATAACAAATCGGTTGGTGTCCATCATAAATACAAATACATGTTACACCATTGGCGTATAATATATAATAATGTTTTAAAGTCTACTAATCACGGATTAGTGATTTCTCTTGTCATGACAGTAACTACAGGTTTGAATGGACCCATGAAATCCAATCCCCATTTCTAGAATGGTCCACGAGATAACACCGATTGCCTCAGCATCTGATCCTCATCAAATGGTTGGCCCAATCTTTGGCACACATCGCACCACTATGTGAATCTTTAGGTGCCCTTATGCAGCATTGATCACCACAATCTAGCCTGCAGCACCTTCTTTGCTATAATTTCTCCTGCAAAGTGACATACTGCCACTCCTCCATGTTCTTTAGTGAGAAATGAATATTGTTTGTGCATAACGACACATCAGAGCAGCACATCCGCCGTCAAGTGTTGGTGGTAAGAGTTGACCAACAACTACCTCAAATCCGCTGCTCCGCAAAGCCAACCTCTTGCGCTAATCCCTTATTTTCATTGTTTTGATTGTACTTGAGTAGTAGAAGTCAGTCATGGAGCTCATGAGTGTCCTTATACTTTGCATTTAGAATGATGACTATGTGATTCTCTTTGACCATGATTGATGAGTACTTGAATTGTAAACATGACTAAGCCCGAGCAAGTAGAGAAGTTTGATGGAACTAGTTTCCATACTTGGCAAACAAAAGCTAAGTTTGTGCTTATGAAAAAGGGGATATGGAATGTTGTGAATGGAAAGGAAAAGAAGCCTACAAAAGAAGAAGCTAATTGGTTGATCAAAGACAAGAAGGCTCTTGCTATCATTGCTTTGGGATTAAGTGACTCATACATTCACCACATTGATGGCTTTGAAACTTCACATGAAGCTTGGGATACCATGACCATGGAGTTTCTAGATGGACCTGCTCCATGTTGCTACCTATAGCATTTGCCATGAAGACCGCACTAAGCTCCACATTGGGAAACTCATCTTCTAGGTCGGTTGCGGGCTCTCTAGACTCTAATCATGACAAATAACCCACTACCACATGTTGTGATCTTGGCCGATGCACCACTTCAAAACCAAACTCTTGCAGAAGTAGCATCCAACATGCCAGTCAGCTGGTAAGATTCTGCTGCTTGACCAGATAGAGCAATGTAGAGTAGTCCACATGGAACATGAATTGGCAACCCAAGAGAGAGTGGTGGAATATTTTCATTGAAAAGATCATCGCCAAGCCCTCACGTTCTATCACTAAGTAGTTCTTCTCCACTACAGAGAGTTTTTGGAGTGGCTTAATAGACGTGCCGGTACCAACGCACCATCTCTTCTTGCATCATAAAGAGCTGCCTAATGCCTTATCAAAAGCATCCACAAAGACATGGAACATTTGGTCCCAATTCAAAAGTACAAGATTTGGTGCCTTGGATAGTTGGACTTTGAGTTGGTAGTAGGATTTATCACATTCTTTTGACAAAAATAAAGGCCTTCGGCTCTACATGTGCCAAAGAATTTAACAAAAGGGCCATGTGAGCTAGGAACCACAGGTGTCGTCCGTGCTAGCAGATTTGGCCTAGGAACGTGAGCACTCCTTTGGGCTTGTCGGTGCAGGTGCTTGCGTGATCGCTGCCACCTTCTCAAAGTCTACCACGATGCTCTCCGCACTAATGACATGTCCCAGCAAGCAGCCACAAATCCACATTTCATCGAATTGAGACTAAAGGAGACTTCCTGACAGTGTTCAAAACACAACTGCAAGTGTTCCAAGTGATTCACCTGTTCTCCGAACACACTTTGGTCATCAAGAAATATCCACATGAACTTCATCGACAAAGTATGGCTCGAAAGTCTCCTGCATGGCTCTTTGAAATATGGATGGGGCGTTCCACAACCCAAGCCATATCATTGTACACACATACTACACACATACACTCCCCATGCAGTAATGAAAGTTGTTTTCGGTCGCGGTCTTCTAGTGCCATCGTGAATTGGTTGTATCCACTCTACCCATCCAAAACTAAGTAGACCTCATGCCCTGCCACATCATCTAAGATCGAGTCCATGTATGGTAGTGGCAATGGGTCTGGCATTGTTGCAGCATTCAACTTTCTATAGTCCATACAAGTCCGCAACTTCTTGTTCTTTTTGGGCACAATGATGATCGAGGAGATCCACTCTACATTCTCAATTAGCATGATGAACCCCACCTAAAGAAGGTGTTCCAATTCCGCCTTGACTTGTTTCACCACATGCGGGTTCATTCTGTATCATTGCATCTTGGTAGATGTGGCATCCTTCTCGAGGTTTACTCGATGTTGATAGAACTTTGGGTTGAGGCCCCGCATATCGAAATAGTCCCACACGAACACATTTGCCAATTCGATCAATAGATGACCAATACAACTGGAATTTCCTCATCTAGCAGAGTGCTAATCTTGATTGGTTTGGAGCTCCCATTGACTCCCAGAAAGACTATGTCGAGGACGTTCTCCTAGACACATGTGACTCCATTCATGCATTCCTTGAACTCTCTCTCTTGCTCAAACACATCTTGTAAATCCAAATCAGCCATGAGATGGGATCATTGATCGACACTAGTTGCGGTATAGGATTTGCCATTCTTGTAAAATGTTCTAGTAGCATGTACCACATGGAAATCTCTTCCACATCCACTATGGATAGAGGTGTGAGATCCAGATTGTGGCCTGCAGGAACTCCTCTTCCTCATCGTTATCATGTTTTTCCACCATGTTGATAGTCTCCGCCAACACAAGTCACACTACTCCGTCCACACCCATTGTAGTCCCATTGGAATGCGGACTTTTTTCTTTCATCTGTGCAATGACAATGTGTTGAGCTCCCAATTTTGCTTGACTCTGGCTTGCTAAAGCCAAGGTCTACCCAATAAAGAAATATATTTCGAACTAGGTGCCTCCATGTTGAGTACCACAAAAGAGACTACAAAGAAAATCCCCGTAACCTCCATCACCACGGCTTTAAGAATACCCAGTGGCCTCCCCCATGTCGCTAATCAACCATCCACACTAGAAATGGTGCTGGCTCCCATTCAGTACATCCCATCTCCTTGCAGGTCTTCAATGTGACGATATTTACTACAGACAAACCATCGATCAACACTTGTGAGAAACATTGACCTTGTGCTTTTGCGGCGGATATGACCAAATTCCACATGTCAATGAGTGGGACCGCTAGGGACGAGACTTGATGCGGCTTGAAATACATCCACCTTTAGTACTACAGTCTCACCCGTTAGTGATTGAATCAATAAGCACCTGAGAGAAATTTGAATCGACGCGTCCCAAAACGTCAAAAGGTATTCAGCTCCTAATTCATTGAACCTTGCGGCATCCATCACCAGTTGCTCTGTCACATCCAATTTGCAGATTGGTGCTGACGTCAAGGTGGCCTGTGGAGACTAGGATCCTTCCCCAATATGCACTAGTCCCTTTAATGCTTTATACTTTGACATCTTCGCAAATTGTACCTTGTGGATTGTCTCCGCAATTGGTTTCGATACTAGTGCTATGTTCGATGGAGCTACTTCCTTGTCCTAGTCCACCACTTGTCGTTGCACCACTTCTTGAACTGGTCACTAGAGTAGTGCGGTCTTCTTTGCAACTGAACCCCACACCACTTTTTGAGATCTCGTCACGACTCTTGATCTCTAGTGTGACTTCCAGGTCTTTGTCCACAATCTGGACCATAGAGATACTCGACATTTTTTTGGCCATCTTTGGCCTTTCCACCTTCTATCAATCGTACTCTTGAGCTTCCAGGCATTCATTCCACCAATGTCCCTCTCCCAAGCGGTAGAACAAGCAATTCTTTGATCGATTGCCGCCGCAACTACCACCTCCTCGTCCGCGGCCATGACCTCCACCGCTACCACCTCTAGATGGAGAGTGCTCTTGAGGCTCCACTGTCCATTGTAATGAAGTTTGTTGTTGTGTGCATATTTTCCATACAGATTGCACACCATTTTTCATTCAAAGCACATTCAGTCGCCAAATGGCCAAGATTCCAACAATTGATGCCAGAGTTCCATCCTTCCTTTCCCCAGGGAGTGTCCTCTGGATGCCGCAAAGCTCCCTTTTCCTCCCTTGGAAGTCTTCTTGGGCTTCTTCTCTTCCTCAGCTCGTGACTCCTCACTATTGTCTTCATTGGAACTCTCATCCAAGCTCTCTTCTTTGGACTCTTCATCACTCGCTTTGTGCTTCTTTTTTAGATCTCTTTTCTATTTTACCTTTTCCTTTAGAGGACTTGTTATGTTTAGTCGTTCGTCCTTGAAGTGCTTCGCCCACACGGATCACTTGCGCCACCACATCATTTAGCGGCATGGTTACTTTATCTGCTATTGCCACCACCGTTTGCACATCTTTTGCCAGTCCAACAATGAAGTATCCATTCAAGCACTTCTGCTGGCAGGTTGCTGGGCTACAGGGACTTGTTGCAAGAGTTGTAATAATTGAGCCACACAGAATTTGTAATTCTTCCAGAGTCTGCGAAATCATTCTCTCTTTACGAAACCGCCTCAAGAGTGTGATTCTAAAAGCATTGTAGGATGCAAGGTAGTCTAAAGAGTACTTTACCAGCCATTGTGATGCCTTCCTCCCCAGGGTTGACTCAAATATAGCATCCTCTTGCATACATCCAACACTCTCGGCATGTTGCAGAAACTTGGTATATGTGACATTCGCTACCGCCGCCATTGGAACTACAATTGCAACCATAGCCGCAGCTAGTCTGCCACATGCTGTTGAAGATTACAGATTTTGGAATAGTCCTCTTGCCGTCGACCATGCTTGCCTCATAATGGGTGAGGAACGTTCACCCAGTATCCTCTGCCCAGCAAGAATGGGACACAGATCAGAAACAGAACTGGAATGTTGTCTTGCGCTGCCCGGAGTGATCTCACAACTTCTTGTGGGATTCTCCAGCTCCTACTAGGCATCACCATGCTCCAGCGTGCTTCCAACTAGGTTCTTTGGCTCTTGCTGGCCATCTCCCTATTCGAGGGGATCTCCACCAGTGGAAATGTACCTTCTAGGCTATGAGGTTGTCGCGTTGTTGGAACCATTGGTTCCAGAGGTCCTTGCAACCGTGTTTGCATGCATACTTCTATTCATATCTGGCAGAAGACCTAACCAACATTGGATTTCTACATGCAAGTGCCAAATCTGCCGAACACATGCTGGACAGGAAAAAATCCTCAAACAAAGCGATTGGTCTTGATGGAAAACATCTCAGCTTGCACGTCACGGATCACCTATCGCTTGTGGGAGATGCTCCCTTGAATCTCCTACCACGAAAATCGGAGGTCTCGATAGATATCGGGGGCATTGACGAGTCTACATGGGAATACACACACACCCCCCACATGTGCAAGATTGAGAATATTTTGGTCACCAATGTGTAACACCGTTATATATTGGATAGAGACAATACAGGAAACATAGTCATGCAACTAAGGGAATACACAAAGAATAGACAAAAGGTGACAAACACGACTTTGTGAATTGTGATGCATGAATAGATTGATTCTTTTAATCAAAGACATGGGTCTCATGAATACAAGAGTCTGGTTACAACCGTCATACCCGCCCATGGCAATTGCGGGTACTTGCACCCCGCACTACATCCGTGTATTATCTTAATTAATGCCTTAATAGTGGAAGTGTGAAGTGTTACTTTTGCATTCATAAATGGTTAAGGGGGGGTGTTAGTTTTGTGTGCTTATTATGTGACTCTATGGAAGGGTAAAATAAGACGAGAGGGAAGGAAAGGGGGGGAAGGGGCGGGGGGCTTGTCGAGGGCTCTTTTAGTAAAACTTGTGCACATAAATAGGATAATGGAGATGGGTGAGAGAGTGTCTATGTGGGGGCAAGTGGGCAAGGGGGAGGGGAAGGGGGGTAATTGAGTGACATAAGCAATGAATGTTGGAGGTGGTGGACTCATCCCTCATTGGCATTGGAGCATGGTTCATTTGAGGGGGCCGCACCCATTTGACATGTAATTTGATGGGAGAAATCCCATAATCATATGTGTGTATTGGGAGGCATTGGATATAAAGGCCTCATTTGCCCACTATCTCTCATCCCTCCCAAGATCTTATGGGAGGAGAGAGGGGCATTGCATGGCTAGGGCACAGGGCTTGGGAGCCCTCATACTCGCTGCACACATTACACACTCTGTGCACTTACATGGTATCAGAGCACACTACTCTTTGCGAACCTATGCAATCACGAGTTACTGCGCTAACAACACATGGCGGCTCTAGTAGATTATCGAGATTGTTTGGTGGTGGAGTTGGCACGACTCGTGGCAAAATTTAGGTGTCCTTGTACCTAGATTTTGGCAACAACTCCTACTCCTTCACATGCATGTTACCTCATGTGGGCTTTGGCGGCTAGCTACCCATGGCATATGGTCTTTTTTTTATCAATGCAAACTCTGGGTGCCTGTACCCCGTGTGGTTTGTCTCGCGTGGTCTTGTTTGGTTTGACCAACCTCAATTTGGTTGTGAAATGACTTTGTTTGATCAACTGCACTTCGGGGTTTGTCCACAGAGGAGTGTTGGAGGTGGTGGCCTCACCCCTAATTGGCTTTGGAGCATGGTTCATTAGAGGGGGGCGGTGCTCATTTGACACTTGGATTTGATAAGGGCAATCCCATAATCATGTGTGTATTGGGGGGGACTTGGATATAAAGGCCTCATTTGCTCCCTCTCTCATCCCTCCCGATATTTTTTGGGAGAGGAGAGGAGCATTGTATGGCTAGGGGCTTGGGACCCCCCCATACCCGATGCACACGTGGCGTGCTCTGCGTGTCTACAATGAGGTCATTTCCTATGCCACATGTCCCTCACCTATGAGTCTAAATGAGTTAAAATATAAGGCTTATGCCTACAATGTAGGCCATGTAGTGAATGCCATGTGCCCCCAAAATCATGTCGAGGGTGTAGGCTCCCCATCCCGCCCCATAGCCATGCTTAGAGCTCCATAGCCTCTCAAAAAGCCCAAGGAGGACATGACTATGGAGGACTCAAGGATTTTCTATACTCTCGTATGTCTGTTAGTAGTGCACCACTTTGTATTACACGAGGCCACCTCCAACAACCCTTGTGGACGAACCCCAAAGCACCGTTAAATGTGATGGCCAAATCAAACGCTAGCACAAAAACCAAGGTGAGTGGACAAACTGCATGGTGGTCAACAAACCAAAGCTAGCATCAAAATCCACATCCACCAAATGTAGACAACCAGTCGGTGGTGCATGCAATCGCTACACTAGAAAGTTGCATTGAAAATTTTATTACATTCACAACATTCCATGCCGAAGTCACACTTAATGCTTGAATTGCAATAGCTTCATAGCATGCACCTATCTTGTCCAAAGAGGCTCTACTACCACATGTCAACATCACAAGCGATAGTGCCAAAATAGGCTTTGATACCACTATAGGCCATGCAATGAATGCCATGTGTCCTCGGAATCACACCATGTGTCAAATCCCTAGGTCTAAAAATCAGCAAAAAAAAAAATTGCTATTTGTGTGTGAGCGCGCTTGGGTGCGCTATATATATGTGTGTGGGGGGGGAGAGAGAGAGAGAGAGAGAGAGAGAGAGAGAGAGAGAGAGAGAGAGAGTCTGTAGCAAATTATTACTTTTACAACAAAAAAAAGTGTAGCGAATTATGAAGCCATACTATCTTTCAATTTCAACTTCAAATAAATTAGTACTGTAGCTTATTCATTATGAAGGAGAATATAAAGTGCCCTTAATCAAGCAAAACTAACTTCCAAATGTAATGAGAAGTAGTTCAGCTAACACATTACATTGTATTTCAGGTACATCACCTCCAAACGGCTACGTATTGATATACAATTTTCCAAAATTTTGACCAAGGACAGTACTCTTGTCTCATTCCCCTTACCTCTAGACAGATTGATGATTTTTCAAAATTTCGACCTGAGGACAGTTCTCTTACCTCATTCCTCTCCTATGGAAGACTTTAAGCCATCACATCTGCACATTACGTTTTTACTGATATTAACGTGATTCTTCTCTCGATGCCAGGAAGTCAACATCTTTGAACCGTAACAAATGTAAGTATTCTACGCCATGCTCAATTTCAGAATGTGTAAATAAGTGCAATATATTGGGCTTCATTGAGGCCCATTTGACCAAATGGGCCCCAAAATAAACCACTTAGTAAACCCAAAACTGGAATTCCTTATCGTAAGTTGCATTGCTTAAAGACTACCATCAGCTTTTGAACGTGGCTGCTTGTTCATGGCCATGCATCACATTTCGTAAGATGTTTGCTAGCTGGTGTGTAAGGCAGAGAATAAAAAGTATTACTGGAGCAGTCATTTGACATACTGCACTAGTGCAATAGGCTAATGGCACCTTATGGCTTGCTTGGCTTAGTCGAAGATGAAAAAAACTTCCAATGTTTTACCTCGATCACACATGCCTCAACACCTTAAGACGTGGACTCTTGGTTTGCAGGTAAGTAGACTCCTTCAGCTGCTATCCATAAATTGTCAGCTGTTCGCTTTTTGACACCGCATACCTGCATTAGACAACAGATATGCAGGCATTATGTGGCTTATCCAGGAGAAGATACATGTACAAGAAGGATGTTTGGATACAGACATAATATCAAAAAGAATAAAAGCATGCCATCTTCATGCGGAAGCTCCATCCAACATTATCCATCATACCTCCTGTTGACCAACTGCTATTCTCGCATACTTCTTGTCATGGCTGTGAAGAAAACCCCCCGTGTCAACATGATGAAATCTGACCTTCTGATCCCTGGTCCAAACCTTGCCCTTGCCTTCAATCTCCAACCTAGTTTGAGTAAATATATGTGAGATTACCATTCAAAACAGCAGAACATGCCACTTGCACTCTCTTGAATGAGACATTGACTTGAGTCCAAGGCAGCTAAATGTTCAAAAAGAAAGCTACAATCAGAACACAAGAGAAAAGGTTGCATACATCCAAAGGTCCCCCGTATCGGTTTTCTGCTCTCCACCAAAGCAGCTCACCTGATACATATTTAACAACCCCGTAAATCGGACAAGCAAACTACCTTAACTTTCAAGGAGAGCATGAAAGAGGCAAAATGGGCATCCCCGCAAACTCCACTCATACTTTCTTACATTGATCAATCAAAGCCAACACATTTGCCAAAGAGCTACCTGTAAAAACATAATCAGGCATTCCATCCAGCAGAAAATACTAATGCATGCTTGCAGCTCTTCTGCTTCAAGTGCAAATTTGAGACCATGCGTGGCACCATAGATAGCCCACAGTGTGGATGCTGATGATATGTGAAAGGAAAAGTAAACTAGAGTTCCCAGGAAATACAAAGAGAAACCTCATCCTGGGAAATCTAAACATCATCTACAAGTCCTCAGTCGTAAAATGCCTTCCAACTTCCAACCTTTAAACAAATAAAGACAGAGACAGAGAGAAGATAAAGAACTGACATGAAATGATTGTACTAAAGCCCGCTCAAGTCCCTACAGGATCTACGTGACTGGAAACCACTACCACAGAGAGTACACAGAGAGCGAGAGAAGGGGGGGGGGGGGGGGAGGGGAGAGAGAGAGAGAGAGAGAGACTCAAAGGGGTGCTGGATACCAAGGCCTAGGGACTAGGCTGGACGTTTACACAAGAGGAAGAATGGGTGCCCCCCTCATCCTATGCCAGTTACTGACATGCAACCAACCACCTCTCAAGCTGAATCCAGATGGGAGAGGAGCCTCCCCTGTAAACCTACTTGTGGCCACAGGTGCAATACAACTTAAAGCTTTTCCCACGATATGTTCATATCTCTCTGCCCGCCCAACTACAAGCCCAGCCCTGAGACAATTTTAGACAGGAGGCAAAGAGACTCTGAAAAATCAGTATATCACATTGAAGAGCCCTGACATACGGATCACAGCCTTGGGTGTGAAATCCCAGTGATATTTTGCCTTTCAAGAATGATAAGGCATCGCAGTAGTTTTTACACATGTACTGAATCGTGTGTGTAAGCGTGCACATGTGTGTGTGCGCGCATACGCGAGTGCCAAGTTTCAAGAATTATCTTTCATGCCACTATGTTTAGCACAAAGATAGACTTGTGCATGCATGCATGCATGCGTGTGTCTCAGGACATTCATTTCCGTAGGATTTTCTGTGTCCTATTTACATAACCAACAACTTCAGAGCACTTGGTGCAGTCAAGAGGCTTAATAAGAACATAATGACTTTACTTCGCTCTAAATCTGTAAGTTTCAATTCAAGTGCCTGATCAACATGAGTCCAAAGCCAACATTTTTTAAAAATGCCAACAAAAATCACATACTAAGAAAACAATTGAATGTACAACTACAAAATCTAAATTACTTCATTTTAAATCACATTGCTCTTACCTTCCTAAAAGTAGTAACAAGAAACCCCTAACTTGACCTAATCCAATCTAACTAACACTAACCTAACACAACCCAACGAAAATAACCCACTATGGCTAACTAACCCTAAGTTAACTAACCGACACTAACCAAATACCCAACCTTAACCTTTATAAGGATGATAAAAATAGTCTTGGATCATGAAACTAGAATTAATCCTAACCATGAGCGCTTCAAATTAACAAGACCTAACACTATTCTTTGAAGGAAAGGAACACCTTCCTACAATATTTCACGACTTCTGTCTAACGACAAGTCGGGGACCTTCAAATACCATTTTCTTTTTAGTTCTTAGGTTTGTACTATTTTTGGAGGCTATTGGCTGCTTTGTTTTTTGAGGCTATTGGCTCTCACGTACCTGCTTTGTTTACTTGTGTTTGTCTTTTTGCTTGTGTTGGTGTTGGCCTTGGTGTGTTTGCGTTGGTTTAATTTTTTTTTCTTGGTTAATACCAGCATCAGTGTATCTTTTATCTTAATAACTAACCTAACTGAACTCTCTCTCTCTCTCTCTCTCTCCCTCCCTCTCTCTCTCTCTCTCTCTCATTTCATAGGGAGGCCGCCTTTCCTAGGGCCTTACCCTTGGCAATACAGTTCAGTGTGTTACCAAGCTGTAAATATTCCAAGTAGAGTACAAAGTTTACCATTTATTTGATAATAATTAAAGAGTTCTTCATTTGTGTTTAATTATCGTCAAACAGTTCTTTTAAGTGGTCAAAGCATTGACTTCGGTCAAAAAAACTTGGCTTTAGTCAAAGCCCCTTAATTATAGTCAAAGAGGGTTGACCTCGGTCAACCGGATAATGTTTGGCATGTGCTTTGACTTGCTTGGTGGGGACGCCCACAAAGACTATGATTAATCTAGAGATTATTCTTGCATGCAAAAGCTAACAGTTAATGGGTACCATGGTGGTGTGCTTCAATAACTTAGTGCAGGTACCAAGAGGGGTTAAAGTGGCCTATTTTTAAGAGCTAAGGCTGCTTACCAATAGAGGTCTACATCAGCATGTGACCTAGAGCTTAGAAGTCTCCACAGCTTTGACTTGCTTGGTGGGGACTCCCATGATTAATCTAGAGATTATTATTGCATGCAAAAGCTAATGGTTAATGGGTGCCATGGTGGTGTGCTTCGATAACTTATTGCAGGTACCAAGAGGGGTTAAAGTGGTCTATTTTTAAGGGCTAAGGCTGCTTACCAATAGAGTTCTACATCAGCATGTGAACTAGAGCTTAGAAGTCTCCAATCTTTTTGGCATGTAATTAGAGATAGCTAGAAAAATGACACATGGCACTTGCCATGAGAAGGGAGCTGGTCTACCATTGTATTCTGTTTATTCTCACGTTTGAAATTCAGCCTGTGAGCTGCAGACCTGGAACTCTGTAAATCTTTCATTGTGAAATAAAGAACCCATGGGGGCTCCAGGCCAATTTTGGCCTGGGCCCGTGTGTGCCCGTGTGTGTGTGTGTGTGTGTGTGTGTGTGTCTCCGTGCGTGCGCGAGAGAGAGAGAGAGAGAGAGTTTATGAGAGAAAGTAAGAGAGAGGCTGAAGGAAATCGTGGTTGTATTCTCACGGACAAAATAACAGTTGACAGAATTGCTTTTTTCATATTATAGTGCCTCTTTCAGCTGGAAGGAAACCAATCTTGATCTGACAGAGATATACATAGCTCTAGCAATCAACTGAGACCTTTGCAGCTGCTTCTACAGGCTGAAATCGACTATATCGCCATGCCACCTTTAAACCTTCAAGACTGACACTCTCACTCTCTTTTTCTATATATCATGTCTTTTTCCTATTTTGTATGGAGGGCTTAAGGCGTGAGGCTGCAAGCATGAGTTTAAAGCTGAAATGGAAAGTTTAGACTTGTAAAAAAGATAGGCCAGCAAAGCATCTTTGCCTCCTTTGTCGACAGACACGTTGGTAGTTTCTGCCATATTTCCAACAAACACAGGTAACATAGACAACGAACAAGGGCAGGGGCAGGAGACAATGGGAGACTAAAGTGGTTAAAACAAGGAGGGATAGAAGCAACACACTGATGAGAAATGGAAGATGGACACAGAAAACATAGGGTTGATAAACTAACAGAAGCAAGACACCAAAATGAAGGACAAATGAGTAGACAAACAGGAACTAGATGCAAACAGAAAACAGAAGACAAAGGGCACCTGCAAGGTTCAAAAAAAAAGGGAGGTGTGTGTAGTGCGCTCAGTTGCATGAAAGAACAGAAAAAACACTTACTTGTCACTTAGAACAGAAAATAAAAGAAAGATTCTCCAGCTCAAAACCCTAGTCTTCTTAGAATCTTAAGCATCAATATTACAGCCATACATTCAACCAGACAAAATCAAGATTGAACAAAATCCTTCATTACAATGACGCAATAATACACACGACTCAATTGTATATGAAACCATCTTTTGTTGCATGAACGAAAATTTTACATACAATTATACACTAGTATGTGACATTTTGTACGGCCTGTATCTATACTACTACTGCATGTGATTTTGCTGATTAAAAAGGATATCGACTAGCAATTACACACTAGTATGTGACATTTTGTACGGCCTGTATCGATACTACTACTGCATGTGATTTTGCTGATTAAAAAGAATATCTACTAGCAATGGAACTAGATACGCTTTCAATATCAAGAATTTGTAAAAAGAACTGTAGCAGTAAAAATTACCTCTAAATTCCCTGAAATGGGTGATTGATGCAAATGACTATGCAACCACTTCCGTGTCCGCATATGCTGCAACCTGATGACTGAACCATCAGGAATTGTGTCACCTTGTTGAGCAGAGGAGTCTTCTGGACCTTTGACAATCTGGTCATCATAAGACCAAGATGTAAGATCTATTTTTGGATTGGATAGACAAGTACAACAGAAGTGAAACTGGAACAATAAGACTTCGAATGGAATCTATGGAGCATATTAAGGACTCCTGGACCTTTGATTATTCCAACTATATGTGGTTAACTGACATACAAAAAAACTCATCTTCTCAGTTGAGAACTTGTTTTTTCAGGCATAAAACCAATTGTTTTCCTAAGTGTTTCCTCTTATGTACGAAATAATATTTCCGTAGAAGCTCTCCAACGAACCATCGCGACCAGAGAAAGAGCGAGCTTGCAATTATTCGTACCCAGTAACTGTTGGAGTCCTCTACTCCTCCAAAACTGGTAACCGATTGCTGACCGCTGCCAGATCCATATGGTACATCGTGGGAATGCAACCTGAATTTGCTACGCTCATGCATCAGCTTCACTAAGCTTCCATAAGTGACCTGGACATAGAATTGAGTATAAATAGTAAAACAGAACACAAGTTTGCAAACACAAAAATTAAACTGCTTGGAAATGGCATCAGTAAATACGTTGATTCTCTGTGTGCCATCTTAGATTCTGTATGCAGCATATTCTCGATCGAATAAATGCCTTACTAGAGAGATTGCTCGGTAACAGGGTATAACGTTGTGTTCAATCAAAGCTTCCCAGAAAGCTGTTACTTCCCACATTGCTCATAACACAAGACCGGGAAATTACAA
The DNA here is from genome assembly GCF_047967505.1 of Dipteris shenzhenensis. Lineage (NCBI taxonomy): Eukaryota > Viridiplantae > Streptophyta > Polypodiopsida > Gleicheniales > Dipteridaceae > Dipteris > Dipteris shenzhenensis. Next base: position 18,217,979 of record NC_141628.1, read on the forward strand.
ACGTTCTTTGCTATGGAAGAAAGGATGGCAATTGCTTGAAAAAATCATATGGGCAATTGCATGAAAGAAACCTACCTCACTACCTTCCGCCGGAGCGGAGGTAGAGGCTGAGGAAGACAAATCAACGCGGAGGCCGACCCAAAGGAAAGCGAGGACGAACAAGAGGGCCATGGAGAGGGCTAAGAAGAGGAACCAGAAATTGGGGAGAGAGGGTTTTTTGTTGGGGCGAGGGGGAGGTTTGAGGGAGCGAGGAGGGAGGGGGGGGAAAGAGGAAGGGGATCGGGAGGCTCTGGAGCGGAGGGAAGGGGAGGAGAAAGCTCCGGGCTCCAGAGGAGCCGGGGGTCGGGGGGCCAGGACGACAGAAAAGGCAGATTAGGGCTTCAGAATACTACGATGGAGCAGAGGAGGCAACAGAACCACCATAGCCGTCGAGCTCTCAGAGCTTTTTTTTTTGAGAGAAGCTGATGATGAAGAAGAAGGTGATGACACATTTTTGTAAAGGACCATGAAGCCGTCTCTGCCAACACACATCGGCCAATCACCCGACTCCACGTCATCGTTCCTGCCACGTGCCTCCGTTTCATTCGATGCCGGCTTCAGTTCCTTTTTTTTCGCACGCACGGGGACTGTTTCAGTACGTGTGTGAGCCTCTCTCTCTCTAGACAGACTCTCTCTCTCTCTCTCTCTCAATTGTCTCTTCTTCTTCTTCTTCTTCTTCTCAATTCTTCGTCTTAGCTTGCAATTCGCCCCCTTTTCCGCCAAGCACACCACATGAATGAAATTCAGAGCGTCGACACGTGCACACACACATACATATACATATATTTTATTGTGTGTATCGCCACCGCTCGTTTTGCTACTACAAGCAAAACTAGTTGGTTAGTGTTGTGATCTTGTCGTTGTGTGTGATCGACTTCAAATGTGTCCTTGGAATTGTTCCCCACCAAGTAAAAAGACCCTCTCTCTCTCTCTCTCTCTCTCTAATG